>NC_083560.1:152273250-152602843 GCF_019925205.1 Metopolophium dirhodum
TGACTAATGTATTTGCAATTGCCTGAAGTCTTATTCATCAACATATTATGTTTATTCTTTAATTTGAAATGATGTAACCCAACAATGAATAATGTTAATATTAACGTAATTTTTGAGTTCTAAATTCTGGTTTTTCAGATCATCTAGTTTATGTATAGTGGATAAATGTATTTGCAATTGTCTGAAGTCTTATTCATCAACATATTATGTTTATTCTTTAATTTGAAATGATGTAACCCAACAATGAATAATGTTAATATTAACGTAATTTTTGAGTTCTAAATTCTGGTTTTTCAGATCATCTAGTTTATGTATAGTGGATAAATGTATTTGCAATTGTTTGAAGTCTTATTCATCAACATATTATGTTTTTTTTTTTAATTTGAAATGATGTAACCCAACAATGATAATGATAATATTAACGTAATTTATTAACGTAATTTTTGTGTTCTATATTCTAGTTTTTGGGTTCAACTAATCTAACTAAAGGTGACTAATGTATTTGCAATTGTCTGAAGTCTTATTCAACAACAACTTATGTGTTTTTTTTATTTGAAATGATTTACCCCATCAATGAAAAATGTTAATATTAACGTAATAATTGAGTTCTAAATTCTAGTTTTCTGAACATCTAGTTAATTTATAGTGGATAAATGTATTTGCAATTGTCTGAAGTCTTCTTCATCAACATATTATGTTTTTTTTTTAATTTGAAATGATGTACCCCAACAATGAATAATGTTAATATCAACGTATTTATTGACTTTTAAATTCTAGTTTTGCGTACAACTAATCTATCTATAGGTGACTAATGTATTTGCAATTGTCTGAAGTCTTATTCATCAACATATTATGTTTATTCTTTAATTTGAAATGATTTACCCCATCAATGAAAAATGTTAATATTAATGTAATAATTGAGTTCTAAATTCTAGTTTTCTGAACATCTAGTTAATTTATAGTGGATAAATGTATTTGCAATTGTCTGAAGTCTTATTCGTCAACAAATTATGTTTTTTTTTAATTTGAAATGTTGTACCCCAACAATGAAAATGTTAATATCAACATATTTATTGACTTCTAAATTCTAGTTTTGCATACAACTAATCTATATATAGGTGACTAATGTATTTGCAATTGTCTGAAGTCTTATTCATCAACATATTATGTTTATTCTTTAATTTGAAATGATGTAACCCAACAATGAATAATGTTAATATTAACGTTATTTTTGAGTTTTAAATTCTGGTTTTTCTGATCATCTAGTTTATGTATAGTGGATAAATGTATTTGCAATTGTCTGAAGTCTTATTCATCAACATATTATGTTTTTTTTTTTTAATTTGAAATGATGTAACCCAACAATGAATAATGTTAATATCATTGTATTTATTGACTTCTAAATTCTAGTTTTGCGTACAACTAATCTATCTATAGATGACTAATGTATTTGCAATTGCCTGAAGTCTTATTCATCAACATATTATGTTTATTCTTTAATTTGAAATGATGTACCCCAACAATGAATAATGTTAATATCAACGTATTTATTGACTTTTAAATTCTAGTTTTGCGTACAACTAATCTATCTATAGGTGACTAATGTATTTGCAATTGCCTGAAGTCTTATTCAACAACAACTTATGTGTTTTTTTTATTTGAAATGATTTACCCCATCAATGAAAAATGTTAATATTAACGTAATAATTGAGTTCTAAATTCTAGTTTTCTGAACATCTACATAAATTATAGTGGATAAATGTATTAGCAATTGTCTGAAGTCTTCTTCATCAACATATTATGTTTTTTTTTAATTTGAAATGTTGTACCCCAACAATGAAAATGTTAATATCAACATATTTATTGACTTCTAAATTCTAGTTTTGCATACAACTAATCTATATATAGGTGACTAATGTATTTGCAATTGTCTGAAGTCTTATTCATCAACATATTATGTTTATTCTTTAATTTGAAATGATGTAACCCAACAATGAATAATGTTAATATTAACGTAATTTTTGAGTTCTAAATTCTGGTTTTTCAGATCATCTAGTTTATGTATAGTGGATAAATGTATTTGCAATTGTCTGAAGTCTTATTCATCAACATAATATGTTTATTCTTTAATTTGAAATGATGTAACCCAACAATGAATAATGTTAATATTAACGTAATAATTGAGTTCTAAATTCTAGTTTTCTGAACATCTAGTTAATTTATAGTGGATAAATGTATTTGCAATTGTCTGAAGTCTTCTTCATCAACATATTATGTTTTTTTTTTAATTTGAAATGATGTACCCCAACAATGAATAATGTTAATATCAACGTATTTATTGACTTTTAAATTCTAGTTTTGCGTACAACTAATCTATCTATAGGTGACTAATGTATTTGCAATTGCCTGAAGTCTTATTCAACAACAACTTATGTGTTTTTTTTATTTGAAATGATTTACCCCATCAATGAAAAATGTTAATATTAACGTAATAATTGAGTTCTAAATTCTAGTTTTCTGAACATCTACATAAATTATAGTGGATAAATGTATTTGCAATTGTCTGAAGTCTTCTTCATCAACATATTATGTTTTTTTTTTAATTTGAAATGATGTAACCCAACAATGAATAATGTTAATATCATTGTATTTATTGACTTCTTAATTCTAGTTTTGCGTACAACTAATCTATCTATAGGTGACTAATGTATTTGCAATTGCCTGAAGTCTTATTTAACAACAACTTATGTATTTTTTTTTATTTGATATGATTTACACCATCAATGAAAAATGTTAATATTAACGTAATAATTGAGTTCTAAATTCTAGTTTTCTGAACATCTAGTTAATTTATAGTGGATAAATGTATTTGCAATTGTCTGAAGTCTTATTCATCAACATATTATGTTTTTTTTTTTAATTTGAAATGATGTTACCCAACAATGAAAATGTTAATATCAACATATTTATTGACTTCTAAATTCTAGTTTTGCATACAACTAATCTATATATAGGTGACTAATGTATTTGCAATTGTCTGAAGTCTTATTCATCAATATATTATGTTTATTCTTTAATTTGAAATGATGTAACCCAACAATGAATAAGGTTAATATTAACGTAATAATTGAGTTCTAAATTCTAGTTTTCTGAACATCTAGTTAATTTATAGTGGATAAATGTATTTGCAATTGTCTGAAGTCTTCTTCATCAACATATTATGTTTTTTTTTTAATTTGAAATGATGTACCCCAACAATGAATAATGTTAATATCAACGTATTTATTGACTTTTAAATTCTAGTTTTGCGTACAACTAATCTATCTATAGGTGACTAATGTATTTGCAATTGCCTGAAGTCTTATTCAACAACAACTTATGTGTTTTTTTTATTTGAAATGATTTACCCCATCAATGAAAAATGTTAATATTAACGTAATAATTGAGTTCTAAATTCTAGTTTTCTGAACATCTAGATAAATTATAGTGGATAAATGTATTTGCAATTGTCTGAAGTCTTATTCATCAACATATTATGTTTATTCTTTAATTTGAAATGATGTAACCCAACAATGAATAATGTTAATATTAACGTAATTTTTGAGTTCTAAATTCTGGTTTTTCAGATCATCTAGTTTATGTATAGTGGATAAATGTATTTGCAATTGTTTGAAGTCTTATTCATCAATATATTATGTTTTTTTTTTAATTTGAAATGATGTAACCCAACAATGAATAATGATAATATTAACGTAATTTTTGTGTTCTATATTCTAGTTTTGGGTTCAACTAATCTAACTAAAGGTGACTAATGTATTTGCAATTGTCTGAAGTCTTATTCAACAACAACTTATGTGTTTTTTTTATTTGAAATGATTTACCCCATCAATGAATAATGTTAATATTAACGTAATTTTTGAGTTCTAAATTCTGGTTTTTCAGATCATCTAGTTTATGTATAGTGGATAAATGTATTTGCAATTGTTTGAAGTCTTATTCATCAATATATTATGTTTTTTTTTTAATTTGAAATGATGTAACCCAACAATGAATAATGATAATATTAACGTAATTTTTGTGTTCTATATTCTAGTTTTGGGTTCAACTAATCTAACTAAAGGTGACTAATGTATTTGCAATTGTCTGAAGTCTTATTCAACAACAACTTATGTGTTTTTTTTATTTGAAATGATTTACCCCATCAATGAAAAATGTTAATATTAACGTAATAATTGAGTTCTAAATTCTAGTTTTCTGAACATCTAGTTAATTTATAGTGGATAAATGTATTTGCAATTGTCTGAAGTCTTCTTCATCAACATATTATGTTTTTTTTTTAATTTGAAATGATGTACCCCAACAATGAATAATGTTAATATCAACGTATTTATTGACTTTTAAATTCTAGTTTTGCGTACAACTAATCTATCTATAGGTGACTAATGTATTTGCAATTGCCTGAAGTCTTATTCAACAACAACTTATGTGTTTTTTTTATTTGAAATGATTTACCCCATAAATGAAAAATGTTAATATTAACGTAATAATTGAGTTGTAAATTCTAGTTTTCTGAACATCTAGATAAATTATAGTGGATAAATGTATTTGCAATTGTCTGAAGTCTTCTTCATCAACATATTATGTTTTTTTTTTTAATTTGAAATGATGTACCCCAACAATGAATTATGTTAATATCAACGTATTTATTGACTTCTAAATTCTAGTTTTGCGTACAACTAATCTATCTATAGATGACTAATGTATTTGCAATTGCCTGAAGTCTTATTCATCAACATATTATGTTTATTCTTTAATTTGAAATGATGTAACCCTTCAATGAATAATGTTAATATTAACGTAATTTTTGAGTTTTAAATTCTGGTTTTTCTGATCATCTAGTTTATGTATCGTGGATAAATGTATTTGCAATTGTCTGAAGTCTTATTCATCAACATATTATTTTTTTTTTTTTTAATTTGAAATGATGTAACCCAACAATGAATAATGATAATATTAACGTAATTTTTGTGTTCTATATTCTAGTTTTGGGTTCAACTAATCTAACTAAAGGTGACTAATGTATTTGCAATTGTCTGAAGTCTTATTCAACAACAACTTATGTGTTTTTTTTATTTGAAATGATTTACCCCATCAATGAAAAATGTTAATATTAATGTAATAATTGAGTTCTAAATTCTAGTTTTCTGAACATCTAGTTAATTTATAGTGGATAAATGTATTTGCAATTGTCTGAAGTCTTATTCGTCAACAAATTATGTTTTTTTTTAATTTGAAATGTTGTACCCCAACAATGAAAATGTTAATATCAACATATTTATTGACTTCTAAATTCTAGTTTTGCATACAACTAATCTATATATAGGTGACTAATGTATTTGCAATTGTCTGAAGTCTTATTCATCAACATATTATGTTTATTCTTTAATTTGAAATGATGTAACCCAACAATGAATAATGTTAATATTAACGTAATTTTTGAGTTCTAAATTCTGGTTTTTCAGATCATCTAGTTTATGTATAGTGGATAAATGTATTTGCAATTGTCTGAAGTCTTATTCATCAACATAATATGTTTATTCTTTAATTTGAAATGATGTAACCCAACAATGAATAATGTTAATATTAACGTAATAATTGAGTTCTAAATTCTAGTTTTCTGAACATCTAGTTAATTTATAGTGGATAAATGTATTTGCAATTGTCTGAAGTCTTCTTCATCAACATATTATGTTTTTTTTTTAATTTGAAATGATGTACCCCAACAATGAATAATGTTAATATCAACGTATTTATTGACTTTTAAATTCTAGTTTTGCGTACAACTAATCTATCTATAGGTGACTAATGTATTTGCAATTGCCTGAAGTCTT
The DNA here is from genome assembly GCF_019925205.1 of Metopolophium dirhodum. Classification (NCBI taxonomy): domain Eukaryota; kingdom Metazoa; phylum Arthropoda; class Insecta; order Hemiptera; family Aphididae; genus Metopolophium; species Metopolophium dirhodum. The sequence continues at coordinate 152,279,142 of NC_083560.1, forward strand.
ATTCAACAACAACTTATGTGTTTTTTTTATTTGAAATGATTTACCCCATCAATGAAAAATGTTAATATTAACGTAATAATTGAGTTCTAAATTCTAGTTTTCTGAACATCTACATAAATTATAGTGGAAAAATGTATTAGCAATTGTCTGAAGTCTTCTTCATCAACATATTATGTTTTTTTTTAATTTGAAATGTTGTACCCCAACAATGAAAATGTTAATATCAACATATTTATTGACTTCTAAATTCTAGTTTTGCATACAACTAATCTATATATAGGTGACTAATGTATTTGCAATTGTCTGAAGTCTTATTCATCAACATATTATGTTTATTCTTTAATTTGAAATGATGTAACCCAACAATGAATAATGTTAATATTAACGTAATTTTTGAGTTCTAAATTCTGGTTTTTTCAGATCATCTAGTTTATGTATAGTGGATAAATGTATTTGCAATTGTCTGAAGTCTTATTCATCAACATAATATGTTTATTCTTTAATTTGAAATGATGTAACCCAACAATGAATAATGTTAATATTAACGTAATAATTGAGTTCTAAATTCTAGTTTTCTGAACATCTAGTTAATTTATAGTGGATAAATGTATTTGCAATTGTCTGAAGTCTTCTTCATCAACATATTATGTTTTTTTTTTTAATTTGAAATGATGTACCCCAACAATGAATAATGTTAATATCAACGTATTTATTGACTTTTAAATTCTAGTTTTGCGTACAACTAATCTATCTATAGGTGACTAATGTATTTGCAATTGCCTGAAGTCTTATTCAACAACAACTTATGTGTTTTTTTTATTTGAAATGATTTACCCCATCAATGAAAAATGTTAATATTAACGTAATAATTGAGTTCTAAATTCTAGTTTTCTGAACATCTACATAAATTATAGTGGATAAATGTATTTGCAATTGTCTGAAGTCTTCTTCATCAACATATTATGTTTTTTTTTTAATTTGAAATGATGTAACCCAACAATGAATAATGTTAATATCATTGTATTTATTGACTTCTTAATTCTTGTTTTGCGTACAACTAATCTATCTATAGGTGACTAATGTATTTGCAATTGCCTGAAGTCTTATTTAACAACAACTTATGTATTTTTTTTTATTTGATATGATTTACCCCATCAATGAAAAATGTTAATATTAACGTAATAATTGAGTTCTAAATTCTAGTTTTCTGAACATCTAGTTAATTTATAGTGGATAAATGTATTTGCAATTGTCTGAAGTCTTATTCATCAACATATTATGTTTTTTTTTTTAATTTGAAATGATGTTACCCAACAATGAAAATGTTAATATCAACATATTTATTGACTTCTAAATTCTAGTTTTGCATACAACTAATCTATATATAGGTGACTAATGTATTTGCAATTGTCTGAAGTCTTATTCATCAACATATTATGTTTATTCTTTAATTTGAAATGATGTAACCCAACAATGAATAAGGTTAATATTAACGTAATAATTGAGTTCTAAATTCTAGTTTTCTGAACATCTAGTTAATTTATAGTGGATAAATGTATTTGCAATTGTCTGAAGTCTTCTTCATCAACATATTATGTTTTTTTTTTAATTTGAAATGATGTACCCCAACAATGAATAATGTTAATATCAACGTATTTATTGACTTTTAAATTCTAGTTTTGCGTACAACTAATCTATCTATAGGTGACTAATGTATTTGCAATTGCCTGAAGTCTTATTCAACAACAACTTATGTGTTTTTTTTATTTGAAATGATTTACCCCATCAATGAAAAATGTTAATATTAACGTAATAATTGAGTTCTAAATTCTAGTTTTCTGAACATCTAGATAAATTATAGTGGATAAATGTATTTGCAATTGTCTGAAGTCTTATTCATCAACATATTATGTTTATTCTTTAATTTGAAATGATGTAACCCAACAATGAATAATGTTAATATTAACGTAATTTTTGAGTTCTAAATTCTGGTTTTTCAGATCATCTAGTTTATGTATAGTGGATAAATGTATTTGCAATTGTTTGAAGTCTTATTCATCAATATATTATGTTTTTTTTTTTAATTTGAAATGATGTAACCCAACAATGAATAATGATAATATTAACGTAATTTTTGTGTTCTATATTCTAGTTTTGGGTTCAACTAATCTAACTAAAGGTGACTAATGTATTTGCAATTGTCTGAAGTCTTATTCAACAACAACTTATGTGTTTTTTTTATTTGAAATGATTTACCCCATCAATGAATAATGTTAATATTAACGTAATTTTTGAGTTCTAAATTCTGGTTTTTCAGATCATCTAGTTTATGTATAGTGGATAAATGTATTTGCAATTGTTTGAAGTCTTATTCATCAATATATTATGTTTTTTTTTTAATTTGAAATGATGTAACCCAACAATGAATAATGATAATATTAACGTAATTTTTGTGTTCTATATTCTAGTTTTGGGTTCAACTAATCTAACTAAAGGTGACTAATGTATTTGCAATTGTCTGAAGTCTTATTCAACAACAACTTATGTGTTTTTTTTATTTGAAATGATTTACCCCATCAATGAAAAATGTTAATATTAACGTAATAATTGAGTTCTAAATTCTAGTTTTCTGAACATCTAGATAAATTATAGTGGATAAATGTATTTGCAATTGTCTGAAGTCTTCTTCATCAACATATTATGTTTTTTTTTTAATTTGAAATGATGTACCCCAACAATGAATTATGTTAATATCAACGTATTTATTGACTTCTAAATTCTAGTTTTGCGTACAACTAATCTATCTATAGATGACTAATGTATTTGCAATTGCCTGAAGTCTTATTCATCAACATATTATGTTTATTCTTTAATTTGAAATGATTTACCCCATCAATGAAAAATGTTAATATTAACGTAATAATTGAGTTCTAAATTCTAGTTTTCTGAACATCTAGATAAATTATAGTGGATAAATGTATTTGCAATTGTCTGAAGTCTTATTCATCAACATATTATGTTTATTCTTTAATTTGAAATGATGTAACCCAACAATGAATAATGTTAATATTAACGTAATTTTTGAGTTCTAAATTCTGGTTTTTCAGATCATCTAGTTTATGTATAGTGGATAAATGTATTTGCAATTGTTTGAAGTCTTATTCATCAATATATTATGTTTTTTTTTTAATTTGAAATGATGTAACCCAACAATGAATAATGATAATATTAACGTAATTTTTGTGTTCTATATTCTAGTTTTGGGTTCAACTAATCTAACTAAAGGTGACTAATGTATTTGCAATTGTCTGAAGTCTTATTCAACAACAACTTATGTGTTTTTTTTATTTGAAATGATTTACCCCATCAATGAATAATGTTAATATTAACGTAATTTTTGAGTTCTAAATTCTGGTTTTTCAGATCATCTAGTTTATGTATAGTGGATAAATGTATTTGCAATTGTTTGAAGTCTTATTCATCAATATATTATGTTTTTTTTTTAATTTGAAATGATGTAACCCAACAATGAATAATGATAATATTAACGTAATTTTTGTGTTCTATATTCTAGTTTTGGGTTCAACTAATCTAACTAAAGGTGACTAATGTATTTGCAATTGTCTGAAGTCTTATTCAACAACAACTTATGTGTTTTTTTTATTTGAAATGATTTACCCCATCAATGAAAAATGTTAATATTAACGTAATAATTGAGTTCTAAATTCTAGTTTTCTGAACATCTAGTTAATTTATAGTGGATAAATGTATTTGCAATTGTCTGAAGTCTTCTTCATCAACATATTATGTTTTTTTTTTAATTTGAAATGATGTACCCCAACAATGAATAATGTTAATATCAACGTATTTATTGACTTTTAAATTCTAGTTTTGCGTACAACTAATCTATCTATAGGTGACTAATGTATTTGCAATTGCCTGAAGTCTTATTCAACAACAACTTATGTGTTTTTTTTATTTGAAATGATTTACCCCATCAATGAAAAATGTTAATATTAACGTAATAATTGAGTTCTAAATTCTAGTTTTCTGAACATCTAGATAAATTATAGTGGATAAATGTATTTGCAATTGTCTGAAGTCTTCTTCATCAACATATTATGTTTTTTTTTTAATTTGAAATGATGTACCCCAACAATGAATTATGTTAATATCAACGTATTTATTGACTTCTAAATTCTAGTTTTGCGTACAACTAATCTATCTATAGATGACTAATGTATTTGCAATTGCCTGAAGTCTTATTCATCAACATATTATGTTTATTCTTTAATTTGAAATGATGTAACCCTTCAATGAATAATGTTAATATTAACGTAATAATTGAGTTCTAAATTCTAGTTTTCTGAACATCTACATAAATTATAGTGGAAAAATGTATTAGCAATTGTCTGAAGTCTTCTTCATCAACATATTATGTTTTTTTTTAATTTGAAATGTTGTACCCCAACAATGAAAATGTTAATATCAACATATTTATTGACTTCTAAATTCTAGTTTTGCATACAACTAATCTATATATAGGTGACTAATGTATTTGCAATTGTCTGAAGTCTTATTCATCAACATATTATGTTTATTCTTTAATTTGAAATGATGTAACCCAACAATGAATAATGTAAATATTAACGTAATTTTTGAGTTCTAAATTCTGGTTTTTCAGATCATCTAGTTTATGTATAGTGGATAAATGTATTTGCAATTGTCTGAAGTCTTATTCATCAACATAATATGTTTATTCTTTAATTTGAAATGATGTAACCCAACAATGAATAATGTTAATATTAACGTAATAATTGAGTTCTAAATTCTAGTTTTCTGAACATCTAGTTAATTTATAGTGGATAAATGTATTTGCAATTGTCTGAAGTCTTCTTCATCAACATATTATGTTTTTTTTTTAATTTGAAATGATGTACCCCAACAATGAATAATGTTAATATCAACGTATTTATTGACTTTTAAATTCTAGTTTTGCGTACAACTAATCTATCTATAGGTGACTAATGTATTTGCAATTGCCTGAAGTCTTATTCAACAACAACTTATGTGTTTTTTTTATTTGAAATGATTTACCCCATCAATGAAAAATGTTAATATTAACGTAATAATTGAGTTCTAAATTCTAGTTTTCTGAACATCTACATAAATTATAGTGGATAAATGTATTTGCAATTGTCTGAAGTCTTCTTCATCAACATATTATGTTTTTTTTTTAATTTGAAATGATGTAACCCAACAATGAATAATGTTAATATCATTGTATTTATTGACTTCTTAATTCTAGTTTTGCGTACAACTAATCTATCTATAGGTGACTAATGTATTTGCAATTGCCTGAAGTCTTATTTAACAACAACTTATGTATTTTTTTTTATTTGATATGATTTACCCCATCAATGAAAAATGTTAATATTAACGTAATAATTGAGTTCTAAATTCTAGTTTTCTGAACATCTAGTTAATTTATAGTGGATAAATGTATTTGCAATTGTCTGAAGTCTTATTCATCAACATATTATGTTTTTTTTTTTAATTTGAAATGATGTTACCCAACAATGAAAATGTTAATATCAACATATTTATTGACTTCTAAATTCTAGTTTTGCATACAACTAATCTATATATAGGTGACTAATGTATTTGCAATTGTCTGAAGTCTTATTCATCAACATATTATGTTTATTCTTTAATTTGAAATGATGTAACCCAACAATGAATAAGGTTAATATTAACGTAATAATTGAGTTCTAAATTCTAGTTTTCTGAACATCTAGTTAATTTATAGTGGATAAATGTATTTGCAATTGTCTGAAGTCTTCTTCATCAACATATTATGTTTTTTTTTTAATTTGAAATGATGTACCCCAACAATGAATAATGTTAATATCAACGTATTTATTGACTTTTAAATTCTAGTTTTGCGTACAACTAATCTATCTATAGGTGACTAATGTATTTGCAATTGCCTGAAGTCTTATTCAACAACAACTTATGTGTTTTTTTTATTTGAAATGATTTACCCCATCAATGAAAAATGTTAATATTAACGTAATAATTGAGTTCTAAATTCTAGTTTTCTGAACATCTAGATAAATTATAGTGGATAAATGTATTTGCAATTGTCTGAAGTCTTATTCATCAACATATTATGTTTATTCTTTAATTTGAAATGATGTAACCCAACAATGAATAATGTTAATATTAACGTAATTTTTGAGTTCTAAATTCTGGTTTTTCAGATCATCTAGTTTATGTATAGTGGATAAATGTATTTGCAATTGTTTGAAGTCTTATTCATCAATATATTATGTTTTTTTTTTAATTTGAAATGATGTAACCCAACAATGAATAATGATAATATTAACGTAATTTTTGTGTTCTATATTCTAGTTTTGGGTTCAACTAATCTAACTAAAGGTGACTAATGTATTTGCAATTGTCTGAAGTCTTATTCAACAACAACTTATGTGTTTTTTTTATTTGAAATGATTTACCCCATCAATGAATAATGTTAATATTAACGTAATTTTTGAGTTCTAAATTCTGGTTTTTCAGATCATCTAGTTTATGTATAGTGGATAAATGTATTTGCAATTGTTTGAAGTCTTATTCATCAATATATTATGTTTTTTTTTTAATTTGAAATGATGTAACCCAACAATGAATAATGATAATATTAACGTAATTTTTGTGTTCTATATTCTAGTTTTGGGTTCAACTAATCTAACTAAAGGTGACTAATGTATTTGCAATTGTCTGAAGTCTTATTCAACAACAACTTATGTGTTTTTTTTATTTGAAATGATTTACCCCATCAATGAAAAATGTTAATATTAACGTAATAATTGAGTTCTAAATTCTAGTTTTCTGAACATCTAGTTAATTTATAGTGGATAAATGTATTTGCAATTGTCTGAAGTCTTCTTCATCAACATATTATGTTTTTTTTTTTAATTTGAAATGATGTACCCCAACAATGAATAATGTTAATATCAACGTATTTATTGACTTTTAAATTCTAGTTTTGCGTACAACTAATCTATCTATAGGTGACTAATGTATTTGCAATTGCCTGAAGTCTTATTCAACAACAACTTATGTGTTTTTTTTATTTGAAATGATTTACCCCATCAATGAAAAATGTTAATATTAACGTAATAATTGAGTTCTAAATTCTAGTTTTCTGAACATCTAGATAAATTATAGTGGATAAATGTATTTGCAATTGTCTGAAGTCTTCTTCATCACCATATTATGTTTTTTTTTTAATTTGAAATGATGTACCCCAACAATGAATTATGTTAATATCAACGTATTTATTGACTTCTAAATTCTAGTTTTGCGTACAACTAATCTATCTACAGATGACTAATGTATTTGCAATTGCCTGAAGTCTTATTCATCAACATATTATGTTTATTCTTTAATTTGAAATGATGTAACCCTTCAATGAATAATGTTAATATTAACGTAATTTTTGAGTTTTAAATTCTGGTTTTTCTGATCATCTAGTTTATGTATCGTGGATAAATGTATTTGCAATTGTCTGAAGTCTTATTCATCAACATATTATTTTTTTTTTTTTTAATTTGAAATGATGTACCCCAACAATGAATAATGTTAATATCAACGTATTTATTGACTTTTAAATTCTAGTTTTGCGTACAACTAATCTATCTATAGGTGACTAATGTATTTGCAATTGCCTGAAGTCTTATTCAACAACAACTTATGTGTTTTTTTTATTTGAAATGATTTACCCCATCAATGAAAAATGTTAATATTAACGTAATAATTGAGTTCTAAATTCTAGTTTTCTGAACATCTAGATAAATTATAGTGGATAAATGTATTTGCAATTGTCTGAAGTCTTATTCATCAACATATTATGTTTATTCTTTAATTTGAAATGATGTAACCCAACAATGAATAATGTTAATATTAACGTAATTTTTGAGTTCTAAATTCTGGTTTTTCAGATCATCTAGTTTATGTATAGTGGATAAATGTATTTGCAATTGTTTGAAGTCTTATTCATCAATATATTATGTTTTTTTTTTAATTTGAAATGATGTAACCCAACAATGAATAATGATAATATTAACGTAATTTTTGTGTTCTATATTCTAGTTTTGGGTTCAACTAATCTAACTAAAGGTGACTAATGTATTTGCAATTGTCTGAAGTCTTATTCAACAACAACTTATGTGTTTTTTTTATTTGAAATGATTTACCCCATCAATGAATAATGTTAATATTAACGTAATTTTTGAGTTCTAAATTCTGGTTTTTCAGATCATCTAGTTTATGTATAGTGGATAAATGTATTTGCAATTGTTTGAAGTCTTATTCATCAATATATTATGTTTTTTTTTTAATTTGAAATGATGTAACCCAACAATGAATAATGATAATATTAACGTAATTTTTGTGTTCTATATTCTAGTTTTGGGTTCAACTAATCTAACTAAAGGTGACTAATGTATTTGCAATTGTCTGAAGTCTTATTCAACAACAACTTATGTGTTTTTTTTATTTGAAATGATTTACCCCATCAATGAAAAATGTTAATATTAACGTAATAATTGAGTTCTAAATTCTAGTTTTCTGAACATCTAGTTAATTTATAGTGGATAAATGTATTTGCAATTGTCTGAAGTCTTCTTCATCAACATATTATGTTTTTTTTTTTAATTTGAAATGATGTACCCCAACAATGAATAATGTTAATATCAACGTATTTATTGACTTTTAAATTCTAGTTTTGCGTACAACTAATCTATCTATAGGTGACTAATGTATTTGCAATTGCCTGAAGTCTTATTCAACAACAACTTATGTGTTTTTTTTATTTGAAATGATTTACCCCATCAATGAAAAATGTTAATATTAACGTAATAATTGAGTTCTAAATTCTAGTTTTCTGAACATCTAGATAAATTATAGTGGATAAATGTATTTGCAATTGTCTGAAGTCTTCTTCATCACCATATTATGTTTTTTTTTTAATTTGAAATGATGTACCCCAACAATGAATTATGTTAATATCAACGTATTTATTGACTTCTAAATTCTAGTTTTGCGTACAACTAATCTATCTACAGATGACTAATGTATTTGCAATTGCCTGAAGTCTTATTCATCAACATATTATGTTTATTCTTTAATTTGAAATGATGTAACCCTTCAATGAATAATGTTAATATTAACGTAATTTTTGAGTTTTAAATTCTGGTTTTTCTGATCATCTAGTTTATGTATCGTGGATAAATGTATTTGCAATTGTCTGAAGTCTTATTCATCAACATATTATTTTTTTTTTTTTTAATTTGAAATGATGTAACCCAACAATGAATAATGATAATATTAACGTAATTTTTGTGTTCTATATTCTAGTTTTGGGTTCAACTAATCTAACTAAAGGTGACTAATGTATTTGCAATTGTCCGAAGTCTTATTCAACAACAACTTATGTGTTTTTTTTATTTGAAATGATTTACCCCATCAATGAAAAATGTTAATATTAATGTAATAATTGAGTTCTAAATTCTAGTTTTCTGAACATCTAGTTAATTTATAGTGGATAAATGTATTTGCAATTGTCTGAAGTCTTATTCGTCAACAAATTATGTTTTTTTTTAATTTGAAATGTTGTACCCCAACAATGAAAATGTTAATATCAACATATTTATTGACTTCTAAATTCTAGTTTTGCATACAACTAATCTATATATAGGTGACTAATGTATTTGCAATTGTCTGAAGTCTTATTCATCAACATATTATGTTTATTCTTTAATTTGAAATGATGTAACCCAACAATGAATAATGTAAATATTAACGTAATTTTTGAGTTCTAAATTCTGGTTTTTCAGATCATCTAGTTTATGTATAGTGGATAAATGTATTTGCAATTGTCTGAAGTCTTATTCATCAACATAATATGTTTATTCTTTAATTTGAAATGATGTAACCCAACAATGAATAATGTTAATATTAACGTAATAATTGAGTTCTAAATTCTAGTTTTCTGAACATCTAGTTAATTTATAGTGGATAAATGTATTTGCAATTGTCTGAAGTCTTCTTCATCAACATATTATGTTTTTTTTTTTAATTTGAAATGATGTACCCCAACAATGAATAATGTTAATATCAACGTATTTATTGACTTTTAAATTCTAGTTTTGCGTACAACTAATCTATCTATAGGTGACTAATGTATTTGCAATTGCCTGAAGTCTTATTCAACAACAACTTATGTGTTTTTTTTATTTGAAATGATTTACCCCATCAATGAAAAATGTTAATATTAACGTAATAATTGAGTTCTAAATTCTAGTTTTCTGAACATCTACATAAATTATAGTGGATAAATGTATTAGCAATTGTCTGAAGTCTTCTTCATCAACATATTATGTTTTTTTTTAATTTGAAATGTTGTACCCCAACAATGAAAATGTTAATATCAACATATTTATTGACTTCTAAATTCTAGTTTTGCATACAACTAATCTATATATAGGTGACTAATGTATTTGCAATTGTCTGAAGTCTTATTCATCAACATATTATGTTTATTCTTTAATTTGAAATGATGTAACCCAACAATGAATAATGTTAATATTAACGTAATTTTTGACTTCTAAATTCTAGTTTTGCATACAACTAATCTATATATAGGTGACTAATGTATTTGCAATTGTCTGAAGTCTTATTCATCAACATATTATGTTTATTCTTTAATTTGAAATGATGTAACCCAACAATGAATAAGGTTAATATTAACGTAATAATTGAGTTCTAAATTCTAGTTTTCTGAACATCTAGTTAATTTATAGTGGATAAATGTATTTGCAATTGTCTGAAGTCTTCTTCATCAACATATTATGTTTTTTTTTTAATTTGAAATGATGTACCCCAACAATGAATAATGTTAATATCAACGTATTTATTGACTTTTAAATTCTAGTTTTGCGTACAACTAATCTATCTATAGGTGACTAATGTATTTGCAATTGCCTGAAGTCTTATTCAACAACAACTTATGTGTTTTTTTTATTTGAAATGATTTACCCCATCAATGAAAAATGTTAATATTAACGTAATAATTGAGTTCTAAATTCTAGTTTTCTGAACATCTAGATAAATTATAGTGGATAAATGTATTTGCAATTGTCTGAAGTCTTATTCATCAACATATTATGTTTATTCTTTAATTTGAAATGATGTAACCCAACAATGAATAATGTTAATATTAACGTAATTTTTGAGTTCTAAATTCTGGTTTTTCAGATCATCTAGTTTATGTATAGTGGATAAATGTATTTGCAATTGTTTGAAGTCTTATTCATCAATATATTATGTTTTTTTTTTAATTTGAAATGATGTAACCCAACAATGAATAATGATAATATTAACGTAATTTTTGTGTTCTATATTCTAGTTTTGGGTTCAACTAATCTAACTAAAGGTGACTAATGTATTTGCAATTGTCTGAAGTCTTATTCAACAACAACTTATGTGTTTTTTTTATTTGAAATGATTTACCCCATCAATGAATAATGTTAATATTAACGTAATTTTTGAGTTCTAAATTCTGGTTTTTCAGATCATCTAGTTTATGTATAGTGGATAAATGTATTTGCAATTGTTTGAAGTCTTATTCATCAATATATTATGTTTTTTTTTTAATTTGAAATGATGTAACCCAACAATGAATAATGATAATATTAACGTAATTTTTGTGTTCTATATTCTAGTTTTGGGTTCAACTAATCTAACTAAAGGTGACTAATGTATTTGCAATTGTCTGAAGTCTTATTCAACAACAACTTATGTGTTTTTTTTATTTGAAATGATTTACCCCATCAATGAAAAATGTTAATATTAACGTAATAATTGAGTTCTAAATTCTAGTTTTCTGAACATCTAGTTAATTTATAGTGGATAAATGTATTTGCAATTGTCTGAAGTCTTATTCGTCAACAAATTATGTTTTTTTTTAATTTGAAATGTTGTACCCCAACAATGAAAATGTTAATATCAACATATTTATTGACTTCTAAATTCTAGTTTTGCATTCAACTAATCTATATATAGGTGACTAATGTATTTGCAATTGTCTGAAGTCTTATTCAACAACAACTTATGTGTTTTTTTTATTTGAAATGATTTACCCCATCAATGAAAAATGTTAATATTAACGTAATAATTGAGTTCTAAATTCTCGTTTTCTGAACATCTAGTTAATTTATAGTGGATAAATGTATTTGCAATTGTCTGAAGTCTTCTTCATCAACATATTATGTTTTTTTTTTAATTTGAAATGATGTACCCCAACAATGAATTATGTTAATATCAACGTATTTATTGACTTCTAAATTCTAGTTTTGCGTACAACTAATCTATCTATAGATGACTAATGTATTTGCAATTGTCTGAAGTCTTATTCATCAACATATTATGTTTATTCTTTAATTTGAAATGATTTACCCCATCAATGAAAAATGTCAATATTAATGTAATAATTGAGTTCTAAATTCTAGTTTTCTGAACATCTAGTTAATTTATAGTGGATAAATGTATTTGCAATTGTCTGAAGTCTTATTCGTCAACAAATTATGTTTTTTTTTAATTTGAAATGTTGTACCCCAACAATGAAAATGTTAATATCAACATATTTATTGACTTCTAAATTCTAGTTTTGCATACAACTAATCTATATATAGGTGACTAATGTATTTGCAATTGTCTGAAGTCTTATTCATCAACATATTATGTTTATTCTTTAATTTGAAATGATGTAACCCAACAATGAATAATGTTAATATTAACGTAATTTTTGAGTTCTAAATTCTGGTTTTTCAGATCATCTAGTTTATGTATAGTGGATAAATGTATTTGCAATTGTCTGAAGTCTTATTCATCAACATATTATGTTTATTCTTTAATTTGAAATGATGTAACCCAACAATGAATAATGTTAATATTAACGTAATTTTTGAGTTCTAAATTCTGGTTTTTCAGATCATCTAGTTTATGTATAGTGGATAAATGTATTTGCAATTGTTTGAAGTCTTATTCATCAACATATTATGTTTTTTTTTAAATTTGAAATGATGTAACCCAACAATGAATAATGATAATATTAACGTAATTTTTGTGTTCTATATTCTAGTTTTGGGTTCAACTAATCTAACTAAAGGTGACTAATGTATTTGCAATTGTCTGAAGTCTTATTCAACAACAAATTATGTGTTTTTTTTTATTTGAAATGATTTACCCCATCAATGAAAAATGTTAATATTAACGTAATAATTGAGTTCTAAATTCTAGTTTTCTGAACATCTAGTTAATTTATAGTGGATAAATGTATTTGCAATTGTCTGAAGTCTTATTCGTCAACAAATTATGTTTTTTTTTTAATTTGAAATGTTGTACCCCAACAATGAAAATGTTAATATCAACATATTTATTGACTTCTAAATTCTAGTTTTGCATACAACTAATCTATATATAGGTGACTAATGTATTTGCAATTGTCTGAAGTCTTATTCATCAACATATTATGTTTATTCTTTAATTTGAAATGATGTAACCCAACAATGAATAATGTTAATATTAACGTAATTTTTGAGTTCTAAATTCTGGTTTTTCAGATCATCTAGTTTATGTATAGTGGATAAATGTATTTGCAATTGTCTGAAGTCTTATTCATCAACATAATATGTTTATTCTTTAATTTGAAATGATGTAACCCAACAATGAATAATGTTAATATTAACGTAATAATTGAGTTCTAAATTCTAGTTTTCTGAACATCTAGTTAATTTATAGTGGATAAATGTATTTGCAATTGTCTGAAGTCTTCTTCATCAACATATTATGTTTTTTTTTTAATTTGAAATGATGTACCCCAACAATGAATAATGTTAATATCAACGTATTTATTGACTTTTAAATTCTAGTTTTGCGTACAACTAATCTATCTATAGGTGACTAATGTATTTGCAATTGCCTGAAGTCTTATTCAACAACAACTTATGTGTTTTTTTTTATTTGAAATGATTTACCCCATCAATGAAAAATGTTAATATTAACGTAATAATTGAGTTCTAAATTCTAGTTTTCTGAACATCTAGTTAATTTATAGTGGATAAATGTATTTGCAATTGTCTGAAGTCTTATTCGTCAACAAATTATGTTTTTTTTTAATTTGAAATGTTGTACCCCAACAATGAAAATGTTAATATCAACATATTTATTGACTTCTAAATTCTAGTTTTGCATACAACTAATCTATATATAGGTGACTAATGTATTTGCAATTGTCTGAAGTCTTATTCATCAACATATTATGTTTATTCTTTAATTTGAAATGATGTAACCCAACAATGAATAATGTTAATATTAACGTAATTTTTGAGTTCTAAATTCTGGTTTTTCAGATCATCTAGTTTATGTATAGTGGATAAATGTATTTGCAATTGTCTGAAGTCTTATTCATCAACATATTATGTTTATTCTTTAATTTGAAATGATGTAACCCAACAATGAATAATGTTAATATTAACGTAATTTTTGAGTTCTAAATTCTGGTTTTTCAGATCATCTAGTTTATGTATAGTGGATAAATGTATTTGCAATTGTTTGAAGTCTTATTCATCAACATATTATGTTTTTTTTTAAATTTGAAATGATGTAACCCAACAATGAATAATGATAATATTAACGTAATTTTTGTGTTCTATATTCTAGTTTTGGGTTCAACTAATCTAACTAAAGGTGACTAATGTATTTGCAATTGTCTGAAGTCTTATTCAACAACAAATTATGTGTTTTTTTTATTTGAAATGATTTACCCCATCAATGAAAAATGTTAATATTAACGTAATAATTGAGTTCTAAATTCTAGTTTTCTGAACATCTAGTTAATTTATAGTGGATAAATGTATTTGCAATTGTCTGAAGTCTTATTCGTCAACAAATTATGTTTTTTTTTAATTTGAAATGTTGTACCCCAACAATGAAAATGTTAATATCAACATATTTATTGACTTCTAAATTCTAGTTTTGCATACAACTAATCTATATATAGGTGACTAATGTATTTGCAATTGTCTGAAGTCTTATTCATCAACATATTATGTTTATTCTTTAATTTGAAATGATGTAACCCAACAATGAATAATGTTAATATTAACGTAATTTTTGAGTTCTAAATTCTGGTTTTTCAGATCATCTAGTTTATGTATAGTGGATAAATGTATTTGCAATTGTCTGAAGTCTTATTCATCAACATAATATGTTTATTCTTTAATTTGAAATGATGTAACCCAACAATGAATAATGTTAATATTAACGTAATAATTGAGTTCTAAATTCTAGTTTTCTGAACATCTAGTTAATTTATAGTGGATAAATGTATTTGCAATTGTCTGAAGTCTTCTTCATCAACATATTATGTTTTTTTTTTAATTTGAAATGATGTACCCCAACAATGAATAATGTTAATATCAACGTATTTATTGACTTTTAAATTCTAGTTTTGCGTACAACTAATCTATCTATAGGTGACTAATGTATTTGCAATTGCCTGAAGTCTTATTCAACAACAACTTATGTGTTTTTTTTATTTGAAATGATTTACCCCATCAATGAAAAATGTTAATATTAACGTAATAATTGAGTTCTAAATTCTAGTTTTCTGAACATCTAGTTAATTTATAGTGGATAAATGTATTTGCAATTGTCTGAAGTCTTATTCGTCAACAAATTATGTTTTTTTTTAATTTGAAATGTTGTACCCCAACAATGAAAATGTTAATATCAACATATTTATTGACTTCTAAATTCTAGTTTTGCATACAACTAATCTATATATAGGTGACTAATGTATTTGCAATTGTCTGAAGTCTTATTCATCAACATATTATGTTTATTCTTTAATTTGAAATGATGTAACCCAACAATGAATAATGTTAATATTAACGTAATTTTTGAGTTCTAAATTCTGGTTTTTCAGATCATCTAGTTTATGTATAGTGGATAAATGTATTTGCAATTGTCTGAAGTCTTATTCATCAACATAATATGTTTATTCTTTAATTTGAAATGATGTAACCCAACAATGAATAATGTTAATATTAACGTAATAATTGAGTTCTAAATTCTAGTTTTCTGAACATCTAGTTAATTTATAGTGGATAAATGTATTTGCAATTGTCTGAAGTCTTCTTCATCAACATATTATGTTTTTTTTTTTAATTTGAAATGATGTACCCCAACAATGAATAATGTTAATATCAACGTATTTATTGACTTTTAAATTCTAGTTTTGCGTACAACTAATCTATCTATAGGTGACTAATGTATTTGCAATTGCCTGAAGTCTTATTCAACAACAACTTATGTGTTTTTTTTATTTGAAATGATTTACCCCATCAATGAAAAATGTTAATATTAACGTAATAATTGAGTTCTAAATTCTAGTTTTCTGAACATCTAGTTAATTTATAGTGGATAAATGTATTTGCAATTGTCTGAAGTCTTATTCGTCAACAAATTATGTTTTTTTTTAATTTGAAATGTTGTACCCCAACAATGAAAATGTTAATATCAACATATTTATTGACTTCTAAATTCTAGTTTTGCATACAACTAATCTATATATAGGTGACTAATGTATTTGCAATTGTCTGAAGTCTTATTCATCAACATATTATGTTTATTCTTTAATTTGAAATGATGTAACCCAACAATGAATAATGTTAATATTAACGTAATTTTTGAGTTCTAAATTCTGGTTTTTCAGATCATCTAGTTTATGTATAGTGGATAAATGTATTTGCAATTGTCTGAAGTCTTATTCATCAACATATTATGTTTATTCTTTAATTTGAAATGATGTAACCCAACAATGAATAATGTTAATATTAACGTAATTTTTGAGTTCTAAATTCTGGTTTTTCAGATCGTCTAGTTTATGTATAGTGGATAAATGTATTTGCAATTGTTTGAAGTCTTATTCATCAACATATTATGTTTTTTTTTTAATTTGAAATGATGTAACCCAACAATGAATAATGATAATATTAACGTAATTTTTGTGTTCTATATTCTAGTTTTGGGTTCAACTAATCTAACTAAAGGTGACTAATGTATTTGCAATTGTCTGAAGTCTTATTCAACAACAAATTATGTGTTTTTTTTATTTGAAATGATTTACCCCATCAATGAAAAATGTTAATATTAACGTAATAATTGAGTTCTAAATTCTAGTTTTCTGAACATCTAGTTAATTTATAGTGGATAAATGTATTTGCAATTGTCTGAAGTCTTCTTCATCAACATATTATGTTTTTTTTTTAATTTGAAATGATGTACCCCAACAATGAATAATGTTAATATCAACGTATTTATTGACTTTTAAATTCTAGTTTTGCGTACAACTAATCTATCTATAGGTGACTAATGTATTTGCAATTGCCTGAAGTCTTATTCAACAACAACTTATGTGTTTTTTTTATTTGAAATGATTTACCCCATCAATGAAAAATGTTAATATTAACGTAATAATTGAGTTCTAAATTCTAGTTTTCTGAACATCTACATAAATTATAGTGGATAAATGTATTTGCAATTGTCTGAAGTCTTCTTCATCAACATATTATGTTTTTTTTTTAATTTGAAATGATGTACCCCAACAATGAATAATGTTAATATCAACGTATTTATTGACTTTTAAATTCTAGTTTTGCGTACAACTAATCTATCTATAGGTGACTAATGTATTTGCAATTGCCTGAAGTCTTATTCAACAACAACTTATGTGTTTTTTTTATTTGAAATGATTTACCCCATCAATGAAAAATGTTAATATTAACGTAATAATTGAGTTCTAAATTCTAGTTTTCTGAACATCTAGATAAATTATAGTGGATAAATGTATTTACAATTGTCTGAAGTCTTATTCATCAACATATTATGTTTATTCTTTAATTTGAAATGATGTAACCCAACAATGAATAATGTTAATATTAACGTAATTTTTGAGTTCTAAATTTTGGTTTTTCAGATCATCTAGTTTATGTATAGTGGATAAATGTATTTGCAATTGTTTGAAGTCTTATTCATCAATATATTATGTTTTTTTTTTAATTTGAAATGATGTAACCCAACAATGAATAATGATAATATTAACGTAATTTTTGTGTTCTATATTCTAGTTTTGGGTTCAACTAATCTAACTAAAGGTGACTAATGTATTTGCAATTGTCTGAAGTCTTATTCAACAACAACTTATGTGTTTTTTTTATTTGAAATGATTTACCCCATCAATGAAAAATGTTAATATTAACGTAATAATTGAGTTCTAAATTCTAGTTTTCTGAACATCTAGTTAATTTATAGGTGACTAATGTATTTGCAATTGTCTGAAGTCTTATTCATCAACATATTATGTTTATTCTTTAATTTGAAATGATGTAACCCAACAATGAATAATGTTAATATTAACGTAATAATTGAGTTCTAAATTCTAGTTTTCTGAACATCTAGTTAATTTATAGTGGATAAATGTATTTGCAATTGTCTGAAGTCTTCTTCATCAACATATTATGTTTTTTTTTTAATTTGAAATGATGTACCCCAACAATGAATAATGTTAATATCAACGTATTTATTGACTTTTAAATTCTAGTTTTGCGTACAACTAATCTATCTATAGGTGACTAATGTATTTGCAATTGCCTGAAGTCTTATTCAACAACAACTTATGTGTTTTTTTTATTTGAAATGATTTACCCCATCAATGAAAAATGTTAATATTAACGTAATAATTGAGTTCTAAATTCTAGTTTTCTGAACATCTAGTTAATTTATAGTGGATAAATGTATTTGCAATTGTCTGAAGTCTTATTCGTCAACAAATTATGTTTTTTTTTAATTTGAAATGTTGTACCCCAACAATGAAAATGTTAATATCAACATATTTATTGACTTCTAAATTCTAGTTTTGCATACAACTAATCTATATATAGGTGACTAATGTATTTGCAATTGTCTGAAGTCTTATTCATCAACATATTATGTTTATTCTTTAATTTGAAATGATGTAACCCAACAATGAATAATATTAATATTAACGTAATTTTTGAGTTCTAAATTCTGGTTTTTCAGATCATCTAGTTTATGTATAGTGGATAAATGTATTTGCAATTGTTTGAAGTCTTATTCATCAACATAATATGTTTATTCTTTAATTTGAAATGATGTAACCCAACAATGAATAATGTTAATATTAACGTAATAATTGAGTTCTAAATTCTAGTTTTCTGAACATCTAGTTAATTTATAGTGGATAAATGTATTTGCAATTGTCTGAAGTCTTCTTCATCAACATATTATGTTTTTTTTTTAATTTGAAATGATGTACCCCAACAATGAATAATGTTAATATCAACGTATTTATTGACTTTTAAATTCTAGTTTTGCGTACAACTAATCTATCTATAGGTGACTAATGTATTTGCAATTGCCTGAAGTCTTATTCAACAACAACTTATGTGTTTTTTTTATTTGAAATGATTTACCCCATCAATGAAAAATGTTAATATTAACGTAATAATTGAGTTCTAAATTCTAGTTTTCTGAACATCTAGTTAATTTATAGTGGATAAATGTATTTGCAATTGTCTGAAGTCTTATTCGTCAACAAATTATGTTTTTTTTTAATTTGAAATGTTGTACCCCAACAATGAAAATGTTAATATCAACATATTTATTGACTTCTAAATTCTAGTTTTGCATACAACTAATCTATATATAGGTGACTAATGTATTTGCAATTGTCTGAAGTCTTATTCATCAACATATTATGTTTATTCTTTAATTTGAAATGATGTAACCCAACAATGAATAATGTTAATATTAACGTAATTTTTGAGTTCTAAATTCTGGTTTTTCAGATCATCTAGTTTATGTATAGTGGATAAATGTATTTGCAATTGTCTGAAGTCTTATTCATCAACATATTATGTTTATTCTTTAATTTGAAATGATGTAACCCAACAATGAATAATGTTAATATTAACGTAATTTTTGAGTTCTAAATTCTGGTTTTTCAGATCATCTAGTTTATGTATAGTGGATAAATGTATTTGCAATTGTTTGAAGTCTTATTCATCAACATATTATGTTTTTTTTTAAATTTGAAATGATGTAACCCAACAATGAATAATGATAATATTAACGTAATTTTTGTGTTCTATATTCTAGTTTTGGGTTCAACTAATCTAACTAAAGGTGACTAATGTATTTGCAATTGTCTGAAGTCTTATTCAACAACAAATTATGTGTTTTTTTTATTTGAAATGATTTACCCCATCAATGAAAAATGTTAATATTAACGTAATAATTGAGTTCTAAATTCTAGTTTTCTGAACATCTAGTTAATTTATAGTGGATAAATGTATTTGCAATTGTCTGAAGTCTTATTCGTCAACAAATTATGTTTTTTTTTAATTTGAAATGTTGTACCCCAACAATGAAAATGTTAATATCAACATATTTATTGACTTCTAAATTCTAGTTTTGCATACAACTAATCTATATATAGGTGACTAATGTATTTGCAATTGTCTGAAGTCTTATTCATCAACATATTATGTTTATTCTTTAATTTGAAATGATGTAACCCAACAATGAATAATGTTAATATTAACGTAATTTTTGAGTTCTAAATTCTGGTTTTTCAGATCATCTAGTTTATGTATAGTGGATAAATGTATTTGCAATTGTCTGAAGTCTTATTCATCAACATAATATGTTTATTCTTTAATTTGAAATGATGTAACCCAACAATGAATAATGTTAATATTAACGTAATAATTGAGTTCTAAATTCTAGTTTTCTGAACATCTAGTTAATTTATAGTGGATAAATGTATTTGCAATTGTCTGAAGTCTTCTTCATCAACATATTATGTTTTTTTTTTAATTTGAAATGATGTACCCCAACAATGAATAATGTTAATATCAACGTATTTATTGACTTTTAAATTCTAGTTTTGCGTACAACTAATCTATCTATAGGTGACTAATGTATTTGCAATTGCCTGAAGTCTTATTCAACAACAACTTATGTGTTTTTTTTATTTGAAATGATTTACCCCATCAATGAAAAATGTTAATATTAACGTAATAATTGAGTTCTAAATTCTAGTTTTCTGAACATCTAGTTAATTTATAGTGGATAAATGTATTTGCAATTGTCTGAAGTCTTATTCGTCAACAAATTATGTTTTTTTTTAATTTGAAATGTTGTACCCCAACAATGAAAATGTTAATATCAACATATTTATTGACTTCTAAATTCTAGTTTTGCATACAACTAATCTATATATAGGTGACTAATGTATTTGCAATTGTCTGAAGTCTTATTCATCAACATATTATGTTTATTCTTTAATTTGAAATGATGTAACCCAACAATGAATAATGTTAATATTAACGTAATTTTTGAGTTCTAAATTCTGGTTTTTCAGATCATCTAGTTTATGTATAGTGGATAAATGTATTTGCAATTGTCTGAAGTCTTATTCATCAACATAATATGTTTATTCTTTAATTTGAAATGATGTAACCCAACAATGAATAATGTTAATATTAACGTAATAATTGAGTTCTAAATTCTAGTTTTCTGAACATCTAGTTAATTTATAGTGGATAAATGTATTTGCAATTGTCTGAAGTCTTCTTCATCAACATATTATGTTTTTTTTTTAATTTGAAATGATGTACCCCAACAATGAATAATGTTAATATCAACGTATTTATTGACTTTTAAATTCTAGTTTTGCGTACAACTAATCTATCTATAGGTGACTAATGTATTTGCAATTGTCTGAAGTCTTATTCATCAACATATTATGTTTATTCTTTAATTTGAAATGATGTAACCCAACAATGAATAATGTTAATATTAACGTAATTTTTGAGTTCTAAATTCTGGTTTTTCAGATCGTCTAGTTTATGTATAGTGGATAAATGTATTTGCAATTGTTTGAAGTCTTATTCATCAACATATTATGTTTTTTTTTTAATTTGAAATGATGTAACCCAACAATGAATAATGATAATATTAACGTAATTTTTGTGTTCTATATTCTAGTTTTGGGTTCAACTAATCTAACTAAAGGTGACTAATGTATTTGCAATTGTCTGAAGTCTTATTCAACAACAAATTATGTGTTTTTTTTATTTGAAATGATTTACCCCATCAATGAAAAATGTTAATATTAACGTAATAATTGAGTTCTAAATTCTAGTTTTCTGAACATCTAGTTAATTTATAGTGGATAAATGTATTTGCAATTGTCTGAAGTCTTCTTCATCAACATATTATGTTTTTTTTTTAATTTGAAATGATGTACCCCAACAATGAATAATGTTAATATCAACGTATTTATTGACTTTTAAATTCTAGTTTTGCGTACAACTAATCTATCTATAGGTGACTAATGTATTTGCAATTGCCTGAAGTCTTATTCAACAACAACTTATGTGTTTTTTTTATTTGAAATGATTTACCCCATCAATGAAAAATGTTAATATTAACGTAATAATTGAGTTCTAAATTCTAGTTTTCTGAACATCTACATAAATTATAGTGGATAAATGTATTTGCAATTGTCTGAAGTCTTCTTCATCAACATATTATGTTTTTTTTTTAATTTGAAATGATGTACCCCAACAATGAATAATGTTAATATCAACGTATTTATTGACTTTTAAATTCTAGTTTTGCGTACAACTAATCTATCTATAGGTGACTAATGTATTTGCAATTGCCTGAAGTCTTATTCAACAACAACTTATGTGTTTTTTTTATTTGAAATGATTTACCCCATCAATGAAAAATGTTAATATTAACGTAATAATTGAGTTCTAAATTCTAGTTTTCTGAACATCTAGATAAATTATAGTGGATAAATGTATTTGCAATTGTCTGAAGTCTTATTCATCAACATATTATGTTTATTCTTTAATTTGAAATGATGTAACCCAACAATGAATAATGTTAATATTAACGTAATTTTTGAGTTCTAAATTCTGGTTTTTCAGATCATCTAGTTTATGTATAGTGGATAAATGTATTTGCAATTGTTTGAAGTCTTATTCATCAATATATTATGTTTTTTTTTTAATTTGAAATGATGTAACCCAACAATGAATAATGATAATATTAACGTAATTTTTGTGTTCTATATTCTAGTTTTGGGTTCAACTAATCTAACTAAAGGTGACTAATGTATTTGCAATTGTCTGAAGTCTTATTCAACAACAACTTATGTGTTTTTTTTATTTGAAATGATTTACCCCATCAATGAAAAATGTTAATATTAACGTAATAATTGAGTTCTAAATTCTAGTTTTCTGAACATCTAGTTAATTTATAGGTGACTAATGTATTTGCAATTGTCTGAAGTCTTATTCATCAACATATTATGTTTATTCTTTAATTTGAAATGATGTAACCCAACAATGAATAATGTTAATATTAACGTAATAATTGAGTTCTAAATTCTAGTTTTCTGAACATCTAGTTAATTTATAGTGGATAAATGTATTTGCAATTGTCTGAAGTCTTCTTCATCAACATATTATGTTTTTTTTTTAATTTGAAATGATGTACCCCAACAATGAATAATGTTAATATCAACGTATTTATTGACTTTTAAATTCTAGTTTTGCGTACAACTAATCTATCTATAGGTGACTAATGTATTTGCAATTGCCTGAAGTCTTATTCAACAACAACTTATGTGTTTTTTTTATTTGAAATGATTTACCCCATCAATGAAAAATGTTAATATTAACGTAATAATTGAGTTCTAAATTCTAGTTTTCTGAACATCTAGTTAATTTATAGTGGATAAATGTATTTGCAATTGTCTGAAGTCTTATTCGTCAACAAATTATGTTTTTTTTTAATTTGAAATGTTGTACCCCAACAATGAAAATGTTAATATCAACATATTTATTGACTTCTAAATTCTAGTTTTGCATACAACTAATCTATATATAGGTGACTAATGTATTTGCAATTGTCTGAAGTCTTATTCATCAACATATTATGTTTATTCTTTAATTTGAAATGATGTAACCCAACAATGAATAATATTAATATTAACGTAATTTTTGAGTTCTAAATTCTGGTTTTTCAGATCATCTAGTTTATGTATAGTGGATAAATGTATTTGCAATTGTCTGAAGTCTTATTCATCAACATAATATGTTTATTCTTTAATTTGAAATGATGTAACCCAACAATGAATAATGTTAATATTAACGTAATAATTGAGTTCTAAATTCTAGTTTTCTGAACATCTAGTTAATTTATAGTGGATAAATGTATTTGCAATTGTCTGAAGTCTTCTTCATCAACATATTATGTTTTTTTTTTAATTTGAAATGATGTACCCCAACAATGAATAATGTTAATATCAACGTATTTATTGACTTTTAAATTCTAGTTTTGCGTACAACTAATCTATCTATAGGTGACTAATGTATTTGCAATTGCCTGAAGTCTTATTCAACAACAACTTATGTGTTTTTTTTTATTTGAAATGATTTACCCCATCAATGAAAAATGTTAATATTAACGTAATAATTGAGTTCTAAATTCTAGTTTTCTGAACATCTAGTTAATTTATAGTGGATAAATGTATTTGCAATTGTCTGAAGTCTTATTCGTCAACAAATTATGTTTTTTTTTAATTTGAAATGTTGTACCCCAACAATGAAAATGTTAATATCAACATATTTATTGACTTCTAAATTCTAGTTTTGCATACAACTAATCTATATATAGGTGACTAATATATTTGCAATTGTCTGAAGTCTTATTCATCAACATATTATGTTTATTCTTTAATTTGAAATGATGTAACCCAACAATGAATAATGTTAATATTAACGTAATTTTTGAGTTCTAAATTCTGGTTTTTCAGATCATCTAGTTTATGTATAGTGGATAAATGTATTTGCAATTGTCTGAAGTCTTATTCATCAACATAATATGTTTATTCTTTAATTTGAAATGATGTAACCCAACAATGAATAATGTTAATATTAACGTAATAATTGAGTTCTAAATTCTAGTTTTCTGAACATCTAGTTAATTTATAGTGGATAAATGTATTTGCAATTGTCTGAAGTCTTCTTCATCAACATATTATGTTTTTTTTTTTAATTTGAAATGATGTACCCCAACAATGAATAATGTTAATATCAACGTATTTATTGACTTTTAAATTCTAGTTTTGCGTACAACTAATCTATCTATAGGTGACTAATGTATTTGCAATTGCCTGAAGTCTTATTCAACAACAACTTATGTGTTTTTTTTATTTGAATTGATTTACCCCATCAATGAAAAATGTTAATATTAACGTAATAATTGAGTTCTAAATTCTAGTTTTCTGAACATCTACATAAATTATAGTGGATAAATGTATTTGCAATTGTCTGAAGTCTTCTTCATCAACATATTATGTTTTTTTTTTAATTTGAAATGATGTAACCCAACAATGAATAATGTTAATATCATTGTATTTATTGACTTCTTAATTCTAGTTTTGCGTACAACTAATCTATCTATAGGTGACTAATGTATTTGCAATTGCCTGAAGTCTTATTTAACAACAACTTATGTATTTTTTTTTATTTGATATGATTTACCCCATCAATGAAAAATGTTAATATTAACGTAATAATTGAGTTCTAAATTCTAGTTTTCTGAACATCTAGTTAATTTATAGTGGATAAATGTATTTGCAATTGTCTGAAGTCTTATTCATCAACATATTATGTTTATTCTTTAATTTGAAATGATGTAACCCAACAATAAATAATGTTAATATTAACGTAATTTTTGAGTTCTAAATTCTGGTTTTTCAGATCATCTAGTTTATGTATAGTGGATAAATGTATTTGCAATTGTTTGATGTCTTATTCATCAACATATTATGTTTTTTTTTTAATTTGAAATGATGTAACCCAACAATGAATAATGATAATATTAACGTAATTTTTGTGTTCTATATTCTAGTTTTGGGTTCAACTAATCTAACTAAAGGTGACTAATGTATTTGCAATTGTCTGAAGTCTTATTCAACAACAAATTATGTGTTTTTTTTATTTGAAATGATTTACCCCATCAATGAAAAATGTTAATATTAACGTAATAATTGAGTTCTAAATTCTAGTTTTCTGAACATCTAGTTAATTTATAGTGGATAAATGTATTTGCAATTGTCTGAAGTCTTATTCGTCAACAAATTATGTTTTTTTTTAATTTGAAATGTTGTACCCCAACAATGAAAATGTTAATATCAACATATTTATTGACTTCTAAATTCTAGTTTTGCATACAACTAATCTATCTATAGGTGACTAATGTATTTGCAATTGCCTGAAGTCTTATTCAACAACAACTTATGTGTTTTTTTTATTTGAAATGATTTACCCCATCAATGAAAAATGTTAATATAAACGTAATAATTGAGTTCTAAATTCTAGTTTTCTGAACATCTACATAAATTATAGTGGATAAATGTATTTGCAATTGTCTGAAGTCTTCTTCATCAACATATTATGTTTTTTTTTTAATTTGAAATGATGTAACCCAACAATGAATAATGTTAATATCATTGTATTTATTGACTTCTTAATTCTAGTTTTGCGTACAACTAATCTATCTATAGGTGACTAATGTATTTGCAATTGCCTGAAGTCTTATTTAACAACAACTTATGTATTTTTTTTTATTTGATATGATTTACCCCATCAATGAAAAATGTTAATATTAACGTAATAATTGAGTTCTAAATTCTAGTTTTCTGAACATCTAGTTAATTTATAGTGGATAAATGTATTTGCAATTGTCTGAAGTCTTATTCATCAACATATTATGTTTTTTTTTTTAATTTGAAATGATGTTACCCAACAATGAAAATGTTAATATCAACATATTTATTGACTTCTAAATTCTAGTTTTGCATACAACTAATCTATATATAGGTGACTAATGTATTTGCAATTGTCTGAAGTCTTATTCATCAACATATTATGTTTATTCTTTAATTTGAAATGATGTAACCCAACAATGAATAAGGTTAATATTAACGTAATAATTGAGTTCTAAATTCTAGTTTTCTGAACATCTAGTTAATTTATAGTGGATAAATGTATTTGCAATTGTCTGAAGTCTTCTTCATCAACATATTATGTTTTTTTTTTAATTTGAAATGATGTACCCCAACAATGAATAATGTTAATATCAACGTATTTATTGACTTTTAAATTCTAGTTTTGCGTACAACTAATCTATCTATAGGTGACTAATGTATTTGCAATTGCCTGAAGTCTTATTCAACAACAACTTATGTGTTTTTTTTATTTGAAATGATTTACCCCATCAATGAAAAATGTTAATATTAACGTAATAATTGAGTTCTAAATTCTAGTTTTCTGAACATCTAGATAAATTATAGTGGATAAATGTATTTGCAATTGTCTGAAGTCTTATTCATCAACATATTATGTTTATTCTTTAATTTGAAATGATGTAACCCAACAATGAATAATGTTAATATTAACGTAATTTTTGAGTTCTAAATTCTGGTTTTTCAGATCATCTAGTTTATGTATAGTGGATAAATGTATTTGCAATTGTTTGAAGTCTTATTCATCAATATATTATGTTTTTTTTTTAATTTGAAATGATGTAACCCAACAATGAATAATGATAATATTAACGTAATTTTTGTGTTCTATATTCTAGTTTTGGGTTCAACTAATCTAACTAAAGGTGACTAATGTATTTGCAATTGTCTGAAGTCTTATTCAACAACAACTTATGTGTTTTTTTTATTTGAAATGATTTACCCCATCAATGAAAAATGTTAATATTAACGTAATAATTGAGTTCTAAATTCTAGTTTTCTGAACATCTAGTTAATTTATAGTGGATAAATGTATTTGCAATTGTCTGAAGTATTCTTCATCAACATATTATGTTTTTTTTTTAATTTGAAATGATGTACCCCAACAATGAATAATGTTAATATCAACGTATTTATTGACTTTTAAATTCTAGTTTTGCGTAAAACTAATCTATCTATAGGTGACTAATGTATTTGCAATTGCCTGAAGTCTTATTCAACAACAACTTATGTGTTTTTTTTATTTGAAATGATTTACCCCATCAATGAAAAATGTTAATATTAACGTAATAATTGAGTTCTAAATTCTAGTTTTCTGAACATCTAGATAAATTATAGTGGATAAATGTATTTGCAATTGTCTGAAGTCTTATTCGTCAACAAATTATGTTTTTTTTTAATTTGAAATGTTGTACCCCAACAATGAAAATGTTAATATCAACATATTTATTGACTTCTAAATTCTAGTTTTGCATACAACTAATCTATATATAGGTGACTAATGTATTTGCAATTGTCTGAAGTCTTATTCATCAACATATTATGTTTATTCTTTAATTTGAAATGATGTAACCCAACAATGAATAATGTTAATATTAACGTAATTTTTGACTTCTAAATTCTGGTTTTTCAGATCATCTAGTTTATGTATAGTGGATAAATGTATTTGCAATTGTCTGAAGTCTTATTCATCAACATAATATGTTTATTCTTTAATTTGAAATGATGTAACCCAACAATGAATAATGTTAATATTAACGTAATAATTGAGTTCTAAATTCTAGTTTTCTGAACATCTAGTTAATTTATAGTGGATAAATGTATTTGCAATTGTCTGAAGTCTTCTTCATCAACATATTATGTTTTTTTTTTAATTTGAAATGATGTACCCCAACAACGAATAATGTTAATATCAACGTATTTATTGACTTTTAAATTCTAGTTTTGCGTACAACTAATCTATCTATAGGTGACTAATGTATTTGCAATTGCCTGAAGTCTTATTCAACAACAACTTATGTGTTTTTTTTATTTGAAATGATTTACCCCATCAATGAAAAATGTTAATATTAACGTAATAATTGAGTTCTAAATTCTAGTTTTCTGAACATCTAGTTAATTTATAGTGGATAAATGTATTTGCAATTGTCTGAAGTCTTATTCGTCAACAAATTATGTTTTTTTTTAATTTGAAATGTTGTACCCCAACAATGAAAATGTTAATATCAACATATTTATTGACTTCTAAATTCTAGTTTTGCATACAACTAATCTATATATAGGTGACTAATGTATTTGCAATTGTCTGAAGTCTTATTCATCAACATATTATGTTTATTCTTTAATTTGAAATGATGTAACCCAACAATGATTAATGTTAATATTAACGTAATTTTTGAGTTCTAAATTCTGGTTTTTCAGATCATCTAGTTTATGTATAGTGGATAAATGTATTTGCAATTGTCTGAAGTCTTATTCATCAACATAATATGTTTATTCTTTAATTTGAAATGATGTAACCCAACAATGAATAATGTTAATATTAACGTAATAATTGAGTTCTAAATTCTAGTTTTCTGAACATCTAGTTAATTTATAGTGGATAAATGTATTTGCAATTGTCTGAAGTCTTCTTCATCAACATATTATGTTTTTTTTTTAATTTGAAATGATGTACCCCAACAATGAATAATGTTAATATCAACGTATTTATTGACTTTTAAATTCTAGTTTTGCGTACAACTAATCTCTCTATAGGTGACTAATGTATTTGCAATTGCCTGAAGTCTTATTCAACAACAACTTATGTGTTTTTTTTATTTGAAATGATTTACCCCATCAATGAAAAATGTTAATATTAACGTAATAATTGAGTTCTAAATTCTAGTTTTCTGAACATCTACATAAATTATAGTGGATAAATGTATTTGCAATTGTCTGAAGTCTTCTTCATCAACATATTATGTTTTTTTTTTAATTTGAAATGATGTAACCCAACAATGAATAATGTTAATATCATTGTATTTATTGACTTCTTAATTCTAGTTTTGCGTACAACTTATCTATCTATAGGTGACTAATGTATTTGCAATTGCCTGAAGTCTTATTTAACAACAACTTATGTATTTTTTTTTATTTGATATGATTTACCCCATCAATGAAAAATGTTAATATTAACGTAATAATTGAGTTCTAAATTCTAGTTTTCTGAACATCTAGTTAATTTATAGTGGATAAATGTATTTGCAATTGTCTGAAGTCTTATTCATCAACATATTATGTTTTTTTTTTTAATTTGAAATGATGTTACCCAACAATGAAAATGTTAATATCAACATATTTATTGACTTCTAAATTCTAGTTTTGCATACAACTAATCTATATATAGGTGACTAATGTATTTGCAATTGTCTGAAGTCTTATTCATCAACATATTATGTTTATTCTTTAATTTGAAATGATGTAACCCAACAATGAATAAGGTTAATATTAACGTAATAATTGAGTTCTAAATTCTAGTTTTCTGAACATCTAGTTAATTTATAGTGGATAAATGTATTTGCAATTGTCTGAAGTCTTCTTCATCAACATATTATGTTTTTTTTTTAATTTGAAATGATGTACCCCAACAATGAATAATGTTAATATCAACGTATTTATTGACTTTTAAATTCTAGTTTTGCGTACAACTAATCTATCTATAGGTGACTAATGTATTTGCAATTGCCTGAAGTCTTATTCAACAACAACTTATGTGTTTTTTTTATTTGAAATGATTTACCCCATCAATGAAAAATGTTAATATTAACGTAATAATTGAGTTCTAAATTCTAGTTTTCTGAACATCTAGATAAATTATAGTGGATAAATGTATTTGCAATTGTCTGAAGTCTTATTCATCAACATATTATGTTTATTCTTTAATTTGAAATGATGTAACCCAACAATGAATAATGTTAATATTAACGTAATTTTTGAGTTCTAAATTCTGGTTTTTCAGATCATCTAGTTTATGTATAGTGGATAAATGTATTTGCAATTGTTTGAAGTCTTATTCATCAATATATTATGTTTTTTTTTTAATTTGAAATGATGTAACCCAACAATGAATAATGATAATATTAACGTAATTTTTGTGTTCTATATTCTAGTTTTGGGTTCAACTAATCTAACTAAAGGTGACTAATGTATTTGCAATTGTCTGAAGTCTTATTCAACAACAACTTATGTGTTTTTTTTATTTGAAATGATTTACCCCATCAATGAAAAATGTTAATATTAACGTAATAATTGAGTTCTAAATTCTAGTTTTCTGAACATCTAGTTAATTTATAGTGGATAAATGTATTTGCAATTGTCTGAAGTCTTCTTCATCAACATATTATGTTTTTTTTTTAATTTGAAATGATGTACCCCAACAATGAATAATGTTAATATCAACGTATTTATTGACTTTTAAATTCTAGTTTTGCGTACAACTAATCTATCTATAGGTGACTAATGTATTTGCAATTGCCTGAAGTCTTATTCAACAACAACTTATGTGTTTTTTTTATTTGAAATGATTTACCCCATCAATGAAAAATGTTAATATTAACGTAATAATTGAGTTCTAAATTCTAAATTTCTGAACATCTAGATAAATTATAGTGGATAAATGTATTTGCAATTGTCTGAAGTCTTATTCGTCAACAAATTTTGTTTTTTTTTTAATTTGAAATGTTGTACCCCAACAATGAAAATGTTAATATCAACATATTTATTGACTTCTAAATTCTAGTTTTGCATACAACTAATCTATATATAGGTGACTAATGTATTTGCAATTGTCTGAAGTCTTATTCATCAACATATTATGTTTAATTTTTAATTTGAAATGATGTAACCCAACAATGAATAATGTTAATATTAACGTAATTTTTGACTTCTAAATTCTGGTTTTTCAGATCATCTAGTTTATGTATAGTGGATAAATGTATTTGCAATTGTCTGAAGTCTTATTCATCAACATAATATGTTTATTCTTTAATTTGAAATGATGTAACCCAACAATGAATAATGTTAATATTAACGTAATAATTGAGTTCTAAATTCTAGTTTTCTGAACATCTAGTTAATTTATAGTGGATAAATGTATTTGCAATTGTCTGAAGTCTTCTTCATCAACATATTATGTTTTATTTTTAATTTGAAATGATGTACCCCAACAATGAATAATGTTAATATCAACGTATTTATTGACTTTTAAATTCTAGTTTTGCGTACAACTAATCTATCTATAGGTGACTAATGTATTTGCAATTGCCTGAAGTCTTATTCAACAACAACTTATGTGTTTTTTTTATTTGAAATGATTTACCCCATCAATGAAAAATGTTAATATTAACGTAATAATTGAGTTCTAAATTCTAGTTTTCTGAACATCTACATAAATTATAGTGGATAAATGTATTTGCAATTGTCTGAAGTCTTCTTCATCAACATATTATGTTTTTTTTTTAATTTGAAATGATGTAACCCAACAATGAATAATGTTAATATCATTGTATTTATTGACTTCTTAATTCTAGTTTTGCGTACAACTAATCTATCTATTGGTGACTAATGTATTTGCAATTGCCTGAAGTCTTATTTAACAACAACTTATGTATTTTTTTTTATTTGATATGATTTACCCCATCAATGAAAAATGTTAATATTAACGTAATAATTGAGTTCTAAATTCTAGTTTTCTGAACATCTAGTTAATTTATAGTGGATAAATGTATTTGCAATTGTCTGAAGTCTTATTCATCAACATATTATGTTTTTTTTTTTAATTTGAAATGATGTTACCCAACAATGAAAATGTTAATATCAACATATTTATTGACTTCTAAATTCTAGTTTTGCATACAACTAATCTATATATAGGTGACTAATGTATTTGCAATTGTCTGAAGTCTTATTCATCAACATATTATGTTTATTCTTTAATTTGAAATGATGTAACCCAACAATGAATAATGTTAATATTAACGTAATAATTGAGTTCTAAATTCTAGTTTTCTGAACATCTAGTTAATTTATAGTGGATAAATGTATTTGCAATTGTCTGAAGTCTTCTTCATCAACATATTATGTTTTTTTTTTTAATTTGAAATGATGTAACCCAACAATGAATAATGTTAATATCATTGTATTTATTGACTTTTAAATTCTAGTTTTGCGTACAACTAATCTCTCTATAGGTGACTAATGTATTTGCAATTGCCTGAAGTCTTATTCAACAACAACTTATGTGTTTTTTTTATTTGAAATGATTTACCCCATCAATGAAAAATGTTAATATTAACGTAATAATTGAGTTCTAAATTCTAGTTTTCTGAACATCTACATAAATTATAGTGGATAAATGTATTTGCAATTGTCTGAAGTCTTCTTCATCAACATATTATGTTTTTTTTTTAATTTGAAATGATGTAACCCAACAATGAATAATGTTAATATCATTGTATTTATTGACTTCTTAATTCTAGTTTTGCGTACAACTAATCTATCTATAGGTGACTAATGTATTTGCAATTGCCTGAAGTCTTATTTAACAACAACTTATGTATTTTTTTTTATTTGATATGATTTACCCCATCAATGAAAAATGTTAATATTAACGTAATAATTGAGTTCTAAATTCTAGTTTTCTGAACATCTAGTTAATTTATAGTGGATAAATGTATTTGCAATTGTCTGAAGTCTTATTCATCAACATATTATGTTTTTTTTTTTAATTTGAAATGATGTTACCCAACAATGAAAATGTTAATATCAACATATTTATTGACTTCTAAATTCTAGTTTTGCATACAACTAATCTATATATAGGTGACTAATGTATTTGCAATTGTCTGAAGTCTTATTCATCAACATATTATGTTTATTCTTTAATTTGAAATGATGTAACCCAACAATGAATAAGGTTAATATTAACGTAATAATTGAGTTCTAAATTCTAGTTTTCTGAACATCTAGTTAATTTATAGTGGATAAATGTATTTGCAATTGTCTGAAGTCTTCTTCATCAACATATTATGTTTTTTTTTTAATTTGAAATGATGTACCCCAACAATGAATAATGTTAATATCAACGTATTTATTGACTTTTAAATTCTAGTTTTGCGTACAACTAATCTATCTATAGGTGACTAATGTATTTGCAATTGCCTGAAGTCTTATTCAACAACAACTTATGTGTTTTTTTTATTTGAAATGATTTACCCCATCAATGAAAAATGTTAATATTAACGTAATAATTGAGTTCTAAATTCTAGTTTTCTGAACATCTAGATAAATTATAGTGGATAAATGTATTTGCAATTGTCTGAAGTCTTATTCATCAACATATTATGTTTATTCTTTAATTTGAAATGATGTAACCCAACAATGAATAATGTTAATATTAACGTAATTTTTGAGTTCTAAATTCTGGTTTTTCAGATCATCTAGTTTATGTATAGTGGATAAATGTATTTGCAATTGTTTGAAGTCTTATTCATCAATATATTATGTTTTTTTTTTAATTTGAAATGATGTAACCCAACAATGAATAATGATAATATTAACGTAATTTTTGTGTTCTATATTCTAGTTTTGGGTTCAACTAATCTAACTAAAGGTGACTAATGTATTTGCAATTGTCTGAAGTCTTATTCAACAACAACTTATGTGTTTTTTTTATTTGAAATGATTTACCCCATCAATGAAAAATGTTAATATTAACGTAATAATTGAGTTCTAAATTCTAGTTTTCTGAACATCTAGTTAATTTATAGTGGATAAATGTATTTGCAATTGTCTGAAGTCTTCTTCATCAACATATTATGTTTTTTTTTTAATTTGAAATGATGTACCCCAACAATGAATAATGTTAATATCAACGTATTTATTGACTTTTAAATTCTAGTTTTGCGTACAACTAATCTATCTATAGGTGACTAATGTATTTGCAATTGCCTGAAGTCTTATTCAACAACAACTTATGTGTTTTTTTTATTTGAAATGATTTACCCCATCAATGAAAAATGTTAATATTAACGTAATAATTGAGTTCTAAATTCTAAATTTCTGAACATCTAGATAAATTATAGTGGATAAATGTATTTGCAATTGTCTGAAGTCTTATTCGTCAACAAATTTTGTTTTTTTTTTAATTTGAAATGATGTAACCCAACAATGAATAATGTTAATATTAACGTAATTTTTGAGTTCTAAATTCTGGTTTTTCAGATCATCTAGTTTATGTATAGTGGATAAATGTATTTGCAATTGTTTGAAGTCTTATTCATCAATATATTATGTTTTTTTTTTAATTTGAAATGATGTAACCCAACAATGAATAATGATAATATTAACGTAATTTTTGTGTTCTATATTCTAGTTTTGGGTTCAACTAATCTAACTAAAGGTGACTAATGTATTTGCAATTGTCTGAAGTCTTATTCAACAACAACTTATGTGTTTTTTTTATTTGAAATGATTTACCCCATCAATGAAAAATGTTAATATTAACGTAATAATTGAGTTCTAAATTCTAGTTTTCTGAACATCTAGTTAATTTATAGTGGATAAATGTATTTGCAATTGTCTGAAGTCTTCTTCATCAACATATTATGTTTTTTTTTTAATTTGAAATGATGTACCCCAACAATGAATAATGTTAATATCAACGTATTTATTGACTTTTAAATTCTAGTTTTGCGTACAACTAATCTATCTATAGGTGACTAATGTATTTGCAATTGCCTGAAGTCTTATTCAACAACAACTTATGTGTTTTTTTTATTTGAAATGATTTACCCCATCAATGAAAAATGTTAATATTAACGTAATAATTGAGTTCTAAATTCTAAATTTCTGAACATCTAGATAAATTATAGTGGATAAATGTATTTGCAATTGTCTGAAGTCTTATTCGTCAACAAATTTTGTTTTTTTTTTAATTTGAAATGTTGTACCCCAACAATGAAAATGTTAATATCAACATATTTATTGACTTCTAAATTCTAGTTTTGCATACAACTAATCTATATATAGGTGACTAATGTATTTGCAATTGTCTGAAGTCTTATTCATCAACATATTATGTTTAATTTTTAATTTGAAATGATGTAACCCAACAATGAATAATGTTAATATTAACGTAATTTTTGACTTCTAAATTCTGGTTTTTCAGATCATCTAGTTTATGTATAGTGGATAAATGTATTTGCAATTGTCTGAAGTCTTATTCATCAACATAATATGTTTATTCTTTAATTTGAAATGATGTAACCCAACAATGAATAATGTTAATATTAACGTAATAATTGAGTTCTAAATTCTAGTTTTCTGAACATCTAGTTAATTTATAGTGGATAAATGTATTTGCAATTGTCTGAAGTCTTCTTCATCAACATATTATGTTTTATTTTTAATTTGAAATGATGTACCCCAACAATGAATAATGTTAATATCAACGTATTTATTGACTTTTAAATTCTAGTTTTGCGTACAACTAATCTATCTATAGGTGACTAATGTATTTGCAATTGCCTGAAGTCTTATTCAACAACAACTTATGTGTTTTTTTTATTTGAAATGATTTACCCCATCAATGAAAAATGTTAATATTAACGTAATAATTGAGTTCTAAATTCTAGTTTTCTGAACATCTACATAAATTATAGTGGATAAATGTATTTGCAATTGTCTGAAGTCTTCTTCATCAACATATTATGTTTTTTTTTTAATTTGAAATGATGTAACCCAACAATGAATAATGTTAATATCATTGTATTTATTGACTTCTTAATTCTAGTTTTGCGTACAACTAATCTATCTATTGGTGACTAATGTATTTGCAATTGCCTGAAGTCTTATTTAACAACAACTTATGTATTTTTTTTTATTTGATATGATTTACCCCATCAATGAAAAATGTTAATATTAACGTAATAATTGAGTTCTAAATTCTAGTTTTCTGAACATCTAGTTAATTTATAGTGGATAAATGTATTTGCAATTGTCTGAAGTCTTATTCATCAACATAATATGTTTATTCTTTAATTTGAAATGATGTAACCCAACAATGAATAATGTTAATATTAACGTAATAATTGAGTTCTAAATTCTAGTTTTCTGAACATCTAGTTAATTTATAGTGGATAAATGTATTTGCAATTGTCTGAAGTCTTCTTCATCAACATATTATGTTTTATTTTTAATTTGAAATGATGTACCCCAACAATGAATAATGTTAATATCAACGTATTTATTGACTTTTAAATTCTAGTTTTGCGTACAACTAATCTATCTATAGGTGACTAATGTATTTGCAATTGCCTGAAGTCTTATTCAACAACAACTTATGTGTTTTTTTTATTTGAAATGATTTACCCCATCAATGAAAAATGTTAATATTAACGTAATAATTGAGTTCTAAATTCTAGTTTTCTGAACATCTACATAAATTATAGTGGATAAATGTATTTGCAATTGTCTGAAGTCTTATTCATCAACATATTATGTTTATTCTTTAAT
This sequence comes from Metopolophium dirhodum, assembly GCF_019925205.1. Lineage (NCBI taxonomy): Eukaryota > Metazoa > Arthropoda > Insecta > Hemiptera > Aphididae > Metopolophium > Metopolophium dirhodum. The sequence continues at coordinate 152,316,733 of NC_083560.1, forward strand.
TTGAAATGATGTAACCCAACAATGAATAATGTTAATATTAACGTAATTTTTGAGTTCTAAATTCTGGTTTTTCAGATCATCTAGTTTATGTATAGTGGATAAATGTATTTGCAATTGTTTGAAGTCTTATTCATCAATATATTATGTTTTTTTTTTAATTTGAAATGATGTAACCCAACAATGAATAATGATAATATTAACGTAATTTTTGTGTTCTATATTCTAGTTTTGGGTTCAACTAATCTAACTAAAGGTGACTAATGTATTTGCAATTGTCTGAAGTCTTATTCAACAACAACTTATGTGTTTTTTTTATTTGAAATGATTTACCCCATCAATGAAAAATGTTAATATTAACGTAATAATTGAGTTCTAAATTCTAGTTTTCTGAACATCTAGTTAATTTATAGTGGATAAATGTATTTGCAATTGTCTGAAGTCTTATTCATCAACATATTATGTTTTTTTTTTTAATTTGAAATGATGTTACCCAACAATGAAAATGTTAATATCAACATATTTATTGACTTCTAAATTCTAGTTTTGCATACAACTAATCTATATATAGGTGACTAATGTATTTGCAATTGTCTGAAGTCTTATTCATCAACATATTATGTTTATTCTTTAATTTGAAATGATGTAACCCAACAATGAATAATGTTAATATTAACGTAATAATTGAGTTCTAAATTCTAGTTTTCTGAACATCTAGTTAATTTATAGTGGATAAATGTATTTGCAATTGTCTGAAGTCTTCTTCATCAACATATTATGTTTTTTTTTTAATTTGAAATGATGTACCCCAACAATGAATAATGTTAATATCAACGTATTTATTAACTTTTAAATTCTAGTTTTGCGTACAACTAATCTATCTATAGGTGACTAATGTATTTGCAATTGCCTGAAGTCTTATTCAACAACAACTTATGTGTTTTTTTTATTTGAAATGATTTACCCCATCAATGAAAAATGTTAATATTAACGTAATAATTGAGTTCTAAATTCTATTTTTCTGAACATCTAGATAAATTATAGTGGATAAATGTATTTGCAATTGTCTGAAGTCTTATTCATCAACATATTATGTTTATTCTTTAATTTGAAATGATGTAACCCAACAATGAATAATGTTAATATTAACGTAATTTTTGAGTTCTAAATTCTGGTTTTTCAGATCATCTAGTTTATGTATAGTGGATAAATGTATTTGCAATTGTTTGAAGTCTTATTCATCAATATATTATGTTTTTTTTTTAATTTGAAATGATGTAACCCAACAATGAATAATGATAATATTAACGTAATTTTTGTGTTCTATATTCTAGTTTTGGGTTCAACTAATCTAACTAAAGGTGACTAATGTATTTGCAATTGTCTGAAGTCTTATTCAACAACAACTTATGTGTTTTTTTTATTTGAAATGATTTACCCCATCAATGAAAAATGTTAATATTAACGTAATAATTGAGTTCTAAATTCTAGTTTTCTGAACATCTAGTTAATTTATAGTGGATAAATGTATTTGCAATTGTCTGAAGTCTTCTTCATCAACATATTATGTTTTTTTTTTAATTTGAAATGATGTACCCCAACAATGAATAATGTTAATATCAACGTATTTATTGACTTTTAAATTCTAGTTTTGCGTACAACTAATCTATCTATAGGTGACTAATGTATTTGCAATTGCCTGAAGTCTTATTCAACAACAACTTATGTGTTTTTTTTATTTGAAATGATTTACCCCATCAATGAAAAATGTTAATATTAACGTAATAATTGAGTTCTAAATTCTAAATTTCTGAACATCTAGATAAATTATAGTGGATAAATGTATTTGCAATTGTCTGAAGTCTTATTCGTCAACAAATTTTGTTTTTTTTTTAATTTGAAATGTTGTACCCCAACAATGAAAATGTTAATATCAACATATTTATTGACTTCTAAATTCTAGTTTTGCATACAACTAATCTATATATAGGTGACTAATGTATTTGCAATTGTCTGAAGTCTTATTCATCAACATATTATGTTTAATTTTTAATTTGAAATGATGTAACCCAACAATGAATAATGTTAATATTAACGTAATTTTTGACTTCTAAATTCTGGTTTTTCAGATCATCTAGTTTATGTATAGTGGATAAATGTATTTGCAATTGTCTGAAGTCTTATTCATCAACATAATATGTTTATTCTTTAATTTGAAATGATGTAACCCAACAATGAATAATGTTAATATTAACGTAATAATTGAGTTCTAAATTCTAGTTTTCTGAACATCTAGTTAATTTATAGTGGATAAATGTATTTGCAATTGTCTGAAGTCTTCTTCATCAACATATTATGTTTTATTTTTAATTTGAAATGATGTACCCCAACAATGAATAATGTTAATATCAACGTATTTATTGACTTTTAAATTCTAGTTTTGCGTACAACTAATCTATCTATAGGTGACTAATGTATTTGCAATTGCCTGAAGTCTTATTCAACAACAACTTATGTGTTTTTTTTATTTGAAATGATTTACCCCATCAATGAAAAATGTTAATATTAACGTAATAATTGAGTTCTAAATTCTAGTTTTCTGAACATCTACATAAATTATAGTGGATAAATGTATTTGCAATTGTCTGAAGTCTTCTTCATCAACATATTATGTTTTTTTTTTAATTTGAAATGATGTAACCCAACAATGAATAATGTTAATATCATTGTATTTATTGACTTCTTAATTCTAGTTTTGCGTACAACTAATCTATCTATTGGTGACTAATGTATTTGCAATTGCCTGAAGTCTTATTTAACAACAACTTATGTATTTTTTTTTATTTGATATGATTTACCCCATCAATGAAAAATGTTAATATTAACGTAATAATTGAGTTCTAAATTCTAGTTTTCTGAACATCTAGTTAATTTATAGTGGATAAATGTATTTGCAATTGTCTGAAGTCTTCTTCATCAACATATTATGTTTTTTTTTTAATTTGAAATGATGTACCCCAACAATGAATAATGTTAATATCAACGTATTTATTGACTTTTAAATTCTAGTTTTGCGTACAACTAATCTATCTATAGGTGACTAATGTATTTGCAATTGCCTGAAGTCTTATTCAACAACAACTTATGTGTTTTTTTTATTTGAAATGATTTACCCCATCAATGAAAAATGTTAATATTAACGTAATAATTGAGTTCTAAATTCTAAATTTCTGAACATCTAGATAAATTATAGTGGATAAATGTATTTGCAATTGTCTGAAGTCTTATTCGTCAACAAATTTTGTTTTTTTTTTAATTTGAAATGTTGTACCCCAACAATGAAAATGTTAATATCAACATATTTATTGACTTCTAAATTCTAGTTTTGCATACAACTAATCTATATATAGGTGACTAATGTATTTGCAATTGTCTGAAGTCTTATTCATCAACATATTATGTTTAATTTTTAATTTGAAATGATGTAACCCAACAATGAATAATGTTAATATTAACGTAATTTTTGACTTCTAAATTCTGGTTTTTCAGATCATCTAGTTTATGTATAGTGGATAAATGTATTTGCAATTGTCTGAAGTCTTATTCATCAACATAATATGTTTATTCTTTAATTTGAAATGATGTAACCCAACAATGAATAATGTTAATATTAACGTAATAATTGAGTTCTAAATTCTAGTTTTCTGAACATCTAGTTAATTTATAGTGGATAAATGTATTTGCAATTGTCTGAAGTCTTCTTCATCAACATATTATGTTTTATTTTTAATTTGAAATGATGTACCCCAACAATGAATAATGTTAATATCAACGTATTTATTGACTTTTAAATTCTAGTTTTGCGTACAACTAATCTATCTATAGGTGACTAATGTATTTGCAATTGCCTGAAGTCTTATTCAACAACAACTTATGTGTTTTTTTTATTTGAAATGATTTACCCCATCAATGAAAAATGTTAATATTAACGTAATAATTGAGTTCTAAATTCTAGTTTTCTGAACATCTACATAAATTATAGTGGATAAATGTATTTGCAATTGTCTGAAGTCTTCTTCATCAACATATTATGTTTTTTTTTTAATTTGAAATGATGTAACCCAACAATGAATAATGTTAATATCATTGTATTTATTGACTTCTTAATTCTAGTTTTGCGTACAACTAATCTATCTATTGGTGACTAATGTATTTGCAATTGCCTGAAGTCTTATTTAACAACAACTTATGTATTTTTTTTTATTTGATATGATTTACCCCATCAATGAAAAATGTTAATATTAACGTAATAATTGAGTTCTAAATTCTAGTTTTCTGAACATCTAGTTAATTTATAGTGGATAAATGTATTTGCAATTGTCTGAAGTCTTATTCATCAACATATTATGTTTTTTTTTTTAATTTGAAATGATGTTACCCAACAATGAAAATGTTAATATCAACATATTTATTGACTTCTAAATTCTAGTTTTGCATACAACTAATCTATATATAGGTGACTAATGTATTTGCAATTGTCTGAAGTCTTATTCATCAACATATTATGTTTATTCTTTAATTTGAAATGATGTAACCCAACAATGAATAATGTTAATATTAACGTAATAATTGAGTTCTAAATTCTAGTTTTCTGAACATCTAGTTAATTTATAGTGGATAAATGTATTTGCAATTGTCTGAAGTCTTCTTCATCAACATATTATGTTTTTTTTTTAATTTGAAATGATGTACCCCAACAATGAATAATGTTAATATCAACGTATTTATTGACTTTTAAATTCTAGTTTTGCGTACAACTAATCTATCTATAGGTGACTAATGTATTTGCAATTGCCTGAAGTCTTATTCAACAACAACTTATGTGTTTTTTTTATTTGAAATGATTTACCCCATCAATGAAAAATGTTAATATTAACGTAATAATTGAGTTCTAAATTCTAGTTTTCTGAACATCTAGATAATTATAGTGGATAAATGTATTTGCAATTGTCTGAAGTCTTATTCATCAACATATTATGTTTATTCTTTAATTTGAAATGATGTAACCCAACAATGAATAATGATAATATTAACGTAATTTTTGTGTTCTATATTCTAGTTTTGGGTTCAACTAATCTAACTAAAGGTGACTAATGTATTTGCAATTGTCTGAAGTCTTATTCAACAACAACTTATGTGTTTTTTTTATTTGAAATGATTTACCCCATCAATGAAAAATGTTAATATTAACGTAATAATTGAGTTCTAAATTCTAGTTTTCTGAACATCTAGTTAATTTATAGTGGATAAATGTATTTGCAATTGTCTGAAGTCTTCTTCATCAACATATTATGTTTTTTTTTTAATTTGAAATGATGTACCCCAACAATGAATAATGTTAATATCAACGTATTTATTGACTTTTAAATTCTAGTTTTGCGTACAACTAATCTATCTATAGGTGACTAATGTATTTGCAATTGCCTGAAGTCTTATTCAACAACAACTTATGTGTTTTTTTTATTTGAAATGATTTACCCCATCAATGAAAAATGTTAATATTAACGTAATAATTGAGTTCTAAATTCTAGTTTTCTGAACATCTAGATAAATTATAGTGGATAAATGTATTTGCAATTGTCTGAAGTCTTCTTCATCAACATATTATGTTTTTTTTTTAATTTGAAATGATGTACCCCAACAATGAATTATGTTAATATCAACGTATTTATTGACTTCTAAATTCTAGTTTTGCGTACAACTAATTTATCTATAGATGACTAATGTATTTGCAATTGTCTGAAGTCTTATTCATCAACATATTATGTTTATTCTTTAATTTGAAATGATTTACCCCATCAATGAAAAATGTTAATATTAACGTAATAATTGAGTTCTAAATTCTAGTTTTCTGAACATCTAGTTAAATTATAGTGGATAAATGTATTTGCAATTGTCTGAAGTCTTCTTCATCAACATATTATGTTTTTTTTTTTATTTGAAATGATGTACCCCAACAATGAATAATGTTAATATCAACGTATTTATTGACTTCTAAATTCTAGTTTTGCGTACAACTAATCTATCTATAGATGACTAATGTATTTGCAATTGTCTGAAGTCTTATTCATCAACATATTATGTTTATTCTTTAATTTGAAATGATTTACCCCATCAATGAAAAATGTTAATATTAATGTAATAATTGAGTTCTAAATTCTAGATTTCTGAACATCTAGTTAATTTATAGTGGATAAATGTATTTGCAATTGTCTGAAGTCTTAGTCGTCAACAAATTATGTTTTTTTTTAATTTGAAATGTTGTACCCCAACAATGAAAATGTTAATATCAACATATTTATTGACTTCTAAATTCTAGTTTTGCATACAACTAATCTATATATAGGTGACTAATGTATTTGCAATTGTCTGAAGTCTTATTCATCAACATATTATGTTTTTTTTTTTAATTTGAAATGATGTAACCCAACAATGAATAATGATAATATTAACGTAATTTTTGTGTTCTATATTCTAGTTTTGGGTTCAACTAATCTAACTAAATGTGACTAATGTATTTGCAATTGTCTGAAGTCTTATTCAACAACAACTTATGTGTTTTTTTTATTTGAAATGATTTACCCCATCAATGAAAAATGTTAATATTAACGTAATAATTGAGTTCTAAATTCTAGTTTTCTGAACATCTAGTTAAATTATAGTGGATAAATGTATTTGCAATTGTCTGAAGTCTTCTTCATCAACATATTATGTTTTTTTTTTAATTTGAAATGATGTACCCCAACAATGAATTATGTTAATATCAACGTATTTATTGACTTCTAAATTCTAGTTTTGCGTACAACTAATCTATCTATAGATGACTAATGTATTTGCAATTGTCTGAAGTCTTATTCATCAACATATTATGTTTATTCTTTAATTTGAAATGATGTAACCCAACAATGAATAATGTTAATATTAACGTCATTTTTGAGTTTTAAATTCTGGTTTTTCTGATCATCTAGTTTATGTATAGTGGATAAATGTATTTGCAATTGTCTGAAGTCTTATTCATCAACATATTATGTTTTTTTTTTTTAATTTGAAATGATGTAACCCAACAATGAATAATGTTAATATCATTGTATTTATCGACTTCTAAATTATAGTTTTGCGTACAACTAATCTATCTATAGATGACTAATGTATTTGCAATTGCCTGAAGTCTTATTTAACAACAACTTATGTGTTTTTTTTATTTGATGTGATTTACCCCATCAATGAATAATATTAATATCATTGTATTTATCGACTTCTAAATTATAGTTTTGCGTACAACTAATCTATCTATAGATGACTAATGTATTTGCAATTGTCTGAAGTCTTATTCATCAACATATTATGTTTATTCTTTAATTTGAAATGATGTAACCCAACAATGAATAATGTTAATATTAACGTAATTTTTGAGTTTTAAATTCTGGTTTTTCTGATCATCTAGTTTATGTATAGTGGATAAATGTATTTGCAATTGTCTGAAGTCTTATTCATCAACATATTATGTTTTTTTTTTTAATTTGAAATGATGTAACCCAACAATGAATAATGTTAATATCATTGTATTTATCGACTTCTAAATTATAGTTTTGCGTACAACTAATCTATCTATAGATGACTAATGTATTTGCAATTGTCTGAAGTCTTATTCATCAACATATTATGTTTATTCTTTAATTTGAAATGATGTAACCCAACAATGAATAATATTAATATCATTGTATTTATTGACTTCTAAATTCTAGTTTTGCGTACAACTAATCTATCTATAGATGACTAATGTATTTACAATTGTCTGAAGTCTTATTCATCAACATATTATGTTTATTCTTTAATTTGAAATGATGTAACCCAACAATGAATAATGTTAATATTAACGTAATTTTTGAGTTCTAAATTCTGGTTTTTCAGATCATCTAGTTTATGTATAGTGGATAAATGTATTTGCAATTGTCTGAAGTCTTATTCATCAACATATTATGTTTTTTTTTTTAATTTGAAATGATGTAACCCAACAATGAATAATGATAATATTAACGTAATTTTTGTGTTCTATATTCTAGTTTTGGGTTCAACTAATCTAACTAAAGGTGACTAATGTATTTGCAATTGTCTGAAGTCTTATTCAACAACAACTTATGTGTTTTTTTTATTTGAAATGATTTACCCATCAATGAAAAATGTTAATATTAACGTAATAATTGAGTTCTAAATTCTAGTTTTCTGAACATCTAGTTAATTTATAGTGGATAAATGTATTTGCAATTGTCTGAAGTCTTCTTCATCAACATATTATGTTTTTTTTTTTAATTTGAAATGATGTAACCCAACAATGAATAATATTAATATCATTGTATTTATTGACTTCTAAATTCTAGTTTTGCGTACAACTAATCTATCTATAGGTGACTTATGTATTTGCAATTGTCTGAAGTCTTATTCATCAACATATTATGTTTATTCTTTAATTTGAAATGATGTAACCCAACAATGAATAATGTTAATATTAACGTAATTTTTGAGTTTTAAATTCTGGTTTTTCTGATCATCTAGTTTATGTATCGTGGATAAATGTATTTGCAATTGTCTGAAGTCTTATTCATCAACATATTATGTTTTTTTTTTTAATTTGAAATGATGTAACCCAACAATGAATAATGTTAATATCATTGTATTTATTGACTTCTTAATTCTAGTTTTGCGTACAACTAATCTATCTATAGGTGACTAATGTATTTGCAATTGCCTGAAGTCTTATTTAACAACAACTTATGTGTTTTTTTTATTTGAAATGACTTACCCCATCAATGAAATATGTTAATATTAACGTAATAATTGAGTTCTAAATTCTAGTTTTCTGAACATCTAGTTAATTTATAGTGGATAAATGTATTTACAATTGTCTGAAGTCTTATTCGTCAACAAATTATGTTTTTTTTTAATTTGAAATGTTGTACCCCAACAATGAAAATGTTAATATCAACATATTTATTGACTTCTAAATTCTAGTTTTGCATACAACTAATCTATATATAGGTGACTAATGAATTTGCAATTGTCTGAAGTCTTATTCATCAACATATTATGTTTATTCTTTAATTTGAAATGATGTAACCCAACAATGAATAATGTTAATATTAACGTAATTTTTGAGTTCTAAATTCTGGTTTTTCTGATCATCTAGTTTATGTATAGTGGATAAATGTATTTGCAATTGTCTGAAGTCTTATTCATCAACATATTATGTTTTTTTTTTAATTTGAAATGATGTAACCCAACAATGAATAATGATAATATTAACGTAATTTTCGTGTTCTATATTCTAGTTTTGGGTTCAACTAATCTAACTAAAGGTGACTAATGTATTTGCAATTGTCTGAAGTCTTATTCAACAACAACTTATGTGTTTTTTTTTATTTGAAATGATTTACCCCATCAATGAAAAATGTTAATATTAACGTAATAATTGAGTTCTAAATTCTAGTTTTCTGAACATCTAGTTAATATATAGTGGATAAATGTATTTGCAATTGTCTGAAGTCTTCTTCATCAACATATTATGTTTTTTTTTTAATTTGAAATGATGTACCCCAACAATGAATAATGTTAATATCAACGTATTTATTGACTTTTAAATTCTAGTTTTGCCTTTAACTAATCTATCTATAGGTGACTAATGTATTTGCAATTGCCTGAAGTCTTATTCAACAACAACTTATGTGTTTTTTTTATTTGAAATGATTTACCCCATCAATGAAGAATGTTAATATTAACGTAATAATTGAGTTCTAAATTCTAGTTTTCTGAACATCTAGTTAAATTATAGTGGATAAATGTATTTGCAATTGTCTGAAGTCTTCTTCATCAACATATTATGTTTTTTTTTTTTTATTTGAAATGATGTACCCCAACAATGAATTATGTTAATATCAACGTATTTATTGACTTCTAAATTCTAGTTTTGCGTACAACTAATCTATCTATAGATGACTAATGTATTTGCAATTGTCTGAAGTCTTATTCATCAACATATTATGTTTATTCTTTAATTTGAAATGATTTACCCCATCAATGAAAAATGCTAATATTAATGTAATAATTGAGTTCTAAATTCTAGTTTTCTGAACATCTAGTTAATTTATAGTGGATAAATGTATTTGCAATTGTCTGAAGTCTTATTCGTCAACAAATTATGTTTTTTTTTAATTTGAAATGTTGTACCCCAACAATGAAAATGTTAATATCAACATATTTATTGACTTCTAAATTCTAGTTTTGCATACAACTAATCTATATATAGGTGACTAATGTATTTGCAATTGTCTGGAGTCTTATTCATCAACATATTATGTTTATTCTTTAATTTGAAATGATGTAACCCAACAATGAATAATGTTAATATTAACGTAATTTTTGAGTTCTAAATTCTGGTTTTTCAGATCATCTAGTTTATGTATAGTGGATAAATGTATTTGCAATTGTCTGAAGTCTTATTCGTCAACAAATTATGTTTTTTTTTAATTTGAAATGTTGTACCCCAACAATGAAAATGTTAATATCAACATATTTATTGACTTCTAAATTCTAGTTTTGCATACAACTAATCTATATATAGGTGACTAATGTATTTGCAATTGTCTGAAGTCTTATTCATCAACATATTATGTTTCTTTTTTAATTTGAAATGATGTACCCCAACAATGAATAATGTTAATATCAACGTATTTATTGACTTTTAAATTCTAGTTTTGCCTTTAACTAATCTATCTATAGGTGACTAATGTATTTGCAATTGCCTGAAGTCTTATTCAACAACAACTTATGTGTTTTTTTTTATTTGAAATGATTTACCCCATCAACGAAGAATGTTAAAATTAACGTAATAATTGAGTTCTAAATTCTAGTTTTCTGAACATCTAGTTAAATTATAGTGGATAAATGTATTTGCAATTGTCTGAAGTCTTCTTCATCAACATATTATGTTTTTTTTTTTAATTTGAAATGATGTACCCCAACAATGAATTATGTTAATATCAACGTATTTATTGACTTCTAAATTCTAGTTTTGCGTACAACTAATCTATCTATAGGTGACTAATGTATTTGCAATTGCCTGAAGTCTTATTTAACAACAACTTATATGTTTTTTTTATTTGATATGATTTACCCCATCAATGAAAAATGTTAATATTAACGTAATAATTGAGTTCTAAATTCTAGTTTTCTGAACATCTAGTTAATTTATAGTGGATTAATGTATTTGCAATTGTCTGAAGTCTTCTTCATCAACATATAATGTATTTTTTTTTTAATTTGAAATGATGTAACCCAACAATGAATAATATTAATATCATTGTATTTATTGACTTCTAAATTCTAGTTTTGCGTACAACTAATCTATCTATAGGCGACTAATGTATTTGCAATTGTCTGAAGTCTTATTCATCAACATATTATGTTTATTCTTTAATTTGAAATGATGTAACCCTTCAATGAATAATGTTAATATTAACGTAATTTTTGAGTTTTAAATTCTGGTTTTTCTGATCATCTAGTTTATGTATCGTGGATAAATGTATTTGCAATTGTCTGAAGTCTTATTCATCAACATATTATTTTTTTTTTTTTTAATTTGAAATGATGTAACCCAACAATGAATAATGTTAATATCATTGTATTTATTGACTTCTTAATTCTAGTTTTGCGTACAACTAATCTATCTATAGGTGACTAATGTATTTGCAATTGCCTGAAGTCTTATTTAACAACAACTTATGTGTTTTTTTTATTTGAAATGATTTACCCCATCAATGAAAAATGTTAATATTAACGTAATAATTGAGTTCTAAATTCTAGTTTTCTGAACATCTAGTTAATTTATAGTGGATAAATGTATTTGCAATTGTCTGAAGTCTTATTCGTCAACAAATTATGTTTTTTTTAATTTGAAATGTTGTACCCCAACAATGAAAATGTTAATATCAACATATTTATTGACTTCTAAATTCTAGTTTTGCATACAACTAATCTATCTATAGGTGACTGATGTATTTGAAATTGTCTGAAGTCTTATTCATCAACATATTATGTTTATTCTTTAATTTGAAATGATGTAACCCAACAATGAATAATGTTAATAATAACGTAATTTTTGAGTTCTAAATTCTGGTTTTTCAGATCATCTAGTTTATGTATAGTGGATAAATGTATTTGCAATTGTCTGAAGTCTTATTCATCAACATATTATGTTTTTTTTTTAATTTGAAATGATGTAACCCATCAATGAATAATGATAATATTAACGTAATTTTTGTGTTCTATATTCTAGTTTTGGGTTCAACTAATCTAACTAAAGGTGACTAATGTATTTGCAATTGTCTGAAGTCTTATTCAACAACAACTTATGTGTTTTTTTTATTTGATATGATTTACCCCATCAATGAAAAATGTTAATATTAACGTAATAACTGAGTTCTAAATTCTAGTTTTCTGAACATCTAGTTAAATTATAGTGGGTAAATGTATTTGCAATTGTCTGAAGTCTTCTTCATCAACATATTATGTTTTTTTTTTTAATTTGAAATGATGTACCCAACAATGAATTATGTTAATATCAACGTATTTATTGACTTCTAAATTCTAGTTTTGCGTACAACTAATCTATCTATAGATGACTAATGTATTTGCAATTGTCTGAAGTCTTATTTAACAACAACTTATATGTTTTTTTTATTTGAAATGATGTAACCCAACAATGAATAATGTTAATATTAACGTAATTTTTGAGTTCTAAATTCTGGTTTTTCAGATCATCTAGTTTATGTATAGTGGATAAATGTATTTGCAATTGTCTGAAGTCTTATTCATCAACATATTATGTTTTTTTTTTAATTTGAAATGATGTAACCCAACAATGAATAATGATAATATTAACGTAATTTTTGTGTTCTATATTCTAGTTTTGGGTTCAACTAATCTATCTATAGGCGACTAATGTATTTGCAATTGTCTGAAGTCTTATTCATCAACATATTATGTTTATTCTTTAATTTGAAATGATGTAACCCAACAATGAATAATGTTAATTTTAACGTAATTTTTGAGTTTTAAATTCTGGTTTTTCTGATCATCTAGTTTATGTATCGTGGATAAATGTATTTGCAATTGTCTGAAGTCTTATTCATCAACATATTATTTTTTTTTTTTTTAATTTGAAATGATGTAACCCAACAATGAATAATGTTAATATCATTGTATTTATTGACTTCTTAATTCTAGTTTTGCGTACAACTAATCTATCTATAGGTGACTAATGTATTTGCAATTGCCTGAAGTCTTATTTAACAACAACTTATGTGTTTTTTTTTATTTGAAATGATTTACCCCATCAATGAAAAATGTTAATATTAACGTAATAATTGAGTTCTAAATTCTAGTTTTCTGAACATCTAGTTAATTTATAGTGGATAAATGTATTTGCAATTGTCTGAAGTCTTATTCGTCAACAAATTATGTTTTTTTTAATTTGAAATGTTGTACCCCAACAATGAAAATGTTAATATCAACATATTTATTGACTTCTAAATTCTAGTTTTGCATACAACTAATCTATCTATAGGTGACTGATGTATTTGAAATTGTCTGAAGTCTTATTCATCAACATATTATGTTTATTCTTTAATTTGAAATGATGTAACCCAACAATGAATAATGTTAATAATAACGTAATTTTTGAGTTCTAAATTCTGGTTTTTCAGATCATCTAGTTTATGTATAGTGGATAAATGTATTTGCAATTGTCTGAAGTCTTATTCATCAACATATTATGTTTTTTTTTTAATTTGAAATGATGTAACCCATCAATGAATAATGATAATATTAACGTAATTTTTGTGTTCTATATTCTAGTTTTGGGTTCAACTAATCTAACTAAAGGTGACTAATGTATTTGCAATTGTCTGAAGTCTTATTCAACAACAACTTATGTGTTTTTTTTTATTTGATATGATTTACCCCATCAATGAAAAATGTTAATATTAACGTAATAACTGAGTTCTAAATTCTAGTTTTCTGAACATCTAGTTAAATTATAGTGGGTAAATGTATTTGCAATTGTCTGAAGTCTTCTTCATCAACATATTATGTTTTTTTTTTAATTTGAAATGATGTACCCAACAATGAATTATGTTAATATCAACGTATTTATTGACTTCTAAATTCTAGTTTTGCGTACAACTAATCTATCTATAGATGACTAATGTATTTGCAATTGTCTGAAGTCTTATTCATCAACATATTATGTTTTTTTTTTTTATTTGAAATGATGTACCCCAACAATGAATTATGTTAATATCAACGTATTTATTGACTTCTAAATTCTAGTTTTGCGTACAACTAATCTATCTATAGATGACTAATGTATTTGCAATTGCCTGAAGTCTTATTTAACAACAACTTATATGTTTTTTTTATTTGAAATGATGTAACCCAACAATGAATAATGTTAATATTAACGTAATTTTTGAGTTCTAAATTCTGGTTTTTCAGATCATCTAGTTTATGTATAGTGGATAAATGTATTTGCAATTGTCTGAAGTCTTATTCATCAACATATTATTTTTTTTTTTTTTAATTTGAAATGATGTAACCCAACAATGAATAATGTTAATATCATTGTATTTATTGACTTCTTAATTCTAGTTTTGCGTACAACTAATCTATCTATAGGTGACTAATGTATTTGCAATTGCCTGAAGTCTTATTTAACAACAACTTATGTGTTTTTTTTATTTGAAATGATTTACCCCATCAATGAAAAATGTTAATATTAACGTAATAATTGAGTTCTAAATTCTAGTTTTCTGAACATCTAGTTAATTTATAGTGGATAAATGTATTTGCAATTGTCTGAAGTCTTATTCGTCAACAAATTATGTTTTTTTTAATTTGAAATGTTGTACCCCAACAATGAAAATGTTAATATCAACATATTTATTGACTTCTAAATTCTAGTTTTGCATACAACTAATCTATCTATAGGTGACTGATGTATTTGAAATTGTCTGAAGTCTTATTCATCAACATATTATGTTTATTCTTTAATTTGAAATGATGTAACCCAACAATGAATAATGTTAATAATAACGTAATTTTTGAGTTCTAAATTCTGGTTTTTCAGATCATCTAGTTTATGTATAGTGGATAAATGTATTTGCAATTGTCTGAAGTCTTATTCATCAACATATTATGTTTTTTTTTTAATTTGAAATGATGTAACCCATCAATGAATAATGATAATATTAACGTAATTTTTGTGTTCTATATTCTAGTTTTGGGTTCAACTAATCTAACTAAAGGTGACTAATGTATTTGCAATTGTCTGAAGTCTTATTCAACAACAACTTATGTGTTTTTTTTATTTGATATGATTTACCCCATCAATGAAAAATGTTAATATTAACGTAATAACTGAGTTCTAAATTCTAGTTTTCTGAACATCTAGTTAAATTATAGTGGGTAAATGTATTTGCAATTGTCTGAAGTCTTCTTCATCAACATATTATGTTTTTTTTTTAATTTGAAATGATGTACCCAACAATGAATTATGTTAATATCAACGTATTTATTGACTTCTAAATTCTAGTTTTGCGTACAACTAATCTATCTATAGATGACTAATGTATTTGCAATTGTCTGAAGTCTTATTCATCAACATATTATGTTTTTTTTTTTTATTTGAAATGATGTACCCCAACAATGAATTATGTTAATATCAACGTATTTATTGACTTCTAAATTCTAGTTTTGCGTACAACTAATCTATCTATAGATGACTAATGTATTTGCAATTGCCTGAAGTCTTATTTAACAACAACTTATATGTTTTTTTTATTTGAAATGATGTAACCCAACAATGAATAATGTTAATATTAACGTAATTTTTGAGTTCTAAATTCTGGTTTTTCAGATCATCTAGTTTATGTATAGTGGATAAATGTATTTGCAATTGTCTGAAGTCTTATTCGTCAACAAATTATGTTTTTTTTTTAATTTGAAATGATGTAACCCAACAATGAATAATGATAATATTAACGTAATTTTTGTGTTCTATATTCTAGTTTTGGGTTCAACTAATCTATCTATAGGCGACTAATGTATTTGCAATTGTCTGAAGTCTTATTCATCAACATATTATGTTTATTCTTTAATTTGAAATGATGTAACCCTTCAATGAATAATGTTAATATTAACGTAATTTTTGAGTTTTAAATTCTGGTTTTTCTGATCATCTAGTTTATGTATCGTGGATAAATGTATTTGCAATTGTCTGAAGTCTTATTCATCAACATATTATTTTTTTTTTTTTTAATTTGAAATGATGTAACCCAACAATGAATAATGTTAATATCATTGTATTTATTGACTTCTTAATTCTAGTTTTGCGTACAACTAATCTATCTATAGGTGACTAATGTATTTGCAATTGCCTGAAGTCTTATTTAACAACAACTTATATGTTTTTTTTATTTGATATGATTTACCCCATCAATGAAAAATGTTAATATTAACGTAATAATTGAGTTCTAAATTCTAGTTTTCTGAACATCTAGTTAATTTATAGTGGATTAATGTATTTGCAATTGTCTGAAGTCTTCTTCATCAACATATTATGTATTTTTTTTTAATTTGAAATGATGTAACCCAACAATGAATAATATTAATATCATTGTATTTATTGACTTCTAAATTCTAGTTTTGCGTACAACTAATCTATCTATAGGCGACTAATGTATTTGCAATTGTCTGAAGTCTTATTCATCAACATATTATGTTTATTCTTTAATTTGAAATGATGTAACCCTTCAATGAATAATGTTAATATTAACGTAATTTTTGAGTTTTAAATTCTGGTTTTTCTGATCATCTAGTTTATGTATCGTGGATAAATGTATTTGCAATTGTCTGAAGTCTTATTCATCAACATATTATTTTTTTTTTTTTTAATTTGAAATGATGTAACCCAACAATGAATAATGTTAATATCATTGTATTTATTGACTTCTTAATTCTAGTTTTGCGTACAACTAATCTATCTATAGATGACTAATGTATTTGCAATTGCCTGAAGTCTTATTTAACAACAACTTATATGTTTTTTTTATTTGATATGATTTACCCCATCAATGAAAAATGTTAATATTAACGTAATAATTGAGTTCTAAATTCTAGTTTTCTGAACATCTAGTTAATTTATAGTGGATTAATGTATTTGCAATTGTCTGAAGTCTTCTTCATCAACATATTATGTATTTTTTTTTAATTTGAAATGATGTAACCCAACAATGAATAATATTAATATCATTGTATTTATTGACTTCTAAATTCTAGTTTTGCGTACAACTAATCTATCTATAGGCGACTAATGTATTTGCAATTGTCTGAAGTCTTATTCATCAACATATTATGTTTATTCTTTAATTTGAAATGATGTAACCCTTCAATGAATAATGTTAATATTAACGTAATTTTTGAGTTTTAAATTCTGGTTTTTCTGATCATCTAGTTTATGTATCGTGGATAAATGTATTTGCAATTGTCTGAAGTCTTATTCATCAACATATTATTTTTTTTTTTTTAATTTGAAATGATGTAACCCAACAATGAATAATGTTAATATCATTGTATTTATTGACTTCTTAATTCTAGTTTTGCGTACAACTAATCTATCTATAGGTGACTAATGTATTTGCAATTGCCTGAAGTCTTATTTAACAACAACTTATGTGTTTTTTTTATTTGAAATGATTTACCCCATCAATGAAAAATGTTAATATTAACGTAATAATTGAGTTCTAAATTCTAGTTTTCTGAACATCTAGTTAATTTATAGTGGATAAATGTATTTGCAATTGTCTGAAGTCTTATTCGTCAACAAATTATGTTTTTTTTAATTTGAAATGTTGTACCCCAACAATGAAAATGTTAATATCAACATATTTATTGACTTCTAAATTCTAGTTTTGCATACAACTAATCTATCTATAGGTGACTGATGTATTTGAAATTGTCTGAAGTCTTATTCATCAACATATTATGTTTATTCTTTAATTTGAAATGATGTAACCCAACAATGAATAATGTTAATATTAACGTAATTTTTGAGTTCTAAATTCTGGTTTTTCAGATCATCTAGTTTATGTATAGTGGATAAATGTATTTGCAATTGTCTGAAGTCTTATTCATCAACATATTATGTTTTTTTTTTTTTATTTGAAATGATGTACCCCAACAATGAATTATGTTAATATCAACGTATTTATTGACTTCTAAATTCTAGTTTTGCGTACAACTAATCTATCTATAGATGACTAATGTATTTGCAATTGCCTGAAGTCTTATTTAACAACAACTTATATGTTTTTTTTATTTGATATGATTTACCCCATCAATGAAAAATGTTAATATTAACGTAATAATTGAGTTCTAAATTCTAGTTTTCTGAACATCTAGTTAATTTATAGTGGATTAATGTATTTGCAATTGTCTGAAGTCTTCTTCATCAACATATTATGTATTTTTTTTTAATTTGAAATGATGTAACCCAACAATGAATAATATTAATATCATTGTATTTATTGACTTCTAAATTCTAGTTTTGCGTACAACTAATCTATCTATAGGCGACTAATGTATTTGCAATTGTCTGAAGTCTTATTCATCAACATATTATGTTTATTCTTTAATTTGAAATGATGTAACCCTTCAATGAATAATGTTAATATTAACGTAATTTTTGAGTTTTAAATTCTGGTTTTTCTGATCATCTAGTTTATGTATCGTGGATAAATGTATTTGCAATTGTCTGAAGTCTTATTCATCAACATATTATTTTTTTTTTTTTTAATTTGAAATGATGTAACCCAACAATGAATAATGTTAATATCATTGTATTTATTGACTTCTTAATTCTAGTTTTGCGTACAACTAATCTATCTATAGGTGACTAATGTATTTGCAATTGCCTGAAGTCTTATTTAACAACAACTTATATGTTTTTTTTATTTGATATGATTTACCCCATCAATGAAAAATGTTAATATTAACGTAATAATTGAGTTCTAAATTCTAGTTTTCTGAACATCTAGTTAATTTATAGTGGATTAATGTATTTGCAATTGTCTGAAGTCTTCTTCATCAACATATTATGTATTTTTTTTTAATTTGAAATGATGTAACCCAACAATGAATAATATTAATATCATTGTATTTATTGACTTCTAAATTCTAGTTTTGCGTACAACTAATCTATCTATAGGCGACTAATGTATTTGCAATTGTCTGAAGTCTTATTCATCAACATATTATGTTTATTCTTTAATTTGAAATGATGTAACCCTTCAATGAATAATGTTAATATTAACGTAATTTTTGAGTTTTAAATTCTGGTTTTTCTGATCATCTAGTTTATGTATCGTGGATAAATGTATTTGCAATTGTCTGAAGTCTTATTCATCAACATATTATTTTTTTTTTTTTTTAATTTGAAATGATGTAACCCAACAATGAATAATGTTAATATCATTGTATTTATTGACTTCTTAATTCTAGTTTTGCGTACAACTAATCTATCTATAGGTGACTAATGTATTTGCAATTGCCTGAAGTCTTATTTAACAACAACTTATATGTTTTTTTTATTTGATATGATTTACCCCATCAATGAAAAATGTTAATATTAACGTAATAATTGAGTTCTAAATTCTAGTTTTCTGAACATCTAGTTAATTTATAGTGGATTAATGTATTTGCAATTGTCTGAAGTCTTCTTCATCAACATATTATGTATTTTTTTTTAATTTGAAATGATGTAACCCAACAATGAATAATATTAATATCATTGTATTTATTGACTTCTAAATTCTAGTTTTGCGTACAACTAATCTATCTATAGGCGACTAATGTATTTGCAATTGTCTGAAGTCTTATTCATCAACATATTATGTTTATTCTTTAATTTGAAATGATGTAACCCTTCAATGAATAATGTTAATATTAACGTAATTTTTGAGTTTTAAATTCTGGTTTTTCTGATCATCTAGTTTATGTATCGTGGATAAATGTATTTGCAATTGTCTGAAGTCTTATTCATCAACATATTATTTTTTTTTTTTTTAATTTGAAATGATGTAACCCAACAATGAATAATGTTAATATCATTGTATTTATTGACTTCTTAATTCTAGTTTTGCGTACAACTAATCTATCTATAGATGACTAATGTATTTGCAATTGCCTGAAGTCTTATTTAACAACAACTTATATGTTTTTTTTATTTGATATGATTTACCCCATCAATGAAAAATGTTAATATTAACGTAATAATTGAGTTCTAAATTCTAGTTTTCTGAACATCTAGTTAATTTATAGTGGATTAATGTATTTGCAATTGTCTGAAGTCTTCTTCATCAACATATTATGTATTTTTTTTTAATTTGAAATGATGTAACCCAACAATGAATAATATTAATATCATTGTATTTATTGACTTCTAAATTCTAGTTTTGCGTACAACTAATCTATCTATAGGCGACTAATGTATTTGCAATTGTCTGAAGTCTTATTCATCAACATATTATGTTTATTCTTTAATTTGAAATGATGTAACCCTTCAATGAATAATGTTAATATTAACGTAATTTTTGAGTTTTAAATTCTGGTTTTTCTGATCATCTAGTTTATGTATCGTGGATAAATGTATTTGCAATTGTCTGAAGTCTTATTCATCAACATATTATTTTTTTTTTTTTTAATTTGAAATGATGTAACCCAACAATGAATAATGTTAATATCATTGTATTTATTGACTTCTTAATTCTAGTTTTGCGTACAACTAATCTATCTATAGGTGACTAATGTATTTGCAATTGCCTGAAGTCTTATTTAACAACAACTTATGTGTTTTTTTTATTTGAAATGATTTACCCCATCAATGAAAAATGTTAATATTAACGTAATAATTGAGTTCTAAATTCTAGTTTTCTGAACATCTAGTTAATTTATAGTGGATAAATGTATTTGCAATTGTCTGAAGTCTTATTCGTCAACAAATTATGTTTTTTTTAATTTGAAATGTTGTACCCCAACAATGAAAATGTTAATATCAACATATTTATTGACTTCTAAATTCTAGTTTTGCATACAACTAATCTATCTATAGGTGACTGATGTATTTGAAATTGTCTGAAGTCTTATTCATCAACATATTATGTTTATTCTTTAATTTGAAATGATGTAACCCAACAATGAATAATGTTAATATTAACGTAATTTTTGAGTTCTAAATTCTGGTTTTTCAGATCATCTAGTTTATGTATAGTGGATAAATGTATTTGCAATTGTCTGAAGTCTTATTCATCAACATATTATGTTTTTTTTTTTTATTTGAAATGATGTACCCCAACAATGAATTATGTTAATATCAACGTATTTATTGACTTCTAAATTCTAGTTTTGCGTACAACTAATCTATCTATAGATGACTAATGTATTTGCAATTGCCTGAAGTCTTATTTAACAACAACTTATATGTTTTTTTTATTTGATATGATTTACCCCATCAATGAAAAATGTTAATATTAACGTAATAATTGAGTTCTAAATTCTAGTTTTCTGAACATCTAGTTAATTTATAGTGGATTAATGTATTTGCAATTGTCTGAAGTCTTCTTCATCAACATATTATGTATTTTTTTTTAATTTGAAATGATGTAACCCAACAATGAATAATATTAATATCATTGTATTTATTGACTTCTAAATTCTAGTTTTGCGTACAACTAATCTATCTATAGGCGACTAATGTATTTGCAATTGTCTGAAGTCTTATTCATCAACATATTATGTTTATTCTTTAATTTGAAATGATGTAACCCTTCAATGAATAATGTTAATATTAACGTAATTTTTGAGTTTTAAATTCTGGTTTTTCTGATCATCTAGTTTATGTATCGTGGATAAATGTATTTGCAATTGTCTGAAGTCTTATTCATCAACATATTATTTTTTTTTTTTTTAATTTGAAATGATGTAACCCAACAATGAATAATGTTAATATCATTGTATTTATTGACTTCTTAATTCTAGTTTTGCGTACAACTAATCTATCTATAGGTGACTAATGTATTTGCAATTGCCTGAAGTCTTATTTAACAACAACTTATATGTTTTTTTTATTTGATATGATTTACCCCATCAATGAAAAATGTTAATATTAACGTAATAATTGAGTTCTAAATTCTAGTTTTCTGAACATCTAGTTAATTTATAGTGGATTAATGTATTTGCAATTGTCTGAAGTCTTCTTCATCAACATATTATGTATTTTTTTTTAATTTGAAATGATGTAACCCAACAATGAATAATATTAATATCATTGTATTTATTGACTTCTAAATTCTAGTTTTGCGTACAACTAATCTATCTATAGGCGACTAATGTATTTGCAATTGTCTGAAGTCTTATTCATCAACATATTATGTTTATTCTTTAATTTGAAATGATGTAACCCTTCAATGAATAATGTTAATATTAACGTAATTTTTGAGTTTTAAATTCTGGTTTTTCTGATCATCTAGTTTATGTATCGTGGATAAATGTATTTGCAATTGTCTGAAGTCTTATTCATCAACATATTATTTTTTTTTTTTTTTAATTTGAAATGATGTAACCCAACAATGAATAATGTTAATATCATTGTATTTATTGACTTCTTAATTCTAGTTTTGCGTACAACTAATCTATCTATAGGTGACTAATGTATTTGCAATTGCCTGAAGTCTTATTTAACAACAACTTATGTGTTTTTTTTATTTGAAATGATTTACCCCATCAATGAAAAATGTTAATATTAACGTAATAATTGAGTTCTAAATTCTAGTTTTCTGAACATCTAGTTAATTTATAGTGGATAAATGTATTTGCAATTGTCTGAAGTCTTATTCGTCAACAAATTATGTTTTTTTTAATTTGAAATGTTGTACCCCAACAATGAAAATGTTAATATCAACATATTTATTGACTTCTAAATTCTAGTTTTGCATACAACTAATCTATCTATAGGTGACTGATGTATTTGAAATTGTCTGAAGTCTTATTCATCAACATATTATGTTTATTCTTTAATTTGAAATGATGTAACCCAACAATGAATAATGTTAATATTAACGTAATTTTTGAGTTCTAAATTCTGGTTTTTCAGATCATCTATTTTATGTATAGTGGATAAATGTATTTGCAATTGTCTGAAGTCTTATTCATCAACATATTATGTTTTTTTTTTTTATTTGAAATGATGTACCCCAACAATGAATTATGTTAATATCAACGTATTTATTGACTTCTAAATTCTAGTTTTGCGTACAACTAATCTATCTATAGATGACTAATGTATTTGCAATTGCCTGAAGTCTTATTTAACAACAACTTATATGTTTTTTTTATTTGATATGATTTACCCCATCAATGAAAAATGTTAATATTAACGTAATAATTGAGTTCTAAATTCTAGTTTTCTGAACATCTAGTTAATTTATAGTGGATTAATGTATTTGCAATTGTCTGAAGTCTTCTTCATCAACATATTATGTATTTTTTTTTAATTTGAAATGATGTAACCCAACAATGAATAATATTAATATCATTGTATTTATTGACTTCTAAATTCTAGTTTTGCGTACAACTAATCTATCTATAGGCGACTAATGTATTTGCAATTGTCTGAAGTCTTATTCATCAACATATTATGTTTATTCTTTAATTTGAAATGATGTAACCCTTCAATGAATAATGTTAATATTAACGTAATTTTTGAGTTTTAAATTCTGGTTTTTCTGATCATCTAGTTTATGTATCGTGGATAAATGTATTTGCAATTGTCTGAAGTCTTATTCATCAACATATTATTTTTTTTTTTTTTAATTTGAAATGATGTAACCCAACAATGAATAATGTTAATATCATTGTATTTATTGACTTCTTAATTCTAGTTTTGCGTACAACTAATCTATCTATAGGTGACTAATGTATTTGCAATTGCCTGAAGTCTTATTTAACAACAACTTATATGTTTTTTTTATTTGATATGATTTACCCCATCAATGAAAAATGTTAATATTAACGTAATAATTGAGTTCTAAATTCTAGTTTTCTGAACATCTAGTTAATTTATAGTGGATTAATGTATTTGCAATTGTCTGAAGTCTTCTTCATCAACATATTATGTATTTTTTTTTAATTTGAAATGATGTAACCCAACAATGAATAATATTAATATCATTGTATTTATTGACTTCTAAATTCTAGTTTTGCGTACAACTAATCTATCTATAGGCGACTAATGTATTTGCAATTGTCTGAAGTCTTATTCATCAACATATTATGTTTATTCTTTAATTTGAAATGATGTAACCCTTCAATGAATAATGTTAATATTAACGTAATTTTTGAGTTTTAAATTCTGGTTTTTCTGATCATCTAGTTTATGTATCGTGGATAAATGTATTTGCAATTGTCTGAAGTCTTATTCATCAACATATTATTTTTTTTTTTTTAATTTGAAATGATGTAACCCAACAATGAATAATGTTAATATCATTGTATTTATTGACTTCTTAATTCTAGTTTTGCGTACAACTAATCTATCTATAGGTGACTAATGTATTTGCAATTGCCTGAAGTCTTATTTAACAACAACTTATGTGTTTTTTTTATTTGAAATGATTTACCCCATCAATGAAAAATGTTAATATTAACGTAATAATTGAGTTCTAAATTCTAGTTTTCTGAACATCTAGTTAATTTATAGTGGATAAATGTATTTGCAATTGTCTGAAGTCTTATTCGTCAACAAATTATGTTTTTTTTAATTTGAAATGTTGTACCCCAACAATGAAAATGTTAATATCAACATATTTATTGACTTCTAAATTCTAGTTTTGCATACAACTAATCTATCTATAGGTGACTGATGTATTTGAAATTGTCTGAAGTCTTATTCATCAACATATTATGTTTATTCTTTAATTTGAAATGATGTAACCCAACAATGAATAATGTTAATATTAACGTAATTTTTGAGTTCTAAATTCTGGTTTTTCAGATCATCTAGTTTATGTATAGTGGATAAATGTATTTGCAATTGTCTGAAGTCTTATTCATCAACATATTATGTTTTTTTTTTTTTATTTGAAATGATGTACCCCAACAATGAATTATGTTAATATCAACGTATTTATTGACTTCTAAATTCTAGTTTTGCGTACAACTAATCTATCTATAGATGACTAATGTATTTGCAATTGCCTGAAGTCTTATTTAACAACAACTTATATGTTTTTTTTATTTGATATGATTTACCCCATCAATGAAAAATGTTAATATTAACGTAATAATTGAGTTCTAAATTCTAGTTTTCTGAACATCTAGTTAATTTATAGTGGATTAATGTATTTGCAATTGTCTGAAGTCTTCTTCATCAACATATTATGTATTTTTTTTTAATTTGAAATGATGTAACCCAACAATGAATAATATTAATATCATTGTATTTATTGACTTCTAAATTCTAGTTTTGCGTACAACTAATCTATCTATAGGCGACTAATGTATTTGCAATTGTCTGAAGTCTTATTCATCAACATATTATGTTTATTCTTTAATTTGAAATGATGTAACCCTTCAATGAATAATGTTAATATTAACGTAATTTTTGAGTTTTAAATTCTGGTTTTTCTGATCATCTAGTTTATGTATCGTGGATAAATGTATTTGCAATTGTCTGAAGTCTTATTCATCAACATATTATTTTTTTTTTTTTTAATTTGAAATGATGTAACCCAACAATGAATAATGTTAATATCATTGTATTTATTGACTTCTTAATTCTAGTTTTGCGTACAACTAATCTATCTATAGGTGACTAATGTATTTGCAATTGCCTGAAGTCTTATTTAACAACAACTTATATGTTTTTTTTATTTGATATGATTTACCCCATCAATGAAAAATGTTAATATTAACGTAATAATTGAGTTCTAAATTCTAGTTTTCTGAACATCTAGTTAATTTATAGTGGATTAATGTATTTGCAATTGTCTGAAGTCTTCTTCATCAACATATTATGTATTTTTTTTTAATTTGAAATGATGTAACCCAACAATGAATAATATTAATATCATTGTATTTATTGACTTCTAAATTCTAGTTTTGCGTACAACTAATCTATCTATAGGCGACTAATGTATTTGCAATTGTCTGAAGTCTTATTCATCAACATATTATGTTTATTCTTTAATTTGAAATGATGTAACCCTTCAATGAATAATGTTAATATTAACGTAATTTTTGAGTTTTAAATTCTGGTTTTTCTGATCATCTAGTTTATGTATCGTGGATAAATGTATTTGCAATTGTCTGAAGTCTTATTCATCAACATATTATTTTTTTTTTTTTTTAATTTGAAATGATGTAACCCAACAATGAATAATGTTAATATCATTGTATTTATTGACTTCTTAATTCTAGTTTTGCGTACAACTAATCTATCTATAGGTGACTAATGTATTTGCAATTGCCTGAAGTCTTATTTAACAACAACTTATATGTTTTTTTTATTTGATATGATTTACCCCATCAATGAAAAATGTTAATATTAACGTAATAATTGAGTTCTAAATTCTAGTTTTCTGAACATCTAGTTAATTTATAGTGGATTAATGTATTTGCAATTGTCTGAAGTCTTCTTCATCAACATATTATGTATTTTTTTTTAATTTGAAATGATGTAACCCAACAATGAATAATATTAATATCATTGTATTTATTGACTTCTAAATTCTAGTTTTGCGTACAACTAATCTATCTATAGGCGACTAATGTATTTGCAATTGTCTGAAGTCTTATTCATCAACATATTATGTTTATTCTTTAATTTGAAATGATGTAACCCTTCAATGAATAATGTTAATATTAACGTAATTTTTGAGTTTTAAATTCTGGTTTTTCTGATCATCTAGTTTATGTATCGTGGATAAATGTATTTGCAATTGTCTGAAGTCTTATTCATCAACATATTATTTTTTTTTTTTTTAATTTGAAATGATGTAACCCAACAATGAATAATGTTAATATCATTGTATTTATTGACTTCTTAATTCTAGTTTTGCGTACAACTAATCTATCTATAGGTGACTAATGTATTTGCAATTGCCTGAAGTCTTATTTAACAACAACTTATGTGTTTTTTTTATTTGAAATGATTTACCCCATCAATGAAAAATGTTAATATTAACGTAATAATTGAGTTCTAAATTCTAGTTTTCTGAACATCTAGTTAATTTATAGTGGATAAATGTATTTGCAATTGTCTGAAGTCTTATTCGTCAACAAATTATGTTTTTTTTAATTTGAAATGTTGTACCCCAACAATGAAAATGTTAATATCAACATATTTATTGACTTCTAAATTCTAGTTTTGCATACAACTAATCTATCTATAGGTGACTGATGTATTTGAAATTGTCTGAAGTCTTATTCATCAACATATTATGTTTATTCTTTAATTTGAAATGATGTAACCCAACAATGAATAATGATAATATTAACGTAATTTTTGTGTTCTATATTCTAGTTTTGGGTTCAACTAATCTAACTAAAGGTGACTAATGTATTTGCAATTGTCTGAAGTCTTATTCAACAACAACTTATGTGTTTTTTTTTATTTGATATGATTTACCCCATCAATGAAAAATGTTAATATTAACGTAATAACTGAGTTCTAAATTCTAGTTTTCTGAACATCTAGTTAAATTATAGTGGGTAAATGTATTTGCAATTGTCTGAAGTCTTCTTCATCAACATATTATGTTTTTTTTTTAATTTGAAATGATGTACCCAACAATGAATTATGTTAATATCAACGTATTTATTGACTTCTAAATTCTAGTTTTGCGTACAACTAATCTATCTATAGATGACTAATGTATTTGCAATTGCCTGAAGTCTTATTTAACAACAACTTATATGTTTTTTTTATTTGATATGATTTACCCCATCAATGAAAAATGTTAATATTAACGTAATAATTGAGTTCTAAATTCTAGTTTTCTGAACATCTAGTTAATTTATAGTGGATTAATGTATTTGCAATTGTCTGAAGTCTTCTTCATCAACATATTATGTATTTTTTTTTAATTTGAAATGATGTAACCCAACAATGAATAATATTAATATCATTGTATTTATTGACTTCTAAATTCTAGTTTTGCGTACAACTAATCTATCTATAGGCGACTAATGTATTTGCAATTGTCTGAAGTCTTATTCATCAACATATTATGTTTATTCTTTAATTTGAAATGATGTAACCCTTCAATGAATAATGTTAATATTAACGTAATTTTTGAGTTTTAAATTCTGGTTTTTCTGATCATCTAGTTTATGTATCGTGGATAAATGTATTTGCAATTGTCTGAAGTCTTATTCATCAACATATTATTTTTTTTTTTTTTTAATTTGAAATGATGTAACCCAACAATGAATAATGTTAATATCATTGTATTTATTGACTTCTTAATTCTAGTTTTGCGTACAACTAATCTATCTATAGGTGACTAATGTATTTGCAATTGCCTGAAGTCTTATTTAACAACAACTTATATGTTTTTTTTATTTGATATGATTTACCCCATCAATGAAAAATGTTAATATTAACGTAATAATTGAGTTCTAAATTCTAGTTTTCTGAACATCTAGTTAATTTATAGTGGATTAATGTATTTGCAATTGTCTGAAGTCTTCTTCATCAACATATTATGTATTTTTTTTTAATTTGAAATGATGTAACCCAACAATGAATAATATTAATATCATTGTATTTATTGACTTCTAAATTCTAGTTTTGCGTACAACTAATCTATCTATAGGCGACTAATGTATTTGCAATTGTCTGAAGTCTTATTCATCAACATATTATGTTTATTCTTTAATTTGAAATGATGTAACCCTTCAATGAATAATGTTAATATTAACGTAATTTTTGAGTTTTAAATTCTGGTTTTTCTGATCATCTAGTTTATGTATCGTGGATAAATGTATTTGCAATTGTCTGAAGTCTTATTCATCAACATATTATTTTTTTTTTTTTTTAATTTGAAATGATGTAACCCAACAATGTATAATGTTAATATCATTGTATTTATTGACTTCTTAATTCTAGTTTTGCGTACAACTAATCTATCTATAGGTGACTAATGTATTTGCAATTGCCTGAAGTCTTATTTAACAACACCTTATGTGTTTTTTTTTATTTGAAATGATTTACCCCATCAATGAAAAATGTTAATATTAACGTAATAATTGAGTTCTAAATTCTAGTTTTCTGAACATCTAGTTAATTTATAGTGGATAAATGTATTTGCAATTGTCTGAAGTCTTATTCGTCAACAAATTATGTTTTTTTTAATTTGAAATGTTGTACCCCAACAATGAAAATGTTAATATCAACATATTTATTGACTTCTAAATTCTAGTTTTGCATACAACTAATCTATCTATAGGTGACTGATGTATTTGAAATTGTCTGAAGTCTTATTCATCAACATATTATGTTTATTCTTTAATTTGAAATGATGTAACCCAACAATGAATAATGTTAATATTAACGTAATTTTTGAGTTCTAAATTCTGGTTTTTCAGATCATCTAGTTTATGTATAGTGGATAAATGTATTTGCAATTGTCTGAAGTCTTATTCATCAACATATTATGTTTTTTTTTTAATTTGAAATGATGTAACCCAACAATGAATAATGATAATATTAACGTAATTTTTGTGTTCTATATTCTAGTTTTGGGTTCAACTAATCTAACTAAAGGTGACTAATGTATTTGCAATTGTCTGAAGTCTTATTCAACAACAACTTATGTGTTTTTTTTATTTGATATGATTTACCCCATCAATGAAAAATGTTAATATTAACGTAATAACTGAGTTCTAAATTCTAGTTTTCTGAACATCTAGTTAAATTATAGTGGGTAAATGTATTTGCAATTGTCTGAAGTCTTCTTCATCAACATATTATGTTTTTTTTTTAATTTGAAATGATGTACCCAACAATGAATTATGTTAATATCAACGTATTTATTGACTTCTAAATTCTAGTTTTGCGTACAACTAATCTATCTATAGATGACTAATGTATTTGCAATTGTCTGAAGTCTTATTCATCAACATATTATGTTTATTCTTTAATTTGAAATGATGTAACCCAACAATGAATAATGTTAATTTTAACGTCATTTTTGAGTTTTAAATTCTGGTTTTTCTGATCATCTAGTTTATGTATAGTGGATAAATGTATTTGCAATTGTCTGAAGTCTTATTCATCAACATATTATGTTTTTTTTTTTATTTGAAATGATGTACCCCAACAATGAATTATGTTAATATCAACGTATTTATTGACTTCTAAATTCTAGTTTTGCGTACAACTAATCTATCTATAGATGACTAATGTATTTGCAATTGCCTGAAGTCTTATTTAACAACAACTTATATGTTTTTTTTATTTGATATGATTTACCCCATCAATGAAAAATGTTAATATTAACGTAATAATTGAGTTCTAAATTCTAGTTTTCTGAACATCTAGTTAATTTATAGTGGATTAATGTATTTGCAATTGTCTGAAGTCTTCTTCATCAACATATTATGTATTTTTTTTTAATTTGAAATGATGTAACCCAACAATGAATAATATTAATATCATTGTATTTATTGACTTCTAAATTCTAGTTTTGCGTACAACTAATCTATCTATAGGTGACTGATGTATTTGAAATTGTCTGAAGTCTTATTCATCAACATATTATGTTTATTCTTTAATTTGAAATGATGTAACCCAACAATGAATAATGTTAATATTAACGTAATTTTTGAGTTCTAAATTCTGGTTTTTCAGATCATCTAGTTTATGTATAGTGGATAAATGTATTTGCAATTGTCTGAAGTCTTATTCATCAACATATTATGTTTTTTTTTTAATTTGAAATGATGTAACCCAACAATGAATAATGATAATATTAACGTAATTTTTGTGTTCTATATTCTAGTTTTGGGTTCAACTAATCTAACTAAAGGTGACTAATGTATTTGCAATTGTCTGAAGTCTTATTCATCAACATATTATGTTTTTTTTTTTTATTTGAAATGATGTACCCCAACAATGAATTATGTTAATATCAACGTATTTATTGACTTCTAAATTCTAGTTTTGCGTACAACTAATCTATCTATAGATGACTAATGTATTTGCAATTGCCTGAAGTCTTATTTAACAACAACTTATATGTTTTTTTTATTTGATATGATTTACCCCATCAATGAAAAATGTTAATATTAACGTAATAATTGAGTTCTAAATTCTAGTTTTCTGAACATCTAGTTAATTTATAGTGGATTAATGTATTTGCAATTGTCTGAAGTCTTCTTCATCAACATATTATGTATTTTTTTTTAATTTGAAATGATGTAACCCAACAATGAATAATATTAATATCATTGTATTTATTGACTTCTAAATTCTAGTTTTGCGTACAACTAATCTATCTATAGGCGACTAATGTATTTGCAATTGTCTGAAGTCTTATTCATCAACATATTATGTTTATTCTTTAATTTGAAATGATGTAACCCTTCAATGAATAATGTTAATATTAACGTAATTTTTGTGTTCTATATTCTAGTTTTGGGTTCAACTAATCTAACTAAAGGTGACTAATGTATTTGCAATTGTCTGAAGTCTTATTCAACAACAACTTATGTTTATTCTTTAATTTGAAATGATGTAACCCTTCAATGAATAATGTTAATATTAACGTAATTTTTGAGTTTTAAATTCTGGTTTTTCTGATCATCTAGTTTATGTATCGTGGATAAATGTATTTGCAATTGTCTGAAGTCTTATTCATCAACATATTATGTTTTTTTTTTAATTTGAAATGATGTAACCCAACAATGAATAATGTTAATATCATTGTATTTATTGACTTCTTAATTCTAGTTTTGCGTACAACTAATCTATCTATAGGTGACTAATGTATTTGCAATTGCCTGAAGTCTTATTTAACAACAACTTATGTGTTTTTTTTATTTGAAATGATTTACCCCATCAATGAAAAATGTTAATATTAACGTAATAATTGAGTTCTAAATTCTAGTTTTCTGAACATCTAGTTAATTTATAGTGGATAAATGTATTTGCAATTGTCTGAAGTCTTATTCGTCAACAAATTATGTTTTTTTTAATTTGAAATGTTGTACCCCAACAATGAAAATGTTAATATCAACATATTTATTGACTTCTAAATTCTAGTTTTGCATACAACTAATCTATCTATAGGTGACTGATGTATTTGAAATTGTCTGAAGTCTTATTCATCAACATATTATGTTTATTCTTTAATTTGAAATGATGTAACCCAACAATGAATAATGTTAATATTAACGTAATTTTTGAGTTCTAAATTCTGGTTTTTCAGATCATCTAGTTTATGTATAGTGGATAAATGTATTTGCAATTGTCTGAAGTCTTATTCATCAACATATTATGTTTTTTTTTTAATTTGAAATGATGTAACCCAACAATGAATAATGATAATATTAACGTAATTTTTGTGTTCTATATTCTAGTTTTGGGTTCAACTAATCTAACTAAAGGTGACTAATGTATTTGCAATTGTCTGAAGTCTTATTCAACAACAACTTATGTGTTTTTTTTATTTGATATGATTTACCCCATCAATGAAAAATGTTAATATTAACGTAATAACTGAGTTCTAAATTCTAGTTTTCTGAACATCTAGTTAAATTATAGTGGGTAAATGTATTTGCAATTGTCTGAAGTCTTCTTCATCAACATATTATGTTTTTTTTTTAATTTGAAATGATGTACCCAACAATGAATTATGTTAATATCAACGTATTTATTGACTTCTAAATTCTAGTTTTGCGTACAACTAATCTATCTATAGATGACTAATGTATTTGCAATTGTCTGAAGTCTTATTCATCAACATATTATGTTTATTCTTTAATTTGAAATGATGTAACCCAACAATGAATAATGTTAATTTTAACGTCATTTTTGAGTTTTAAATTCTGGTTTTTCTGATCATCTAGTTTATGTATAGTGGATAAATGTATTTGCAATTGTCTGAAGTCTTATTCATCAACATATTATGTTTTTTTTTTTTATTTGAAATGATGTACCCCAACAATGAATTATGTTAATATCAACGTATTTATTGACTTCTAAATTCTAGTTTTGCGTACAACTAATCTATCTATAGATGACTAATGTATTTGCAATTGCCTGAAGTCTTATTTAACAACAACTTATATGTTTTTTTTATTTGATATGATTTACCCCATCAATGAAAAATGTTAATATTAACGTAATAATTGAGTTCTAAATTCTAGTTTTCTGAACATCTAGTTAATTTATAGTGGATTAATGTATTTGCAATTGTCTGAAGTCTTCTTCATCAACATATTATGTATTTTTTTTTAATTTGAAATGATGTAACCCAACAATGAATAATATTAATATCATTGTATTTATTGACTTCTAAATTCTAGTTTTGCGTACAACTAATCTATCTATAGGCGACTAATGTATTTGCAATTGTCTGAAGTCTTATTCATCAACATATTATGTTTATTCTTTAATTTGAAATGATGTAACCCTTCAATGAATAATGTTAATATTAACGTAATTTTTGTGTTCTATATTCTAGTTTTGGGTTCAACTAATCTAACTAAAGGTGACTAATGTATTTGCAATTGTCTGAAGTCTTATTCAACAACAACTTATGTTTATTCTTTAATTTGAAATGATGTAACCCTTCAATGAATAATGTTAATATTAACGTAATTTTTGAGTTTTAAATTCTGGTTTTTCTGATCATCTAGTTTATGTATCGTGGATAAATGTATTTGCAATTGTCTGAAGTCTTATTCATCAACATATTATTTTTTTTTTTTTTAATTTGAAATGATGTAACCCAACAATGAATAATGTTAATATCATTGTATTTATTGACTTCTTAATTCTAGTTTTGCGTACAACTAATCTATCTATAGGTGACTAATGTATTTGCAATTGCCTGAAGTCTTATTTAACAACAACTTATGTGTTTTTTTTATTTGAAATGATTTACCCCATCAATGAAAAATGTTAATATTAACGTAATAATTGAGTTCTAAATTCTAGTTTTCTGAACATCTAGTTAATTTATAGTGGATAAATGTATTTGCAATTGTCTGAAGTCTTATTCGTCAACAAATTATGTTTTTTTTAATTTGAAATGTTGTACCCCAACAATGAAAATGTTAATATCAACATATTTATTGACTTCTAAATTCTAGTTTTGCATACAACTAATCTATCTATAGGTGACTGATGTATTTGAAATTGTCTGACGTCTTATTCATCAACATATTATGTTTATTCTTTAATTTAAAATGATGTAACCCAACAATGAATAATGTTAATATTAACGTAATTTTTGAGTTCTAAATTCTGGTTTTTCAGATCATCTAGTTTATGTATAGTGGATAAATGTATTTGCAATTGTCTGAAGTCTTATTCATCAACATATTATGTTTTTTTTTTAATTTGAAATGATGTAACCCAACAATGAATAATGATAATATTAACGTAATTTTTGTGTTCTATATTCTAGTTTTGGGTTCAACTAATCTAACTAAAGGTGACTAATGTATTTGCAATTGTCTGAAGTCTTATTCAACAACAACTTATGTGTTTTTTTTATTTGATATGATTTACCCCATCAATGAAAAATGTTAATATTAACGTAATAACTGAGTTCTAAATTCTAGTTTTCTGAACATCTAGTTAAATTATAGTGGGTAAATGTATTTGCAATTGTCTGAAGTCTTCTTCATCAACATATTATGTTTTTTTTTTTTATTTGAAATGATGTACCCCAACAATGAATTATGTTAATATCAACGTATTTATTGACTTCTAAATTCTAGTTTTGCGTACAACTATTCTATCTATAGATGACTAATGTATTTGCAATTGTCTGAAGTCTTATTCATCAACATATTATGTTTATTCTTTAATTTGAAATGATTTACCCCATCAATGAAAAATGCTAATATTAATGTAAAAATTGAGTTCTAAATTCTAGTTTTCTGAACATCTAGTTAATTTATAGTGGATAAATGTATTTGCAATTGTCTGAAGTCTTATTCGTCAACAAATTATGTTTTTTTTTAATTTGAAATGTTGTACCCCAACAATGAAAATGTTAATATCAACATATTTATTGACTTCTAAATTCTAGTTTTGCATACAACTAATCTATATATAGGTGACTAATGTATTTGCAATTGTCTGAAGTCTTATTCATCAACATATTATGTTTATTCTTTAATTTGAAATGATGTAACCCAACAATGAATAATGTTAATATTAACGTAATTTTTGAGTTCTAAATTCTGGTTTTTCAGATCATCTAGTTTATGTATAGTGGATAAATGTATTTGCAATTGTCTGAAGTCTTATTCGTCAACAAATTATGTTTTTTTTTAATTTGAAATGTTGTACCCCAACAATGAAAATGTTAATATCAACATATTTATTGACTTCTAAATTCTAGTTTTGCATACAACTAATCTATATATAGGTGACTAATGTATTTGCAATTGTCTGAAGTCTTATTCATCAACATATTATGTTTCTTTTTTAATTTGAAATGATGTACCCCAACAATGAATAATGTTAATATCAACGTATTTATTGACTTTTAAATTCTAGTTTTGCCTTTAACTAATCTATCTATAGGTGACTAATGTATTTGCAATTGCCTGAAGTCTTATTCAACAACAACTTATGTGTTTTTTTTATTTGAAATGATTTACCCCATCAACGAAGAATGTTAAAATTAACGTAATAATTGAGTTCTAAATTCTAGTTTTCTGAACATCTAGTTAAATTATAGTGGATAAATGTATTTGCAATTGTCTGAAGTCTTCTTCATCAACATATTATGTTTTTTTTTTTTAATTTGAAATGATGTACCCCAACAATGAATTATGTTAATATCAACGTATTTATTGACTTCTAAATTCTAGTTTTGCGTACAACTAATCTATCTATAGATGACTAATGTATTTGCAATTGCCTGAAGTCTTATTTAACAACAACTTATATGTTTTTTTTATTTGATATGATTTACCCCATCAATGAAAAATGTTAATATTAACGTAATAATTGAGTTCTAAATTCTAGTTTTCTGAACATCTAGTTAATTTATAGTGGATTAATGTATTTGCAATTGTCTGAAGTCTTCTTCATCAACATATTATGTATTTTTTTTTAATTTGAAATGATGTAACCCAACAATGAATAATATTAATATCATTGTATTTATTGACTTCTAAATTCTAGTTTTGCGTACAACTAATCTATCTATAGGCGACTAATGTATTTGCAATTGTCTGAAGTCTTATTCATCAACATATTATGTTTATTCTTTAATTTGAAATGATGTAACCCTTCAATGAATAATGTTAATATTAACGTAATTTTTGAGTTTTAAATTCTGGTTTTTCTGATCATCTAGTTTATGTATCGTGGATAAATGTATTTGCAATTGTCTGAAGTCTTATTCATCAACATATTATTTTTTTTTTTTTTTAATTTGAAATGATGTAACCCAACAATGAATAATGTTAATATCATTGTATTTATTGACTTCTTAATTCTAGTTTTGCGTACAACTAATCTATCTATAGGTGACTAATGTATTTGCAATTGCCTGAAGTCTTATTTAACAACAACTTATGTGTTTTTTTTATTTGAAATGATTTACCCCATCAATGAAAAATGTTAATATTAACGTAATAATTGAGTTCTAAATTCTAGTTTTCTGAACATCTAGTTAATTTATAGTGGATAAATGTATTTGCAATTGTCTGAAGTCTTATTCGTCAACAAATTATGTTTTTTTTAATTTGAAATGTTGTACCCCAACAATGAAAATGTTAATATCAACATATTTATTGACTTCTAAATTCTAGTTTTGCATACAACTAATCTATCTATAGGTGACTGATGTATTTGAAATTGTCTGAAGTCTTATTCATCAACATATTATGTTTATTCTTTAATTTGAAATGATGTAACCCAACAATGAATAATGTTAATATTAACGTAATTTTTGAGTTCTAAATTCTGGTTTTTCAGATCATCTAGTTTATGTATAGTGGATAAATGTATTTGCAATTGTCTGAAGTCTTATTCATCAACATATTATGTTTTTTTTTTAATTTGAAATGATGTAACCCAACAATGAATAATGATAATATTAACGTAATTTTTGTGTTCTATATTCTAGTTTTGGGTTCAACTAATCTAACTAAAGGTGACTAATGTATTTGCAATTGTCTGAAGTCTTATTCAACAACAACTTATGTGTTTTTTTTATTTGATATGATTTACCCCATCAATGAAAAATGTTAATATTAACGTAATAACTGAGTTCTAAATTCTAGTTTTCTGAACATCTAGTTAAATTATAGTGGGTAAATGTATTTGCAATTGTCTGAAGTCTTCTTCATCAACATATTATGTTTTTTTTTTAATTTGAAATGATGTAACCCAACAATGAATAATGATAATATTAACGTAATTTTCGTGTTCTATATTCTAGTTTTGGGTTCAACTAATCTAACTAAAGGTGACTAATGTATTTGCAATTGTCTGAAGTCTTATTCAACAACAACTTATGTGTTTTTTTTATTTGAAATGATTTACCCCATCAATGAAAAATGTTAATATTAACGTAATAATTGAGTTCTAAATTCTAGTTTTCTGAACATCTAGTTAATATATAGTGGATAAATGTATTTGCAATTGTCTGAAGTCTTATTCATCAACATATTATGTTTTTTTTTTTTATTTGAAATGATGTACCCCAACAATGAATTATGTTAATATCAACGTATTTATTGACTTCTAAATTCTAGTTTTGCGTACAACTATTCTATCTATAGATGACTAATGTATTTGCAATTGTCTGAAGTCTTATTCATCAACATATTATGTTTATTCTTTAATTTGAAATGATTTACCCCATCAATGAAAAATGCTAATATTAATGTAATAATTGAGTTCTAAATTCTAGTTTTCTGAACATCTAGTTAATTTATAGTGGATAAATGTATTTGCAATTGTCTGAAGTCTTATTCGTCAACAAATTATGTTTTTTTTTAATTTGAAATGTTGTACCCCAACAATGAAAATGTTAATATCAACATATTTATTGACTTCTAAATTCTAGTTTTGCATACAACTAATCTATATATAGGTGACTAATGTATTTGCAATTGTCTGAAGTCTTATTCATCAACATATTATGTTTATTCTTTAATTTGAAATGATGTAACCCAACAATGAATAATGTTAATATTAACGTAATTTTTGAGTTCTAAATTCTGGTTTTTCAGATCATCTAGTTTATGTATAGTGGATAAATGTATTTGCAATTGTCTGAAGTCTTATTCGTCAACAAATTATGTTTTTTTTTAATTTGAAATGTTGTACCCCAACAATGAAAATGTTAATATCAACATATTTATTGACTTCTAAATTCTAGTTTTGCATACAACTAATCTATATATAGGTGACTAATGTATTTGCAATTGTCTGAAGTCTTATTCATCAACATATTATGTTTCTTTTTTAATTTGAAATGATGTACCCCAACAATGAATAATGTTAATATCAACGTATTTATTGACTTTTAAATTCTAGTTTTGCCTTTAACTAATCTATCTATAGGTGACTAATGTATTTGCAATTGCCTGAAGTCTTATTCAACAACAACTTATGTGTTTTTTTTATTTGAAATGATTTACCCCATCAACGAAGAATGTTAAAATTAACGTAATAATTGAGTTCTAAATTCTAGTTTTCTGAACATCTAGTTAAATTATAGTGGATAAATGTATTTGCAATTGTCTGAAGTCTTCTTCATCAACATATTATGTTTTTTTTTTTAATTTGAAATGATGTACCCCAACAATGAATTATGTTAATATCAACGTATTTATTGACTTCTAAATTCTAGTTTTGCGTACAACTAATCTATCTATAGATGACTAATGTATTTGCAATTGCCTGAAGTCTTATTTAACAACAACTTATATGTTTTTTTTATTTGATATGATTTACCCCATCAATGAAAAATGTTAATATTAACGTAATAATTGAGTTCTAAATTCTAGTTTTCTGAACATCTAGTTAATTTATAGTGGATTAATGTATTTGCAATTGTCTGAAGTCTTCTTCATCAACATATTATGTATTTTTTTTTAATTTGAAATGATGTAACCCAACAATGAATAATATTAATATCATTGTATTTATTGACTTCTAAATTCTAGTTTTGCGTACAACTAATCTATCTATAGGCGACTAATGTATTTGCAATTGTCTGAAGTCTTATTCATCAACATATTATGTTTATTCTTTAATTTGAAATGATGTAACCCTTCAATGAATAATGTTAATATTAACGTAATTTTTGAGTTTTAAATTCTGGTTTTTCTGATCATCTAGTTTATGTATCGTGGATAAATGTATTTGCAATTGTCTGAAGTCTTATTCATCAACATATTATTTTTTTTTTTTTTAATTTGAAATGATGTAACCCAACAATGAATAATGTTAATATCATTGTATTTATTGACTTCTTAATTCTAGTTTTGCGTACAACTAATCTATCTATAGGTGACTAATGTATTTGCAATTGCCTGAAGTCTTATTTAACAACAACTTATGTGTTTTTTTTATTTGAAATGATTTACCCCATCAATGAAAAATGTTAATATTAACGTAATAATTGAGTTCTAAATTCTAGTTTTCTGAACATCTAGTTAATTTATAGTGGATAAATGTATTTGCAATTGTCTGAAGTCTTATTCGTCAACAAATTATGTTTTTTTTAATTTGAAATGTTGTACCCCAACAATGAAAATGTTAATATCAACATATTTATTGACTTCTAAATTCTAGTTTTGCATACAACTAATCTATCTATAGGTGACTGATGTATTTGAAATTGTCTGAAGTCTTATTCATCAACATATTATGTTTATTCTTTAATTTGAAATGATGTAACCCAACAATGAATAATGTTAATATTAACGTAATTTTTGAGTTCTAAATTCTGGTTTTTCAGATCATCTAGTTTATGTATAGTGGATAAATGTATTTGCAATTGTCTGAAGTCTTATTCATCAACATATTATGTTTTTTTTTTAATTTGAAATGATGTAACCCAACAATGAATAATGATAATATTAACGTAATTTTTGTGTTCTATATTCTAGTTTTGGGTTCAACTAATCTAACTAAAGGTGACTAATGTATTTGCAATTGTCTGAAGTCTTATTCAACAACAACTTATGTGTTTTTTTTATTTGATATGATTTACCCCATCAATGAAAAATGTTAATATTAACGTAATAACTGAGTTCTAAATTCTAGTTTTCTGAACATCTAGTTAAATTATAGTGGGTAAATGTATTTGCAATTGTCTGAAGTCTTCTTCATCAACATATTATGTTTTTTTTTTAATTTGAAATGATGTACCCAACAATGAATTATGTTAATATCAACGTATTTATTGACTTCTAAATTCTAGTTTTGCGTACAACTAATCTATCTATAGATGACTAATGTATTTGCAATTGTCTGAAGTCTTATTCATCAACATATTATGTTTATTCTTTAATTTGAAATGATGTAACCCAACAATGAATAATGTTAATTTTAACGTCATTTTTGAGTTTTAAATTCTGGTTTTTCTGATCATCTAGTTTATGTATAGTGGATAAATGTATTTGCAATTGTCTGAAGTCTTATTCATCAACATATTATGTTTTTTTTTTTAATTTGAAATGATGTAACCCAACAATGAATAATGTTAATATCATTGTATTTATTGACTTCTAAATTATAGTTTTGCGTACAACTAATCTATCTATAGATGACTAATGTATTTGCAATTGCCTGAAGTCTTATTTAACAACAACTTATGTGTTTTTTTTATTTGATATGATTTACCCCATCAACGAAGAATGTTAAAATTAACGTAATAATTGAGTTCTAAATTCTAGTTTTCTGAACATCTAGTTAAATTATAGTGGATAAATGTATTTGCAATTGTCTGAAGTCTTCTTCATCAACATATTATGTTTTTTTTTTTAATTTGAAATGATGTACCCCAACAATGAATTATGTTAATATCAACGTATTTATTGACTTCTAAATTCTAGTTTTGCGTACAACTAATCTATCTATAGATGACTAATGTATTTGCAATTGCCTGAAGTCTTATTTAACAACAACTTATATGTTTTTTTTATTTGATATGATTTACCCCATCAATGAAAAATGTTAATATTAACGTAATAATTGAGTTCTAAATTCTAGTTTTCTGAACATCTAGTTAATTTATAGTGGATTAATGTATTTGCAATTGTCTGAAGTCTTCTTCATCAACATATTATGTATTTTTTTTTAATTTGAAATGATGTAACCCAACAATGAATAATATTAATATCATTGTATTTATTGACTTCTAAATTCTAGTTTTGCGTACAACTAATCTATCTATAGGCGACTAATGTATTTGCAATTGTCTGAAGTCTTATTCATCAACATATTATGTTTATTCTTTAATTTGAAATGATGTAACCCTTCAATGAATAATGTTAATATTAACGTAATTTTTGAGTTTTAAATTCTGGTTTTTCTGATCATCTAGTTTATGTATCGTGGATAAATGTATTTGCAATTGTCTGAAGTCTTATTCATCAACATATTATTTTTTTTTTTTTTAATTTGAAATGATGTAACCCAACAATGAATAATGTTAATATCATTGTATTTATTGACTTCTTAATTCTAGTTTTGCGTACAACTAATCTATCTATAGGTGACTAATGTATTTGCAATTGCCTGAAGTCTTATTTAACAACAACTTATGTGTTTTTTTTATTTGAAATGATTTACCCCATCAATGAAAAATGTTAATATTAACGTAATAATTGAGTTCTAAATTCTAGTTTTCTGAACATCTAGTTAATTTATAGTGGATAAATGTATTTGCAATTGTCTGAAGTCTTATTCGTCAACAAATTATGTTTTTTTTAATTTGAAATGTTGTACCCCAACAATGAAAATGTTAATATCAACATATTTATTGACTTCTAAATTCTAGTTTTGCATACAACTAATCTATCTATAGGTGACTGATGTATTTGAAATTGTCTGAAGTCTTATTCATCAACATATTATGTTTATTCTTTAATTTGAAATGATGTAACCCAACAATGAATAATGTTAATATTAACGTAATTTTTGAGTTCTAAATTCTGGTTTTTCAGATCATCTAGTTTATGTATAGTGGATAAATGTATTTGCAATTGTCTGAAGTCTTATTCATCAACATATTATGTTTTTTTTTTAATTTGAAATGATGTAACCCAACAATGAATAATGATAATATTAACGTAATTTTTGTGTTCTATATTCTAGTTTTGGGTTCAACTAATCTAACTAAAGGTGACTAATGTATTTGCAATTGTCTGAAGTCTT
This sequence comes from Metopolophium dirhodum, assembly GCF_019925205.1. Taxonomy (NCBI): domain Eukaryota; kingdom Metazoa; phylum Arthropoda; class Insecta; order Hemiptera; family Aphididae; genus Metopolophium; species Metopolophium dirhodum. The sequence continues at coordinate 152,359,544 of NC_083560.1, forward strand.
ATTCAACAACAACTTATGTGTTTTTTTTATTTGATATGATTTACCCCATCAATGAAAAATGTTAATATTAACGTAATAACTGAGTTCTAAATTCTAGTTTTCTGAACATCTAGTTAAATTATAGTGGGTAAATGTATTTGCAATTGTCTGAAGTCTTCTTCATCAACATATTATGTTTTTTTTTTAATTTGAAATGATGTACCCAACAATGAATTATGTTAATATCAACGTATTTATTGACTTCTAAATTCTAGTTTTGCGTACAACTAATCTATCTATAGATGACTAATGTATTTGCAATTGTCTGAAGTCTTATTCATCAACATATTATGTTTATTCTTTAATTTGAAATGATGTAACCCAACAATGAATAATGTTAATTTTAACGTCATTTTTGAGTTTTAAATTCTGGTTTTTCTGATCATCTAGTTTATGTATAGTGGATAAATGTATTTGCAATTGTCTGAAGTCTTATTCATCAACATATTATGTTTTTTTTTTTAATTTGAAATGATGTAACCCAACAATGAATAATGTTAATATCATTGTATTTATTGACTTCTAAATTATAGTTTTGCGTACAACTAATCTATCTATAGATGACTAATGTATTTGCAATTGCCTGAAGTCTTATTTAACAACAACTTATGTGTTTTTTTTATTTGATATGATTTACCCCATCAATGAAAAATGTTAATATTAACGTAATAATTGAGTTCTAAATTCTAGTTTTCTGAACATCTAGTTAATTTATAGTGGATAAATGTATTTGCAATTGTCTGAAGTCTTATTCGTCAACAAATTATGTTTTTTTTTAATTTGAAATGTTGTACCCCAACAATGAAAATGTTAATATCAACATATTTATTGACTTCTTAATTCTAGTTTTGCATACAACTAATCTATATATAGGTGACTAATGTATTTGCAATTGTCTGAAGTCTTATTCATCAACATATTATGTTTATTCTTTAATTTGAAATGATGTAACCCAACAATGAATAATGTTAATATTAACGTAATTTTTGAGTTCTAAATTCTGGTTTTTCAGATCATCTAGTTTATGTATAGTGGATAAATGTATTTGCAATTGTCTGAAGTCTTATTCATCAACATATTATGTTTTTTTTTAATTTGAAATGATGTAACCCAACAATGAATAATGTTAATATCATTGTATTTATTGACTTCTAAATTATAGTTTTGCGTACAACTAATCTATCTATAGATGACTAATGTATTTGCAATTGCCTGAAGTCTTATTTAACAACAACTTATGTGTTTTTTTTATTTGATATGATTTACCCCATCAATGAAAAATGTTAATATTAACGTAATAATTGAGTTCTAAATTCTAGTTTTCTGAACATCTAGTTAATTTATAGTGGATAAATGTATTTGCAATTGTCTGAAGTCTTATTCGTCAACAAATTATGTTTTTTTTTAATTTGAAATGTTGTACCCCAACAATGAAAATGTTAATATCAACATATTTATTGACTTCTTAATTCTAGTTTTGCATACAACTAATCTATATATAGGTGACTAATGTATTTGCAATTGTCTGAAGTCTTATTCATCAACATATTATGTTTTTTTTTTTAATTTGAAATGATGTAACCCAACAATGAATAATGATAATATTAACGTAATTTTTGTGTTCGATATTCTAGTTTTGGGTTCAACTAATCTAACTAAAGGTGACTAATGTATTTGCAATTGTCTGAAGTCTTATTCAACAACAACTTATGTGTTTTTTTTATTTGAAATGATTTACCCCAACAATGAAAAATGTTAATATTAACGTAATAATTGAGTTCTAAATTCTAGTTTTCTGAACATCTAGTTATTTTATAGTGGATAAATGTATTTGCAATTGTCTGAAGTCTTCTTCATCAACATATTATGTTTTTTTTTTTAATTTGAAATGATGTAACCCAACAATGAATAATATTAATATCATTGTATTTATTGACTTCTAAATTCTAGTTTTGCGTACAACTAATCTATCTATAGGTGACTAATGTATTTGCAATTGTCTGAAGTCTTATTCATCAACATATTATGTTTATTCTTTTATTTGAAATGATGTAACCCAACAATGAATAATGTTAATATTAACGTAATTTTTGAGTTTTAAATTCTGGTTTTTCTGATCATCTAGTTTATGTATCGTGGATAAATGTATTTGCAATTGTCTGAAGTCTTATTCATCAACATATTATGTTTTTTTTTTTAATTTGAAATGTTGTACCCCAACAAAGAATATGTTAATATCAACATATTTATTGACTTCTTAATTCTAGTTTTGCATACAACTAATCTATATATAGGTGACTAATGTATTTGCAATTGTCTGAAGTCTTATTCATCAACATATTGTGTTTATTCTTTAATTTGAAATGATGTAACCCAACAATGAATAATGTTAATATTAACGTAATTTTTCAGTTCTAAATTCTGGTTTTTCAGATCATCTAGTTTATGTATAGTGGATAAATGTATTTGCAATTGTCTGAAGTCTTATTCATCAACATATTATGTTTTTTTTTTTAATTTGAAATGATGTAACCCAACAATGAATAATGATAATATTAACGTAATTTTTGTGTTCTATATTCTAGTTTTGGGTTCAACTAATCTAACTAAAGGTGACTAATGTATTTGCAATTGTCTGAAGTCTTATTCAACAACAACTTATGTGTTTTTTTTATTTGAAATGATTTACCCCATCAATGAAAAATGTTAATATTAACGTAATAATTGAGTTCTAAATTCTAGTTTTCTGAACATGTAGTTTATTTATAGTGGATAAATGTATTTGCAATTGTCTGAAGTCTTCTTCATCAACATATTATGTTTTTTTTTTAATTTGAAATGATGTACCCCAACAATGAATTATGTTAATATCAACGTATTTATTGACTTCTAAATTCTAGTTTTGCGTACAACTAATCTATCTATAGATGACTAATGTATTTGCAATTGTCTGAAGTCTTATTCATCAACATATTATGTTTATTCTTTAATTTGAAATGATGTAACCCAACAATGAATAATGTTAATATTAACGTAATTTTTGAGTTCTAAATTCTGGTTTTTCAGATCATCTAGTTTATGTATAGTGGATAAATGTATTTGCAATTGTCTGAAGTCTTATTCGTCAACAAATTATGTTTTTTTTTAATTTGAAATGTTGTACCCCAACAATGAAAATGTTAATATCAACATATTTATTGACTTCTAAATTCTAGTTTTGCATACAACTAATCTATATATAGGTGACTAATGTATTTGCAATTGTCTGAAGTCTTATTCATCAACATATTATGTTTCTTTTTTAATTTGAAATGATGTACCCCAACAATGAATAATGTTAATATCAACGTATTTATTGACTTTTAAATTCTAGTTTTGCCTTTAACTAATCTATCTATAGGTGACTAATGTATTTGCAATTGCCTGAAGTCTTATTCAACAACAACTTATGTGTTTTTTTTATTTGAAATGATTTACCCCATCAACGAAGAATGTTAAAATTAACGTAATAATTGAGTTCTAAATTCTAGTTTTCTGAACATCTAGTTAAATTATAGTGGATAAATGTATTTGCAATTGTCTGAAGTCTTCTTCATCAACATATTATGTTTTTTTTTTTTAATTTGAAATGATGTACCCCAACAATGAATTATGTTAATATCAACGTATTTATTGACTTCTAAATTCTAGTTTTGCGTACAACTAATCTATATATAGGTGACTAATGTATTTGCAATTGTCTGAAGTCTTATTCATCAACATATTATGTTTATTCTTTAATTTGAAATGATGTAACCCAACAATGAATAATGTTAATATTAACGTAATTTTTGAGTTCTAAATTCTGGTTTTTCAGATCATCTAGTTTATGTATAGTGGATAAATGTATTTGCAATTGTCTGAAGTCTTATTCATCAACATATTATGTTTATTCTTTAATTTGAAATGATGTAACCCAACAATGAATAATGTTAATTTTAACGTCATTTTTGAGTTTTAAATTCTGGTTTTTCTGATCATCTAGTTTATGTATAGTGGATAAATGTATTTGCAATTGTCTGAAGTCTTATTCATCAACATATTATGTTTTTTTTTTTTAATTTGAAATGATGTAACCCAACAATGAATAATGTTAATATCATTGTATTTATTGACTTCTAAATTATAGTTTTGCGTACAACTAATCTATCTATAGATGACTAATGTATTTGCAATTGCCTGAAGTCTTATTTAACAACAACTTATGTGTTTTTTTTATTTGATATGATTTACCCCATCAATGAAAAATGTTAATATTAACGTAATAATTGAGTTCTAAATTCTAGTTTTCTGAACATCTAGTTAATTTATAGTGGATAAATGTATTTGCAATTGTCTGAAGTCTTATTCGTCAACAAATTATGTTTTTTTTTAATTTGAAATGTTGTACCCCAACAATGAAAATGTTAATATCAACATATTTATTGACTTCTTAATTCTAGTTTTGCATACAACTAATCTATATATAGGTGACTAATGTATTTGCAATTGTCTGAAGTCTTATTCATCAACATATTATGTTTATTCTTTAATTTGAAATGATGTAACCCAACAATGAATAATGTTAATATTAACGTAATTTTTGAGTTCTAAATTCTGGTTTTTCAGATCATCTAGTTTATGTATAGTGGATAAATGTATTTGCAATTGTCTGAAGTCTTATTCATCAACATATTATGTTTTTTTTTAATTTGAAATGATGTAACCCAACAATGAATAATGTTAATATCATTGTATTTATTGACTTCTAAATTATAGTTTTGCGTACAACTAATCTATCTATAGATGACTAATGTATTTGCAATTGCCTGAAGTCTTATTTAACAACAACTTATGTGTTTTTTTTATTTGATATGATTTACCCCATCAATGAAAAATGTTAATATTAACGTAATAATTGAGTTCTAAATTCTAGTTTTCTGAACATCTAGTTAATTTATAGTGGATAAATGTATTTGCAATTGTCTGAAGTCTTATTCGTCAACAAATTATGTTTTTTTTTAATTTGAAATGTTGTACCCCAACAATGAAAATGTTAATATCAACATATTTATTGACTTCTTAATTCTAGTTTTGCATACAACTAATCTATATATAGGTGACTAATGTATTTGCAATTGTCTGAAGTCTTATTCATCAACATATTATGTTTTTTTTTTTAATTTGAAATGATGTAACCCAACAATGAATAATGATAATATTAACGTAATTTTTGTGTTCGATATTCTAGTTTTGGGTTCAACTAATCTAACTAAAGGTGACTAATGTATTTGCAATTGTCTGAAGTCTTATTCAACAACAACTTATGTGTTTTTTTTATTTGAAATGATTTACCCCAACAATGAAAAATGTTAATATTAACGTAATAATTGAGTTCTAAATTCTAGTTTTCTGAACATCTAGTTATTTTATAGTGGATAAATGTATTTGCAATTGTCTGAAGTCTTCTTCATCAACATATTATGTTTTTTTTTTTAATTTGAAATGATGTAACCCAACAATGAATAATATTAATATCATTGTATTTATTGACTTCTAAATTCTAGTTTTGCGTACAACTAATCTATCTATAGGTGACTAATGTATTTGCAATTGTCTGAAGTCTTATTCATCAACATATTATGTTTATTCTTTTATTTGAAATGATGTAACCCAACAATGAATAATGTTAATATTAACGTAATTTTTGAGTTTTAAATTCTGGTTTTTCTGATCATCTAGTTTATGTATCGTGGATAAATGTATTTGCAATTGTCTGAAGTCTTATTCATCAACATATTATGTTTTTTTTTTTAGTTTGAAATGTTGTACCCCAACAAAGAATATGTTAATATCAACATATTTATTGACTTCTTAATTCTAGTTTTGCATACAACTAATCTATATATAGGTGACTAATGTATTTGCAATTGTCTGAAGTCTTATTCATCAACATATTGTGTTTATTCTTTAATTTGAAATGATGTAACCCAACAATGAATAATGTTAATATTAACGTAATTTTTCAGTTCTAAATTCTGGTTTTTCAGATCATCTAGTTTATGTATAGTGGATAAATGTATTTGCAATTGTCTGAAGTCTTATTCATCAACATATTATGTTTTTTTTTTTAATTTGAAATGATGTAACCCAACAATGAATAATGATAATATTAACGTAATTTTTGTGTTCTATATTCTAGTTTTGGGTTCAACTAATCTAACTAAAGGTGACTAATGTATTTGCAATTGTCTGAAGTCTTATTCAACAACAACTTATGTGTTTTTTTTATTTGAAATGATTTACCCCATCAATGAAAAATGTTAATATTAACGTAATAATTGAGTTCTAAATTCTAGTTTTCTGAACATGTAGTTTATTTATAGTGGATAAATGTATTTGCAATTGTCTGAAGTCTTCTTCATCAACATATTATGTTTTTTTTTTAATTTGAAATGATGTACCCCAACAATGAATTATGTTAATATCAACGTATTTATTGACTTCTAAATTCTAGTTTTGCGTACAACTAATCTATCTATAGATGACTAATGTATTTGCAATTGTCTGAAGTCTTATTCATCAACATATTATGTTTATTCTTTAATTTGAAATGATGTAACCCAACAATGAATAATGTTAATATTAACGTAATTTTTGAGTTCTAAATTCTGGTTTTTCAGATCATCTAGTTTATGTATAGTGGATAAATGTATTTGCAATTGTCTGAAGTCTTATTCGTCAACAAATTATGTTTTTTTTTAATTTGAAATGTTGTACCCCAACAATGAAAATGTTAATATCAACATATTTATTGACTTCTAAATTCTAGTTTTGCATACAACTAATCTATATATAGGTGACTAATGTATTTGCAATTGTCTGAAGTCTTATTCATCAACATATTATGTTTCTTTTTTAATTTGAAATGATGTACCCCAACAATGAATAATGTTAATATCAACGTATTTATTGACTTTTAAATTCTAGTTTTGCCTTTAACTAATCTATCTATAGGTGACTAATGTATTTGCAATTGCCTGAAGTCTTATTCAACAACAACTTATGTGTTTTTTTTATTTGAAATGATTTACCCCATCAACGAAGAATGTTAAAATTAACGTAATAATTGAGTTCTAAATACTAGTTTTCTGAACATCTAGTTAAATTATAGTGGATAAATGTATTTGCAATTGTCTGAAGTCTTCTTCATCAACATATTATGTTTTTTTTTTTAATTTGAAATGATGTACCCCAACAATGAATTATGTTAATATCAACGTATTTATTGACTTCTAAATTCTAGTTTTGCGTACAACTAATCTATATATAGGTGACTAATGTATTTGCAATTGTCTGAAGTCTTATTCATCAACATATTATGTTTATTCTTTAATTTGAAATGATGTAACCCAACAATGAATAATGTTAATATTAACGTAATTTTTGAGTTCTAAATTCTGGTTTTTCAGATCATCTAGTTTATGTATAGTGGATAAATGTATTTGCAATTGTCTGAAGTCTTATTCGTCAACAAATTATGTTTTTTTTTAATTTGAAATGTTGTACCCCAACAATGAAAATGTTAATATCAACATATTTATTGACTTCTAAATTCTAGTTTTGCATACAACTAATCTATATATAGGTGACTAATGTATTTGCAATTGTCTGAAGTCTTATTCATCAACATATTATGTTTCTTTTTTAATTTGAAATGATGTACCCCAACAATGAATAATGTTAATATCAACGTATTTATTGACTTTTAAATTCTAGTTTTGCCTTTAACTAATCTATCTATAGGTGACTAATGTATTTGCAATTGCCTGAAGTCTTATTCAACAACAACTTATGTGTTTTTTTTATTTGAAATGATTTACCCCATCAACGAAGAATGTTAAAATTAACGTAATAATTGAGTTCTAAATTCTAGTTTTCTGAACATCTAGTTAAATTATAGTGGATAAATGTATTTGCAATTGTCTGAAGTCTTCTTCATCAACATATTATGTTTTTTTTTTTAATTTGAAATGATGTACCCCAACAATGAATTATGTTAATATCAACGTATTTATTGACTTCTAAATTCTAGTTTTGCGTACAACTAATTTATCTATAGATGACTAATGTATTTGCAATTGTATGAAGTCTTATTCATCAACATATTATGTTTATTCTTTAATTTGAAATGATGTAACCCAACAATGAATAATGTTAATATTAACGTCATTTTTGAGTTTTTAAATTCTGGTTTTTCTGATCATCTAGTTTATGTATAGTGGATAAATGTATTTGCAATTGTCTGAAGTCTTATTCATCAACATATTATGTTTTTTTTTTTAATTTGAAATGATGTAACCCAACAATGAATAATGTTAATATCATTGTATTTATTGACTTCTAAATTCTAGTTTTGCGTACAACTAATCTATCTATAGATGACTAATGTATTTGCAATTGCCTGAAGTCTTATTTAACAACAACTTATATGTTTTTTTTATTTGATATGATTTACCCCATCAATGAAAAATGTTAATATTAACGTAATAATTGAGTTCTAAATTCTAGTTTTCTGAACATCTAGTTAATTTATAGTGGATTAATGTATTTGCAATTGTCTGAAGTCTTCTTCATCAACATATTATGTATTTTTTTTTAATTTGAAATGATGTAACCCAACAATGAATAATATTAATATCATTGTATTTATTGACTTCTAAATTCTAGTTTTGCGTACAACTAATCTATCTATAGGCGACTAATGTATTTGCAATTGTCTGAAGTCTTATTCATCAACATATTATGTTTATTCTTTAATTTGAAATGATGTAACCCTTCAATGAATAATGTTAATATTAACGTAATTTTTGAGTTTTAAATTCTGGTTTTTCTGATCATCTAGTTTATGTATCGTGGATAAATGTATTTGCAATTGTCTGAAGTCTTATTCATCAACATATTATTTTTTTTTTTTTTAATTTGAAATGATGTAACCCAACAATGAATAATGTTAATATCATTGTATTTATTGACTTCTTAATTCTAGTTTTGCGTACAACTAATCTATCTATAGGTGACTAATGAATTTGCAATTGCCTGAAGTCTTATTTAACAACAACTTATGTGTTTTTTTTATTTGAAATGATTTACCCCATCAATGAAAAATGTTAATATTAACGTAATAATTGAGTTCTAAATTCTAGTTTTCTGAACATCTAGTTAATTTATAGTGGATAAATGTATTTGCAATTGTCTGAAGTCTTATTCGTCAACAAATTATGTTTTTTTTAATTTGAAATGTTGTACCCCAACAATGAAAATGTTAATATCAACATATTTATTGACTTCTAAATTCTAGTTTTGCATACAACTAATCTATCTATAGGTGACTGATTTATTTGCAATTGTCTGAAGTCTTATTCATCAACATATTATGTTTATTCTTTAATTTGAAATGATGTAACCCTTCAATGAATAATGTTAATATTAACGTAATTTTTGAGTTTTAAATTCTGGTTTTTCTGATCATCTAGTTTATGTATAGTGGATAAATGTATTTGCAATTGTCTGAAGTCTTATTCATCAACATATTATGTTTTTTTTTTAATTTGAAATGATGTAACCCAACAATGAATAATGATAATAATAACGTAATTTTTGTGTTCTATATTCTAGTTTTGGGTTCAACTAATCTAACTAAAGGTGACTGATGTATTTGCAATTGTCTGAAGTCTTATTCATCAACATATTATGTTTATTCTTTAATTTGAAATGATTTACCCCATCAATGAAAAATGTTAATATTAATGTAATAATTGAGTTCTAAATTCTAGTTTTCTGAACATCTAGTTAATTTATAGTGGATAAATGTATTTGCAATTGTCTGAAGTCTTATTCGTCAACAAATTATGTTTTTTTTTAATTTGAAATGTTGTACCCCAACAATGAAAATGTTAATATCAACATATTTATTGACTTCTTAATTCTAGTTTTGCATACAACTAATCTATATATAGGTGACTAATGTATTTGCAATTGTCTGAAGTCTTATTCATCAACATATTATGTTTATTCTTTAATTTGAAATGATGTAACCCAACAATGAATAATGTTAATATTAACGTAATTTTTGAGTTCTAAATTCTGGTTTTTCAGATCATCTAGTTTATGTATAGTGGATAAATGTATTTGCAATTGTCTGAAGTCTTATTCATCAACATATTATGTTTTTTTTTTAATTTGAAATGATGTAACCCAACAATGAATAATGATAATATTAACGTAATTTTTGTGTTCTATATTCTAGTTTTGGGTTCAACTAATCTAACTAAAGGTGACTAATGTATTTGCAATTGTCTGAAGTCTTATTCAACAACAACTTATGTGTTTTTTTTATTTGATATGATTTACCCCATCAATGAAAAATGTTAATATTAACGTAATAACTGAGTTCTAAATTCTAGTTTTCTGAACATCTAGTTAAATTATAGTGGGTAAATGTATTTGCAATTGTCTGAAGTCTTCTTCATCAACATATTATGTTTTTTTTTTAATTTGAAATGATGTACCCAACAATGAATTATGTTAATATCAACGTATTTATTGACTTCTAAATTCTAGTTTTGCGTACAACTAATCTATCTATAGATGACTAATGTATTTGCAATTGTCTGAAGTCTTATTCATCAACATATTATGTTTATTCTTTAATTTGAAATGATGTAACCCAACAATGAATAATGTTAATTTTAACGTCATTTTTGAGTTTTAAATTCTGGTTTTTCTGATCATCTAGTTTATGTATAGTGGATAAATGTATTTGCAATTGTCTGAAGTCTTATTCATCAACATATTATGTTTTTTTTTTTAATTTGAAATGATGTAACCCAACAATGAATAATGTTAATATCATTGTATTTATTGACTTCTAAATTATAGTTTTGCGTACAACTAATCTATCTATAGATGACTAATGTATTTGCAATTGCCTGAAGTCTTATTTAACAACAACTTATGTGTTTTTTTTATTTGATATGATTTACCCCATCAATGAAAAATGTTAATATTAACGTAATAATTGAGTTCTAAATTCTAGTTTTCTGAACATCTAGTTAATTTATAGTGGATAAATGTATTTGCAATTGTCTGAAGTCTTATTCGTCAACAAATTATGTTTTTTTTTAATTTGAAATGTTGTACCCCAACAATGAAAATGTTAATATCAACATATTTATTGACTTCTTAATTCTAGTTTTGCATACAACTAATCTATATATAGGTGACTAATGTATTTGCAATTGTCTGAAGTCTTATTCATCAACATATTATGTTTATTCTTTAATTTGAAATGATGTAACCCAACAATGAATAATGTTAATATTAACGTAATTTTTGAGTTCTAAATTCTGGTTTTTCTGATCATCTAGTTTATGTATAGTGGATAAATGTATTTGCAATTGTCTGAAGTCTTATTCATCAACATATTATGTTTTTTTTTTAATTTGAAATGATGTAACCCAACAATGAATAATGATAATATTAACGTAATTTTCGTGTTCTATATTCTAGTTTTGGGTTCAACTAATCTAACTAAAGGTGACTAATGTATTTGCAATTGTCTGAAGTCTTATTCAACAACAACTTATGTGTTTTTTTTATTTGAAATGATTTACCCCATCAATGAAAAATGTTAATATTAACGTAATAATTGAGTTCTAAATTCTAGTTTTCTGAACATCTAGTTAATATATAGTGGATAAATGTATTTGCAATTGTCTGAAGTCTTCTTCATCAACATATTATGTTTTTTTTTTAATTTGAAATGATGTACCCCAACAATGAATAATGTTAATATCAACGTATTTATTGACTTTTAAATTCTAGTTTTGCCTTTAACTAATCTATCTATAGGTGACTAATGTATTTGCAATTGCCTGAAGTCTTATTCAACAACAACTTATGTGTTTTTTTTATTTGAAATGATTTACCCCATCAATGAAGAATGTTAATATTAACGTAATAATTGAGTTCTAAATTCTAGTTTTCTGAACATCTAGTTAAATTATAGTGGATAAATGTATTTGCAATTGTCTGAAGTCTTCTTCATCAACATATTATGTATTTTTTTTTAATTTGAAATGATGTAACCCAACAATGAATAATATTAATATCATTGTATTTATTGACTTCTAAATTCTAGTTTTGCGTACAACTAATCTATCTATAGGCGACTAATGTATTTGCAATTGTCTGAAGTCTTATTCATCAACATATTATGTTTATTCTTTAATTTGAAATGATGTAACCCTTCAATGAATAATGTTAATATTAACGTAATTTTTGAGTTTTAAATTCTGGTTTTTCTGATCATCTAGTTTATGTATCGTGGATAAATGTATTTGCAATTGTCTGAAGTCTTATTCATCAACATATTATTTTTTTTTTTTTTAATTTGAAATGATGTAACCCAACAATGAATAATGTTAATATCATTGTATTTATTGACTTCTTAATTCTAGTTTTGCGTACAACTAATCTATCTATAGGTGACTAATGAATTTGCAATTGCCTGAAGTCTTATTTAACAACAACTTATGTGTTTTTTTTATTTGAAATGATTTACCCCATCAATGAAAAATGTTAATATTAACGTAATAATTGAGTTCTAAATTCTAGTTTTCTGAACATCTAGTTAATTTATAGTGGATAAATGTATTTGCAATTGTCTGAAGTCTTATTCGTCAACAAATTATGTTTTTTTTAATTTGAAATGTTGTACCCCAACAATGAAAATGTTAATATCAACATATTTATTGACTTCTAAATTCTAGTTTTGCATACAACTAATCTATCTATAGGTGACTGATTTATTTGCAATTGTCTGAAGTCTTATTCATCAACATATTATGTTTATTCTTTAATTTGAAATGATGTAACCCTTCAATGAATAATGTTAATATTAACGTAATTTTTGAGTTTTAAATTCTGGTTTTTCTGATCATCTAGTTTATGTATAGTGGATAAATGTATTTGCAATTGTCTGAAGTCTTATTCATCAACATATTATGTTTTTTTTTTAATTTGAAATGATGTAACCCAACAATGAATAATGATAATAATAACGTAATTTTTGTGTTCTATATTCTAGTTTTGGGTTCAACTAATCTAACTAAAGGTGACTGATGTATTTGCAATTGTCTGAAGTCTTATTCATCAACATATTATGTTTATTCTTTAATTTGAAATGATTTACCCCATCAATGAAAAATGTTAATATTAATGTAATAATTGAGTTCTAAATTCTAGTTTTCTGAACATCTAGTTAATTTATAGTGGATAAATGTATTTGCAATTGTCTGAAGTCTTATTCGTCAACAAATTATGTTTTTTTTTAATTTGAAATGTTGTACCCCAACAATGAAAATGTTAATATCAACATATTTATTGACTTCTTAATTCTAGTTTTGCATACAACTAATCTATATATAGGTGACTAATGTATTTGCAATTGTCTGAAGTCTTATTCATCAACATATTATGTTTATTCTTTAATTTGAAATGATGTAACCCAACAATGAATAATGTTAATATTAACGTAATTTTTGAGTTCTAAATTCTGGTTTTTCAGATCATCTAGTTTATGTATAGTGGATAAATGTATTTGCAATTGTCTGAAGTCTTATTCATCAACATATTATGTTTTTTTTTTAATTTGAAATGATGTAACCCAACAATGAATAATGATAATATTAACGTAATTTTTGTGTTCTATATTCTAGTTTCGGGTTCAACTAATCTAACTAAAGGTGACTAATGTATTTGCAATTGTCTGAAGTCTTATTCAACAACAACTTATGTGTTTTTTTTATTTGATATGATTTACCCCATCAATGAAAAATGTTAATATTAACGTAATAACTGAGTTCTAAATTCTAGTTTTCTGAACATCTAGTTAAATTATAGTGGGTAAATGTATTTGCAATTGTCTGAAGTCTTCTTCATCAACATATTATGTTTTTTTTTTAATTTGAAATGATGTACCCAACAATGAATTATGTTAATATCAACGTATTTATTGACTTCTAAATTCTAGTTTTGCGTACAACTAATCTATCTATAGATGACTAATGTATTTGCAATTGTCTGAAGTCTTATTCATCAACATATTATGTTTATTCTTTAATTTGAAATGATGTAACCCAACAATGAATAATGTTAATTTTAACGTCATTTTTGAGTTTTAAATTCTGGTTTTTCTGATCATCTAGTTTATGTATAGTGGATAAATGTATTTGCAATTGTCTGAAGTCTTATTCATCAACATATTATGTTTTTTTTTTTAATTTGAAATGATGTAACCCAACAATGAATAATGTTAATATCATTGTATTTATTGACTTCTAAATTATAGTTTTGCGTACAACTAATCTATCTATAGATGACTAATGTATTTGCAATTGCCTGAAGTCTTATTTAACAACAACTTATGTGTTTTTTTTATTTGATATGATTTACCCCATCAATGAAAAATGTTAATATTAACGTAATAATTGAGTTCTAAATTCTAGTTTTCTGAACATCTAGTTAATTTATAGTGGATAAATGTATTTGCAATTGTCTGAAGTCTTATTCGTCAACAAATTATGTTTTTTTTTAATTTGAAATGTTGTACCCCAACAATGAAAATGTTAATATCAACATATTTATTGACTTCTTAATTCTAGTTTTGCATACAACTAATCTATATATAGGTGACTAATGTATTTGCAATTGTCTGAAGTCTTATTCATCAACATATTATGTTTATTCTTTAATTTGAAATGATGTAACCCATCAATGAAAAATGTTAATATTAACGTAATAATTGAGTTCTAAATTCTAGTTTTCTGAACATCTAGTTAATATATAGTGGATAAATGTATTTGCAATTGTCTGAAGTCTTCTTCATCAACATATTATGTTTTTTTTTTAATTTGAAATGATGTACCCCAACAATGAATAATGTTAATATCAACGTATTTATTGACTTTTAAATTCTAGTTTTGCCTTTAACTAATCTATCTATAGGTGACTAATGTATTTGCAATTGCCTGAAGTCTTATTCAACAACAACTTATGTGTTTTTTTTATTTGAAATGATTTACCCCATCAATGAAGAATGTTAATATTAACGTAATAATTGAGTTCTAAATTCTAGTTTTCTGAACATCTAGTTAAATTATAGTGGATAAATGTATTTGCAATTGTCTGAAGTCTTCTTCATCAACATATTATGTTTTTTTTTTTATTTGAAATGATGTACCCCAACAATGAATTATGTTAATATCAACGTATTTATTGACTTCTAAATTCTAGTTTTGCGTACAACTAATCTATCTATAGATGACTAATGTATTTGCAATTGTCTGAAGTCTTATTCATCAACATATTATGTTTATTCTTTAATTTGAAATGATTTACCCCATCAATGAAAAATGCTAATATTAATGTAATAATTGAGTTCTAAATTCTAGTTTTCTGAACATCTAGTTAATTTATAGTGGATAAATGTATTTGCAATTGTCTGAAGTCTTATTCGTCAACAAATTATGTTTTTTTTTAATTTGAAATGTTGTACCCCAACAATGAAAATGTTAATATCAACATATTTATTGACTTCTAAATTCTAGTTTTGCATACAACTAATCTATATATAGGTGACTAATGTATTTGCAATTGTCTGAAGTCTTATTCATCAACATATTATGTTTATTCTTTAATTTGAAATGATGTAACCCAACAATGAATAATGTTAATATTAACGTAATTTTTGAGTTCTAAATTCTGGTTTTTCAGATCATCTAGTTTATGTATAGTGGATAAATGTATTTGCAATTGTCTGAAGTCTTATTCGTCAACAAATTATGTTTTTTTTTAATTTGAAATGTTGTACCCCAACAATGAAAATGTTAATATCAACATATTTATTGACTTCTAAATTCTAGTTTCGCATACAACTAATCTATATATAGGTGACTAATGTATTTGCAATTGTCTGAAGTCTTATTCATCAACATATTATGTTTCTTTTTTAATTTGAAATGATGTACCCCAACAATGAATAATGTTAATATCAACGTATTTATTGACTTTTAAATTCTAGTTTTGCCTTTAACTAATCTATCTATAGGTGACTAATGTATTTGCAATTGCCTGAAGTCTTATTCAACAACAACTTATGTGTTTTTTTTATTTGAAATGATTTACCCCATCAACGAAGAATGTTAAAATTAACGTAATAATTGAGTTCTAAATTCTAGTTTTCTGAACATCTAGTTAAATTATAGTGGATAAATGTATTTGCAATTGTCTGAAGTCTTCTTCATCAACATATTATGTTTTTTTTTTTATTTGAAATGATGTACCCCAACAATGAATTATGTTAATATCAACGTATTTATTGACTTCTTAATTCTAGTTTTGCGTACAACTAATCTATCTATAGGTGACTAATGAATTTGCAATTGCCTGAAGTCTTATTCATCAACATATTATTTTTTTTTTTTTTAATTTGAAATGATGTAACCCAACAATGAATAATGTTAATATCATTGTATTTATTGACTTCTTAATTCTAGTTTTGCGTACAACTAATCTATCTATAGGTGACTAATGAATTTGCAATTGCCTGAAGTCTTATTTAACAACAACTTATGTGTTTTTTTTATTTGAAATGATTTACCCCATCAATGAAAAATGTTAATATTAACGTAATAATTGAGTTCTAAATTCTAGTTTTCTGAACATCTAGTTAATTTATAGTGGATAAATGTATTTGCAATTGTCTGAAGTCTTATTCGTCAACAAATTATGTTTTTTTTAATTTGAAATGTTGTACCCCAACAATGAAAATGTTAATATCAACATATTTATTGACTTCTAAATTCTAGTTTTGCATACAACTAATCTATCTATAGGTGACTGATTTATTTGCAATTGTCTGAAGTCTTATTCATCAACATATTATGTTTATTCTTTAATTTGAAATGATGTAACCCTTCAATGAATAATGTTAATATTAACGTAATTTTTGAGTTTTAAATTCTGGTTTTTCTGATCATCTAGTTTATGTATAGTGGATAAATGTATTTGCAATTGTCTGAAGTCTTATTCATCAACATATTATGTTTTTTTTTTAATTTGAAATGATGTAACCCAACAATGAATAATGATAATAATAACGTAATTTTTGTGTTCTATATTCTAGTTTTGTGTTCAACTAATCTAACTAAAGGTGACTGATGTATTTGCAATTGTCTGAAGTCTTATTCATCAACATATTATGTTTATTCTTTAATTTGAAATGATTTACCCCATCAATGAAAAATGTTAATATTAATGTAATAATTGAGTTCTAAATTCTAGTTTTCTGAACATCTAGTTAATTTATAGTGGATAAATGTATTTGCAATTGTCTGAAGTCTTATTCGTCAACAAATTATGTTTTTTTTTAATTTGAAATGTTGTACCCCAACAATGAAAATGTTAATATCAACATATTTATTGACTTCTTAATTCTAGTTTTGCATACAACTAATCTATATATAGGTGACTAATGTATTTGCAATTGTCTGAAGTCTTATTCATCAACATATTATGTTTATTCTTTAATTTGAAATGATGTAACCCAACAATGAATAATGTTAATATTAACGTAATTTTTGAGTTCTAAATTCTGGTTTTTCAGATCATCTAGTTTATGTATAGTGGATAAATGTATTTGCAATTGTCTGAAGTCTTATTCATCAACATATTATGTTTTTTTTTTAATTTGAAATGATGTAACCCAACAATGAATAATGATAATATTAACGTAATTTTTGTGTTCTATATTCTAGTTTTGGGTTCAACTAATCTAACTAAAGGTGACTAATGTATTTGCAATTGTCTGAAGTCTTATTCAACAACAACTTATGTGTTTTTTTTATTTGATATGATTTACCCCATCAATGAAAAATGTTAATATTAACGTAATAACTGAGTTCTAAATTCTAGTTTTCTGAACATCTAGTTAAATTATAGTGGGTAAATGTATTTGCAATTGTCTGAAGTCTTCTTCATCAACATATTATGTTTTTTTTTTAATTTGAAATGATGTACCCAACAATGAATTATGTTAATATCAACGTATTTATTGACTTCTAAATTCTAGTTTTGCGTACAACTAATCTATCTATAGATGACTAATGTATTTGCAATTGTCTGAAGTCTTATTCATCAACATATTATGTTTATTCTTTAATTTGAAATGATGTAACCCAACAATGAATAATGTTAATTTTAACGTCATTTTTGAGTTTTAAATTCTGGTTTTTCTGATCATCTAGTTTATGTATAGTGGATAAATGTATTTGCAATTGTCTGAAGTCTTATTCATCAACATATTATGTTTTTTTTTTTAATTTGAAATGATGTAACCCAACAATGAATAATGTTAATATCATTGTATTTATTGACTTCTAAATTATAGTTTTGCGTACAACTAATCTATCTATAGATGACTAATGTATTTGCAATTGCCTGAAGTCTTATTTAACAACAACTTATGTGTTTTTTTTATTTGATATGATTTACCCCATCAATGAAAAATGTTAATATTAACGTAATAATTGAGTTCTAAATTCTAGTTTTCTGAACATCTAGTTAATTTATAGTGGATAAATGTATTTGCAATTGTCTGAAGTCTTATTCGTCAACAAATTATGTTTTTTTTTAATTTGAAATGTTGTACCCCAACAATGAAAATGTTAATATCAACATATTTATTGACTTCTTAATTCTAGTTTTGCATACAACTAATCTATATATAGGTGACTAATGTATTTGCAATTGTCTGAAGTCTTATTCATCAACATATTATGTTTATTCTTTAATTTGAAATGATGTAACCCAACAATGAATAATGTTAATATTAACGTAATTTTTGAGTTCTAAATTCTGGTTTTTCTGATCATCTAGTTTATGTATAGTGGATAAATGTATTTGCAATTGTCTGAAGTCTTATTCATCAACATATTATGTTTTTTTTTTAATTTGAAATGATGTAACCCAACAATGAATAATGATAATATTAACGTAATTTTCGTGTTCTATATTCTAGTTTTGGGTTCAACTAATCTAACTAAAGGTGACTAATGTATTTGCAATTGTCTGAAGTCTTATTCAACAACAACTTATGTGTTTTTTTTATTTGAAATGATTTACCCCATCAATGAAAAATGTTAATATTAACGTAATAATTGAGTTCTAAATTCTAGTTTTCTGAACATCTAGTTAATATATAGTGGATAAATGTATTTGCAATTGTCTGAAGTCTTCTTCATCAACATATTATGTTTTTTTTTTAATTTGAAATGATGTACCCCAACAATGAATAATGTTAATATCAACGTATTTATTGACTTTTAAATTCTAGTTTTGCCTTTAACTAATCTATCTATAGGTGACTAATGTATTTGCAATTGCCTGAAGTCTTATTCAACAACAACTTATGTGTTTTTTTTATTTGAAATGATTTACCCCATCAATGAAGAATGTTAATATTAACGTAATAATTGAGTTCTAAATTCTAGTTTTCTGAACATCTAGTTAAATTATAGTGGATAAATGTATTTGCAATTGTCTGAAGTCTTCTTCATCAACATATTATGTTTTTTTTTTTATTTGAAATGATGTACCCCAACAATGAATTATGTTAATATCAACGTATTTATTGACTTCTAAATTCTAGTTTTGCGTACAACTAATCTATCTATAGATGACTAATGTATTTGCAATTGTCTGAAGTCTTATTCATCAACATATTATGTTTATTCTTTAATTTGAAATGATTTACCCCATCAATGAAAAATGCTAATATTAATGTAATAATTGAGTTCTAAATTCTAGTTTTCTGAACATCTAGTTAATTTATAGTGGATAAATGTATTTGCAATTGTCTGAAGTCTTATTCGTCAACAAATTATGTTTTTTTTTAATTTGAAATGTTGTACCCCAACAATGAAAATGTTAATATCAACATATTTATTGACTTCTAAATTCTAGTTTTGCATACAACTAATCTATATATAGGTGACTAATGTATTTGCAATTGTCTGAAGTCTTATTCATCAACATATTATGTTTATTCTTTAATTTGAAATGATGTAACCCAACAATGAATAATGTTAATATTAACGTAATTTTTGAGTTCTAAATTCTGGTTTTTCAGATCATCTAGTTTATGTATAGTGGATAAATGTATTTGCAATTGTCTGAAGTCTTATTCGTCAACAAATTATGTTTTTTTTTAATTTGAAATGTTGTACCCCAACAATGAAAATGTTAATATCAACATATTTATTGACTTCTAAATTCTAGTTTCGCATACAACTAATCTATATATAGGTGACTAATGTATTTGCAATTGTCTGAAGTCTTATTCATCAACATATTATGTTTCTTTTTTAATTTGAAATGATGTACCCCAACAATGAATAATGTTAATATCAACGTATTTATTGACTTTTAAATTCTAGTTTTGCCTTTAACTAATCTATCTATAGGTGACTAATGTATTTGCAATTGCCTGAAGTCTTATTCAACAACAACTTATGTGTTTTTTTTATTTGAAATGATTTACCCCATCAACGAAGAATGTTAAAATTAACGTAATAATTGAGTTCTAAATTCTAGTTTTCTGAAAATCTAGTTAAATTATAGTGGATAAATGTATTTGCAATTGTCTGAAGTCTTCTTCATCAACATATTATGTTTTTTTTTTTATTTGAAATGATGTACCCCAACAATGAATTATGTTAATATCAACGTATTTATTGACTTCTAAATTCTAGTTTTGCGTACAACTAATCTATCTATAGATGACTAATGTATTTGCAATTGTCTGAAGTCTTATTCATCAACATATTATGTTTATTCTTTAATTTGAAATGATTTACCCCATCAATGAAAAATGCTAATATTAATGTAATAATTGAGTTCTAAATTCTAGTTTTCTGAACATCTAGTTAATTTATAGTGGATAAATGTATTTGCAATTGTCTGAAGTCTTATTCGTCAACAAATTATGTTTTTTTTTAATTTGAAATGTTGTACCCCAACAATGAAAATGTTAATATCAACATATTTATTGACTTCTAAATTCTAGTTTTGCATACAACTAATCTATATATAGGTGACTAATGTATTTGCAATTGTCTGAAGTCTTCTTCATCAACATATTATGTATTTTTTTTTAATTTGAAATGATGTAACCCAACAATGAATAATATTAATATCATTGTATTTATTGACTTCTAAATTCTAGTTTTGCGTACAACTAATCTATCTATAGGCGACTAATGTATTTGCAATTGTCTGAAGTCTTATTCATCAACATATTATGTTTATTCTTTAATTTGAAATGATGTAACCCTTCAATGAATAATGTTAATATTAACGTAATTTTTGAGTTTTAAATTCTGGTTTTTCTGATCATCTAGTTTATGTATCGTGGATAAATGTATTTGCAATTGTCTGAAGTCTTATTCATCAACATATTATTTTTTTTTTTTTTAATTTGAAATGATGTAACCCAACAATGAATAATGTTAATATCATTGTATTTATTGACTTCTTAATTCTAGTTTTGCGTACAACTAATCTATCTATAGGTGACTAATGTATTTGCAATTGCCTGAAGTCTTATTTAACAACAACTTATGTGTTTTTTTTATTTGAAATGATTTACCCCATCAATGAAAAATGTTAATATTAACGTAATAATTGAGTTCTAAATTCTAGTTTTCTGAACATCTAGTTAATTTATAGTGGATAAATGTATTTGCAATTGTCTGAAGTCTTCTTCATCAACATATTATGTTTTTTTTTTTATTTGAAATGATGTACCCCAACAATGAATTATGTTAATATCAACGTATTTATTGACTTCTAAATTCTAGTTTTGCGTACAACTAATCTATCTATAGATGACTAATGTATTTGCAATTGTCTGAAGTCTTATTCATCAACATATTATGTTTATTCTTTAATTTGAAATGATTTACCCCATCAATGAAAAATGCTAATATTAATGTAATAATTGAGTTCTAAATTCTAGTTTTCTGAACATCTAGTTAATTTATAGTGGATAAATGTATTTGCAATTGTCTGAAGTCTTATTCGTCAACAAATTATGTTTTTTTTTAATTTGAAATGTTGTACCCCAACAATGAAAATGTTAATATCAACATATTTATTGACTTCTAAATTCTAGTTTTGCATACAACTAATCTATATATAGGTGACTAATGTATTTGCAATTGTCTGAAGTCTTCTTCATCAACATATTATGTATTTTTTTTTAATTTGAAATGATGTAACCCAACAATGAATAATATTAATATCATTGTATTTATTGACTTCTAAATTCTAGTTTTGCGTACAACTAATCTATCTATAGGCGACTAATGTATTTGCAATTGTCTGAAGTCTTATTCATCAACATATTATGTTTATTCTTTAATTTGAAATGATGTAACCCTTCAATGAATAATGTTAATATTAACGTAATTTTTGAGTTTTAAATTCTGGTTTTTCTGATCATCTAGTTTATGTATCGTGGATAAATGTATTTGCAATTGTCTGAAGTCTTATTCATCAACATATTATTTTTTTTTTTTTTAATTTGAAATGATGTAACCCAACAATGAATAATGTTAATATCATTGTATTTATTGACTTCTTAATTCTAGTTTTGCGTACAACTAATCTATCTATAGGTGACTAATGTATTTGCAATTGCCTGAAGTCTTATTTAACAACAACTTATGTGTTTTTTTTATTTGAAATGATTTACCCCATCAATGAAAAATGTTAATATTAACGTAATAATTGAGTTCTAAATTCTAGTTTTCTGAACATCTAGTTAATTTATAGTGGATAAATGTATTTGCAATTGTCTGAAGTCTTATTCGTCAACAAATTATGTTTTTTTTAATTTGAAATGTTGTACCCCAACAATGAAAATGTTAATATCAACATATTTATTGACTTCTAAATTCTAGTTTTGCATACAACTAATCTATCTATAGGTGACTGATGTATTTGAAATTGTCTGAAGTCTTATTCATCAACATATTATGTTTATTCTTTAATTTGAAATGATGTAACCCAACAATGAATAATGTTAATATTAACGTAATTTTTGAGTTCTAAATTCTGGTTTTTCAGATCATCTAGTTTATGTATAGTGGATAAATGTATTTGCAATTGTCTGAAGTCTTATTCATCAACATATTATGTTTTTTTTTTAATTTGAAATGATGTAACCCAACAATGAATAATGATAATATTAACGTAATTTTTGTGTTCTATATTCTAGTTTTGGGTTCAACTAATCTAACTAAAGGTGACTAATGTATTTGCAATTGTCTGAAGTCTTATTCAACAACAACTTATGTGTTTTTTTTATTTGATATGATTTACCCCATCAATGAAAAATGTTAATATTAACGTAATAACTGAGTTCTAAATTCTAGTTTTCTGAACATCTAGTTAAATTATAGTGGGTAAATGTATTTGCAATTGTCTGAAGTCTTCTTCATCAACATATTATGTTTTTTTTTTAATTTGAAATGATGTACCCAACAATGAATTATGTTAATATCAACGTATTTATTGACTTCTAAATTCTAGTTTTGCGTACAACTAATCTATCTATAGATGACTAATGTATTTGCAATTGTCTGAAGTCTTATTCATCAACATATTATGTTTCTTTTTTAATTTGAAATGATGTACCCCAACAATGAATAATGTTAATATCAACGTATTTATTGACTTTTAAATTCTAGTTTTGCCTTTAACTAATCTATCTATAGGTGACTAATGTATTTGCAATTGCCTGAAGTCTTATTCAACAACAACTTATGTGTTTTTTTTATTTGAAATGATTTACCCCATCAACGAAGAATGTTAAAATTAACGTAATAATTGAGTTCTAAATTCTAGTTTTCTGAACATCTAGTTAAATTATAGTGGATAAATGTATTTGCAATTGTCTGAAGTCTTCTTCATCAACATATTATGTTTTTTTTTTTATTTGAAATGATGTACCCCAACAATGAATTATGTTAATATCAACGTATTTATTGACTTCTAAATTCTAGTTTTGCGTACAACTAATCTATCTATAGATGACTAATGTATTTGCAATTGTCTGAAGTCTTATTCATCAACATATTATGTTTATTCTTTAATTTGAAATGATTTACCCCATCAATGAAAAATGCTAATATTAATGTAATAATTGAGTTCTAAATTCTAGTTTTCTGAACATCTAGTTAATTTATAGTGGATAAATGTATTTGCAATTGTCTGAAGTCTTATTCGTCAACAAATTATGTTTTTTTTTAATTTGAAATGTTGTACCCCAACAATGAAAATGTTAATATCAACATATTTATTGACTTCTAAATTCTAGTTTTGCATACAACTAATCTATATATAGGTGACTAATGTATTTGCAATTGTCTGAAGTCTTATTCATCAACATATTATGTTTATTCTTTAATTTGAAATGATGTAACCCAACAATGAATAATGTTAATATTAACGTAATTTTTGAGTTCTAAATTCTGGTTTTTCAGATCATCTAGTTTATGTATAGTGGATAAATGTATTTGCAATTTTCTGAAGTCTTATTCGTCAACAAATTATGTTTTTTTTTAATTTGAAATGTTGTACCCCAACAATGAAAATGTTAATATCAACATATTTATTGACTTCTAAATTCTAGTTTTGCATACAACTAATCTATATATAGGTGACTAATGTATTTGCAATTGTCTGAAGTCTTATTCATCAACATATTATGTTTCTTTTTTAATTTGAAATGATGTACCCCAACAATGAATAATGTTAATATCAACGTATTTATTGACTTTTAAATTCTAGTTTTGCCTTTAACTAATCTATCTATAGGTGACTAATGTATTTGCAATTGCCTGAAGTCTTATTCAACAACAACTTATGTGTTTTTTTTATTTGAAATGATTTACCCCATCAACGAAGAATGTTAAAATTAACGTAATAATTGAGTTCTAAATTCTAGTTTTCTGAACATCTAGTTAAATTATAGTGGATAAATGTATTTGCAATTGTCTGAAGTCTTCTTCACCAACATATTATGTATTTTTTTTTAATTTGAAATGATGTAACCCAACAATGAATAATATTAATATCATTGTATTTATTGACTTCTAAATTCTAGTTTTGCGTACAACTAATCTATCTATAGGCGACTAATGTATTTGCAATTGTCTGAAGTCTTATTCATCAACATATTATGTTTATTCTTTAATTTGAAATGATGTAACCCTTCAATGAATAATGTTAATATTAACGTAATTTTTGAGTTTTAAATTCTGGTTTTTCTGATCATCTAGTTTATGTATCGTGGATAAATGTATTTGCAATTGTCTGAAGTCTTATTCATCAACATATTATTTTTTTTTTTTTTAATTTGAAATGATGTAACCCAACAATGAATAATGTTAATATCATTGTATTTATTGACTTCTTAATTCTAGTTTTGCGTACAACTAATCTATCTATAGGTGACTAATGTATTTGCAATTGCCTGAAGTCTTATTTAACAAAAACTTATGTGTTTTTTTTATTTGAAATGATTTACCCCATCAATGAAAAATGTTAATATTAACGTAATAATTGAGTTCTAAATTCTAGTTTTCTGAACATCTAGTTAATTTATAGTGGATAAATGTATTTGCAATTGTCTGAAGTCTTATTCGTCAACAAATTATGTTTTTTTTAATTTGAAATGTTGTACCCCAACAATGAAAATGTTAATATCAACATATTTATTGACTTCTAAATTCTAGTTTTGCATACAACTAATCTATCTATAGGTGACTGATGTATTTGCAATTGTCTGAAGTCTTATTCATCAACATATTATGTTTATTCTTTAATTTGAAATGATGTAACCCAACAATGAATAATGTTAATATTAACGTAATTTTTGAGTTCTAAATTCTGGTTTTTCAGATCATCTAGTTTATGTATAGTGGATAAATGTATTTGCAATTTTCTGAAGTCTTATTCGTCAACAAATTATGTTTTTTTTTAATTTGAAATGTTGTACCCCAACAATGAAAATGTTAATATCAACATATTTATTGACTTCTAAATTCTAGTTTTGCATACAACTAATCTATATATAGGTGACTAATGTATTTGCAATTGTCTGAAGTCTTATTCATCAACATATTATGTTTCTTTTTTAATTTGAAATGATGTACCCCAACAATGAATAATGTTAATATCAACGTATTTATTGACTTTTAAATTCTAGTTTTGCCTTTAACTAATCTATCTATAGGTGACTAATGTATTTGCAATTGCCTGAAGTCTTATTCAACAACAACTTATGTGTTTTTTTTATTTGAAATGATTTACCCCATCAACGAAGAATGTTAAAATTAACGTAATAATTGAGTTCTAAATTCTAGTTTTCTGAACATCTAGTTAAATTATAGTGGATAAATGTATTTGCAATTGTCTGAAGTCTTCTTCATCAACATATTATGTATTTTTTTTTAATTTGAAATGATGTAACCCAACAATGAATAATATTAATATCATTGTATTTATTGACTTCTAAATTCTAGTTTTGCGTACAACTAATCTATCTATAGGCGACTAATGTATTTGCAATTGTCTGAAGTCTTATTCATCAACATATTATGTTTATTCTTTAATTTGAAATGATGTAACCCTTCAATGAATAATGTTAATATTAACGTAATTTTTGAGTTTTAAATTCTGGTTTTTCTGATCATCTAGTTTATGTATCGTGGATAAATGTATTTGCAATTGTCTGAAGTCTTATTCATCAACATATTATTTTTTTTTTTTTTTAATTTGAAATGATGTAACCCAACAATGAATAATGTTAATATCATTGTATTTATTGACTTCTTAATTCTAGTTTTGCGTACAACTAATCTATCTATAGGTGACTAATGTATTTGCAATTGCCTGAAGTCTTATTTAACAAAAACTTATGTGTTTTTTTTATTTGAAATGATTTACCCCATCAATGAAAAATGTTAATATTAACGTAATAATTGAGTTCTAAATTCTAGTTTTCTGAACATCTAGTTAATTTATAGTGGATAAATGTATTTGCAATTGTCTGAAGTCTTATTCGTCAACAAATTATGTTTTTTTTAATTTGAAATGTTGTACCCCAACAATGAAAATGTTAATATCAACATATTTATTGACTTCTAAATTCTAGTTTTGCATACAACTAATCTATCTATAGGTGACTGATGTATTTGAAATTGTCTGAAGTCTTATTCATCAACATATTATGTTTATTCTTTAATTTGAAATGATGTAACCCAACAATGAATAATGTTAATATTAACGTAATTTTTGAGTTCTAAATTCTGGTTTTTCAGATCATCTAGTTTATGTATAGTGGATAAATGTATTTGCAATTGTCTGAAGTCTTATTCATCAACATATTATGTTTTTTTTTTAATTTGAAATGATGTAACCCAACAATGAATAATGATAATATTAACGTAATTTTTGTGTTCTATATTCTAGTTTTGGGTTCAACTAATCTAACTAAAGGTGACTAATGTATTTGCAATTGTCTGAAGTCTTATTCAACAACAACTTATGTGTTTTTTTTATTTGATATGATTTACCCCATCAATGAAAAATGTTAATATTAACGTAATAACTGAGTTCTAAATTCTAGTTTTCTGAACATCTAGTTAAATTATAGTGGGTAAATGTATTTGCAATTGTCTGAAGTCTTCTTCATCAACATATTATGTTTTTTTTTTAATTTGAAATGATGTACCCAACAATGAATTATGTTAATATCAACGTATTTATTGACTTCTAAATTCTAGTTTTGCGTACAACTAATCTATCTATAGATGACTAATGTATTTGCAATTGTCTGAAGTCTTATTCATCAACATATTATGTTTATTCTTTAATTTGAAATGATGTAACCCAACAATGAATAATGTTAATTTTAACGTCATTTTTGAGTTTTAAATTCTGGTTTTTCTGATCATCTAGTTTATGTATAGTGGATAAATGTATTTGCAATTGTCTGAAGTCTTATTCATCAACATATTATGTTTTTTTTTTTAATTTGAAATGATGTAACCCAACAATGAATAATGTTAATATCATTGTATTTATTGACTTCTAAATTATAGTTTTGCGTACAACTAATCTATCTATAGATGACTAATGTATTTGCAATTGCCTGAAGTCTTATTTAACAACAACTTATGTGTTTTTTTTATTTGATATGATTTACCCCATCAATGAAAAATGTTAATATTAACGTAATAATTGAGTTCTAAATTCTAGTTTTCTGAACATCTAGTTAATTTATAGTGGATAAATGTATTTGCAATTGTCTGAAGTCTTATTCGTCAACAAATTATGTTTTTTTTTAATTTGAAATGTTGTACCCCAACAATGAAAATGTTAATATCAACATATTTATTGACTTCTTAATTCTAGTTTTGCATACAACTAATCTATATATAGGTGACTAATGTATTTGCAATTGTCTGAAGTCTTATTCATCAACATATTATGTTTATTCTTTAATTTGAAATGATGTAACCCAACAATGAATAATGTTAATATTTACGTAATTTTTGAGTTCTAAATTCTGGTTTTTCAGATCATCTAGTTTATGTATAGTGGATAAATGTATTTGCAATTGTTTGAAGTCTTATTCATCAATATATTATGTTTTTTTTTTAATTTGAAATGATGTAACCCAACAATGAATAATGATAATATTAACGTAATTTTTGTGTTCTATATTCTAGTTTTGGGTTCAACTAATCTAACTAAAGGTGACTAATGTATTTGCAATTGTCTGAAGTCTTATTCAACAACAACTTATGTGTTTTTTTTATTTGAAATGATTTACCCCATCAATGAATAATGTTAATATTAACGTAATTTTTGAGTTCTAAATTCTGGTTTTTCAGATCATCTAGTTTATGTATAGTGGATAAATGTATTTGCAATTGTTTGAAGTCTTATTCATCAATATATTATGTTTTTTTTTTAATTTGAAATGATGTAACCCAACAATGAATAATGATAATATTAACGTAATTTTTGTGTTCTATATTCTAGTTTTGGGTTCAACTAATCTAACTAAAGGTGACTAATGTATTTGCAATTGTCTGAAGTCTTATTCAACAACAACTTATGTGTTTTTTTTATTTGAAATGATTTACCCCATCAATGAAAAATGTTAATATTAACGTAATAATTGAGTTCTAAATTCTAGTTTTCTGAACATCTAGTTAATTTATAGTGGATAAATGTATTTGCAATTGTCTGAAGTCTTCTTCATCAACATATTATGTTTTTTTTTTAATTTGAAATGATGTACCCCAACAATGAATAATGTTAATATCAACGTATTTATTGACTTTTAAATTCTAGTTTTGCGTACAACTAATCTATCTATAGGTGACTAATGTATTTGCAATTGCCTGAAGTCTTATTCAACAACAACTTATGTGTTTTTTTTATTTGAAATGATTTACCCCATCAATGAAAAATGTTAATATTAACGTAATAATTGAGTTCTAAATTCTAGTTTTCTGAACATCTAGATAAATTATAGTGGATAAATGTATTTGCAATTGTCTGAAGTCTTCTTCATCAACATATTATGTTTTTTTTTTAATTTGAAATGATGTACCCCAACAATGAATTATGTTAATATCAACGTATTTATTGACTTCTAAATTCTAGTTTTGCGTACAACTAATCTATCTATAGATGACTAATGTATTTGCAATTGCCTGAAGTCTTATTCATCAACATATTATGTTTATTCTTTAATTTGAAATGATGTAACCCTTCAATGAATAATGTTAATATTAACGTAATTTTTGAGTTTTAAATTCTGGTTTTTCTGATCATCTAGTTTATGTATCGTGGATAAATGTATTTGCAATTGTCTGAAGTCTTATTCATCAACATATTATTTTTTTTTTTTTTAATTTGAAATGATGTAACCCAACAATGAATAATGATAATATTAACGTAATTTTTGTGTTCTATATTCTAGTTTTGGGTTCAACTAATCTATCTATAGATGACTAATGTATTTGCAATTGTCTGAAGTCTTATTCAACAACAACTTATGTGTTTTTTTTATTTGAAATGATTTACCCCATCAATGAAAAATGTTAATATTAACGTAATAATTGAGTTCTAAATTCTAGTTTTCTGAACATGTAGTTTATTTATAGTGGATAAATGTATTTGCAATTGTCTGAAGTCTTCTTCATCAACATATTATGTTTTTTTTTTAATTTGAAATGATGTACCCCAACAATGAATAATGTTAATATCAACGTATTTATTGACTTCTTAATTCTAGTTTTGCATACAACTAATCTATGTATAGGTGACTAATGTATTTGCAATTGTCTGAAGTCTTATTCATCAACATATTATGTTTTTTTTTTAATTTGAAATGATGTAACCCAACAATGAATAATGATAATATTAACGTAATTTTTGTGTTCGATATTCTAGTTTTGGGTTCAACTAATCTAACTAAAGGTGACTAATGTATTTGCAATTGTCTGAAGTCTTATTCAACAACAACTTATGTGTTTTTTTTATTTGAAATGATTTACCCCAACAATGAAAAATGTTAATATTAACGTAATAATTGAGTTCTAAATTCTAGTTTTCTGAACATCTAGTTATTTTATAGTGGATAAATGTATTTGCAATTGTCTGAAGTCTTCTTCATCAACATATTATGTTTTTTTTTTTAATTTGAAATGATGTAACCCAACAATGAATAATGATAATATTAACGTAATTTTTGTGTTCTATATTCTAGTTTTGGGTTCAACTAATCTAACTAAAGGTGACTAATGTATTTGCAATTGTCTGAAGTCTTATTCAACAACAACTTATGTGTTTTTTTTATTTGAAATGATTTACCCCATCAATGAAAAATGTTAATATTAACGTAATAATTGAGTTCTAAATTCTAGTTTTCTGAACATCTAGTTAATTTATAGTGGATAAATGTATTTGCAATTGTCTGAAGTCTTCTTCATCAACATATTATGTTTTTTTTTTAATTTGAAATGATGTACCCCAACAATGAATAATGTTAATATCAACGTATTTATTGACTTTTAAATTCTAGTTTTGCGTACAACTAATCTATCTATAGGTGACTAATGTATTTGCAATTGCCTGAAGTCTTATTCAACAACAACTTATGTGTTTTTTTTTATTTGAAATGATTTACCCCATCAATGAAAAATGTTAATATTAACGTAATAATTGAGTTCTAAATTCTAGTTTTCTGAACATCTAGATAAATTATAGTGGATAAATGTATTTGCAATTGTCTGAAGTCTTCTTCATCAACATATTATGTTTTTTTTTTAATTTGAAATGATGTACCCCAACAATGAATTATGTTAATATCAACGTATTTATTGACTTCTAAATTCTAGTTTTGCGTACAACTAATCTATCTATAGATGACTAATGTATTTGCAATTGCCTGAAGTCTTATTCATCAACATATTATGTTTATTCTTTAATTTGAAATGATGTAACCCTTCAATGAATAATGTTAATATTAACGTAATTTTTGAGTTTTAAATTCTGGTTTTTCTGATCATCTAGTTTATGTATCGTGGATAAATGTATTTGCAATTGTCTGAAGTCTTATTCATCAACATATTATTTTTTTTTTTTTTAATTTGAAATGATGTAACCCAACAATGAATAATGATAATATTAACGTAATTTTTGTGTTCTATATTCTAGTTTTGGGTTCAACTAATCTATCTATAGATGACTAATGTATTTGCAATTGTCTGAAGTCTTATTCAACAACAACTTATGTGTTTTTTTTATTTGAAATGATTTACCCCATCAATGAAAAATGTTAATATTAACGTAATAATTGAGTTCTAAATTCTAGTTTTCTGAACATGTAGTTTATTTATAGTGGATAAATGTATTTGCAATTGTCTGAAGTCTTCTTCATCAACATATTATGTTTTTTTTTTAATTTGAAATGATGTACCCCAACAATGAATAATGTTAATATCAACGTATTTATTGACTTCTTAATTCTAGTTTTGCATACAACTAATCTATGTATAGGTGACTAATGTATTTGCAATTGTCTGAAGTCTTATTCATCAACATATTATGTTTTTTTTTTAATTTGAAATGATGTAACCCAACAATGAATAATGATAATATTAACGTAATTTTTGTGTTCGATATTCTAGTTTTGGGTTCAACTAATCTAACTAAAGGTGACTAATGTATTTGCAATTGTCTGAAGTCTTATTCAACAACAACTTATGTGTTTTTTTTATTTGAAATGATTTACCCCAACAATGAAAAATGTTAATATTAACGTAATAATTGAGTTCTAAATTCTAGTTTTCTGAACATCTAGTTATTTTATAGTGGATAAATGTATTTGCAATTGTCTGAAGTCTTCTTCATCAACATATTATGTTTTTTTTTTTAATTTGAAATGATGTAACCCAACAATGAATAATATTAATATCATTGTATTTATTGACTTCTAAATTCTAGTTTTGCGTACAACTAATCTATCTATAGGTGACTAATATATTTGCAATTGTCTGAAGTCTTATTCATCAACATATTATGTTTATTCTTTAATTTGAAATGATGTAACCCAACAATGAATAATGTTAATATTAACGTAATTTTTGAGTTTTAAATTCTGGTTTTTCTGATCATCTAGTTTATGTATCGTGGATAAATGTATTTGCAATTGTCTGAAGTCTTATTTATCAACATATTAAGTTTTTTTTTTTAATTTGAAATGATGTAACCCAACAATGAATAATGTTAATATCATTGTATTTATTGACTTCTTAATTCTAGTTTTGCGTACAACTAATCTATCTATAGGTGACTAATGTATTTGCAATTGCCTGAAGTCTTATTTAACAACAACTTATGTGTTTTTTTTATTTGATATGATTTACCCCATCAATGAAAAATATTAATATTAACGTAATAATTGAGTTCTAAATTCTAGTTTTCTGAACATCTAGTTAAATTATAGTGGATAAATGTATTTGCAATTGTCTGAAGTCTTATTCATCAACATATTATGTTTTTTTTTTAATTTGAAATGATGTAACCCAACAATGAATAATGATAATAATAACGTAATTTTTGTGTTCTATATTCTAGTTTTGGGTTCAACTAATCTATCTATAGATGACTAATGTATTTGCAATTGTCTGAAGTCTTATTCAACAACAACTTATGTGTTTTTTTTATTTGAAATGATTTACCCCATCAATGAAAAATGTTAATATTAACGTAATAATTGAGTTCTAAATTCTAGTTTTCTGAACATGTAGTTTATTTATAGTGGATAAATGTATTTGCAATTGTCTGAAGTCTTCTTCATCAACATATTATGTTTTTTTTTTAATTTGAAATGATGTACCCCAACAATGAATAATGTTAATATCAACGTATTTATTGACTTCTTAATTCTAGTTTTGCATACAACTAATCTATGTATAGGTG
This sequence comes from Metopolophium dirhodum, assembly GCF_019925205.1. Classification (NCBI taxonomy): domain Eukaryota; kingdom Metazoa; phylum Arthropoda; class Insecta; order Hemiptera; family Aphididae; genus Metopolophium; species Metopolophium dirhodum. Next base: position 152,393,294 of record NC_083560.1, read on the forward strand.
ACTAATGTATTTGCAATTGTCTGAAGTCTTATTCATCAACATATTATGTTTTTTTTTTAATTTGAAATGATGTAACCCAACAATGAATAATGATAATATTAACGTAATTTTTGTGTTCGATATTCTAGTTTTGGGTTCAACTAATCTAACTAAAGGTGACTAATGTATTTGCAATTGTCTGAAGTCTTATTCAACAACAACTTATGTGTTTTTTTTATTTGAAATGATTTACCCCAACAATGAAAAATGTTAATATTAACGTAATAATTGAGTTCTAAATTCTAGTTTTCTGAACATCTAGTTATTTTATAGTGGATAAATGTATTTGCAATTGTCTGAAGTCTTCTTCATCAACATATTATGTTTTTTTTTTTAATTTGAAATGATGTAACCCAACAATGAATAATATTAATATCATTGTATTTATTGACTTCTAAATTCTAGTTTTGCGTACAACTAATCTATCTATAGGTGACTAATGTATTTGCAATTGTCTGAAGTCTTATTCATCAACATATTATGTTTATTCTTTAATTTGAAATGATGTAACCCAACAATGAATAATGTTAATATTAACGTAATTTTTGAGTTTTAAATTCTGGTTTTTCTGATCATCTAGTTTATGTATCGTGGATAAATGTATTTGCAATTGTCTGAAGTCTTATTCATCAACATATTATGTTTTTTTTTTTAATTTGAAATGATGTAACCCAACAATGAATAATGTTAATATCATTGTATTTATTGACTTCTTAATTCTAGTTTTGCGTACAACTAATCTATCTATAGGTGACTAATGTATTTGCAATTGCCTGAAGTCTTATTTAACAACAACTTATGTGTTTTTTTTATTTGATATGATTTACCCCATCAATGAAAAATGTTAATATTAACGTAATAATTGAGTTCTAAATTCTAGTTTTCTGAACATCTAGTTAAATTATAGTGGATAAATGTATTTGCAATTGTCTGAAGTCTTATTCATCAACATATTATGTTTTTTTTTTTAATTTGAAATGATGTAACCCAACAATGAATAATGATAATAATAACGTAATTTTTGTGTTCTATATTCTAGTTTTGGGTTCAACTAATCTAACTAAAGGTGACTGATGTATTTGCAATTGTCTGAAGTCTTATTCATCAACATATTATGTTTATTCTTTAATTTGAAATGATTTACCCCATCAATGAAAAATGTTAATATTAATGTAATAATTGAGTTCTAAATTCTAGTTTTCTGAACATCTAGTTAATTTATAGTGGATAAATGTATTTGCAATTGTCTGAAGTCTTATTCGTCAACAAATTATGTTTTTTTTTAATTTGAAATGATGTAACCCAACAATGAATAATGTTAATATCATTGTATTTATTGACTTCTAAATTATAGTTTTGCGTACAACTAATCTATCTATAGATGACTAATGTATTTGCAATTGCCTGAAGTCTTATTTAACAACAACTTATGTGTTTTTTTTATTTGATATGATTTACCCCATCAATGAAAAATGTTAATATTAACGTAATAATTGAGTTCTAAATTCTAGTTTTCTGAACATCTAGTTAATTTATAGTGGATAAATGTATTTGCAATTGTCTGAAGTCTTATTCGTCAACAAATTATGTTTTTTTTTAATTTGAAATGTTGTACCCCAACAATGAAAATGTTAATATCAACATATTTATTGACTTCTTAATTCTAGTTTTGCATACAACTAATCTATGTATAGGTGACTAATGTATTTGCAATTGTCTGAAGTCTTATTCATCAACATATTATGTTTATTCTTTAATTTGAAATGATTTACCCCATCAATGAAAAATGTTAATATTAATGTAATAATTGAGTTCTAAATTCTAGTTTTCTGAACATCTAGTTAATTTATAGTGGATAAATGTATTTGCAATTGTCTGAAGTCTTATTCGTCAACAAATTATGTTTTTTTTTAATTTGAAATGATGTAACCCAACAATGAATAATGTTAATATCATTGTATTTATTGACTTCTAAATTATAGTTTTGCGTACAACTAATCTATCTATAGATGACTAATGTATTTGCAATTGCCTGAAGTCTTATTTAACAACAACTTATGTGTTTTTGTTATTTGATATGATTTCCCCCATCAATGAAAAATGTTAATATTAACGTAATAATTGAGTTCTAAATTCTAGTTTTCTGAACATCTAGTTAATTTATAGTGGATAAATGTATTTGCAATTGTCTGAAGTCTTATTCGTCAACATATTATGTTTTTTTTTTTAATTTGAAATGATGTAACCCAACAATGAATAATGTTAATATCATTGTATTTATTGACTTCTTAATTCTAGTTTTGCGTACAACTAATCTATCTATAGGTGACTAATGTATTTGCAATTGTCTGAAGTCTTATTCATCAACATATTGTGTTTATTCTTTAATTTGAAATGATGTAACCCAATAATGAATAATGTAAATATTAACGTAATTTTTGAGTTCTAAATTCTGGTTTTTCAGATCATCTAGTTTATGTATAGTGGATAAATGTATTTGCAATTGTCTGAAGTCTTATTCATCAACATATTATGTTTTTTTTTTTAATTTGAAATGATGTAACCCAACAATGAATAATGATAATATTAACGTAATTTTTGTGTTCTATATTCTAGTTTTGGGTTCAACTAATCTAACTAAAGGTGACTAATGTATTTGCAATTGTCTGAAGTCTTATTCAACAATAACTTATGTGTTTTTTTTATTTGAAATGTTTTACCCCATCAATGAAAAATGTTAATATTAATGTAATAATTGAGTTCTAAATTCTAGTTTTCTGAACATCTAGTTAATTTATAGTGGATAAATGTATTTGCAATTGTCTGAAGTCTTATTCGTCAACAAATTATGTTTTTTTTTTAATTTGAAATGTTGTACCCCAACAAAGAATATGTTAATATCAACATATTTATTGACTTCTTAATTCTAGTTTTGCATACAACTAATCTATATATAGGTGACTAATGTATTTGCAATTGTCTGAAGTCTTATTTATCAACATATTATGTTTATTCTTTAATTTGAAATGATGTAACCCAACAATGAATAATGTTAATATTAACGTAATTTTTCAGTTCTAAATTCTGGTTTTTCAGATCATCTAGTTTATGTATAGTGGATAAATGTATTTGCAATTGTCTGAAGTCTTATTCATCAACATATTATGTTTTTTTTTTTAATTTGAAATGATGTAACCCAACAATGAATAATGATAATATTAACGTAATTTTTGTGTTCTATATTCTAGTTTTGGGTTCAACTAATCTAACTAAAGGTGACTAATGTATTTGCAATTGTCTGAAGTCTTATTCAACAACAACTTATGTGTTTTTTTTATTTGAAATGATTTACCCCATCAATGAAAAATGTTAATATTAACGTAATAATTGAGTTCTAAATTCTAGTTTTCTGAACATGTAGTTTATTTATAGTGGATAAATGTATTTGCAATTGTCTGAAGTCTTCTTCATCAACATATTATGTTTTTTTTTTAATTTGAAATGATGTACCCCAACAATGAATTATGTTAATATCAACGTATTTATTGACTTCTAAATTCTAGTTTTGCGTACAACTAATCTATCTATAGATGACTAATGTATTTGCAATTGTCTGAAGTCTTATTCATCAACATATTATGTTTATTCTTTAATTTGAAATGATTTACCCCATCAATGAAAAATGTTAATATTAATGTAATAATTGAGTTCTAAATTCTAGTTTTCTGAACATCTAGTTAATTTATAGTGGATAAATGTATTTGCAATTGTCTGAAGTCTTATTCGTCAACAAATTATGTTTTTTTTTAATTTGAAATGTTGTACCCCAACAATGAAAATGTTAATATCAACATATTTATTGACTTCTAAATTCTAGTTTTGCATACAACTAATCTATATATAGGTGACTAATGTATTTGCAATTGTCTGAAGTCTTATTCATCAACATATTATGTTTATTCTTTAATTTGAAATGATGTAACCCAACAATGAATAATGTTAATATTAACGTAATTTTTGAGTTCTAAATTCTGGTTTTTCAGATCATCTAGTTTATGTATAGTGGATAAATGTATTTGCAATTGTCTGAAGTCTTATTCGTCAACAAATTATGTTTTTTTTTAATTTGAAATGTTGTACCCCAACAATGAAAATGTTAATATCAACATATTTATTGACTTCTAAATTCTAGTTTTGCATACAACTAATCTATATATAGGTGACTAATGTATTTGCATTTGTCTGAAGTCTTATTCATCAACATATTATGTTTCTTTTTTAATTTGAAATGATGTACCCCAACAATGAATAATGTTAATATCAACGTATTTATTGACTTTTAAATTCTAGTTTTGCCTTTAACTAATCTATCTATAGGTGACTAATGTATTTGCAATTGCCTGAAGTCTTATTCAACAACAACTTATGTGTTTTTTTTATTTGAAATGATTTACCCCATCAACGAAGAATGTTAAAATTAACGTAATAATTGAGTTCTAAATTCTAGTTTTCTGAACATCTAGTTAAATTATAGTGGATAAATGTATTTGCAATTGTCTGAAGTCTTCTTCATCAACATATTATGTTTTTTTTTTTAATTTGAAATGATGTACCCCAACAATGAATTATGTTAATATCAACGTATTTATTGACTTCTAAATTCTAGTTTTGCGTACAACTAATCTATATATAGGTGACTAATGTATTTGCAATTGTCTGAAGTCTTATTCATCAACATATTATGTTTATTCTTTAATTTGAAATGATGTAACCCAACAATGAATAATGTTAATATTAACGTAATTTTTGAGTTCTAAATTCTGGTTTTTCAGATCATCTAGTTTATGTATAGTGGATAAATGTATTTGCAATTGTCTGAAGTCTTATTCGTCAACAAATTATGTTTTTTTTTAATTTGAAATGTTGTACCCCAACAATGAAAATGTTAATATCAACATATTTATTGACTTCTAAATTCTAGTTTTGCATACAACTAATCTATATATAGGTGACTAATGTATTTGCAATTGTCTGAAGTCTTATTCATCAACATATTATGTTTCTTTTTTAATTTGAAATGATGTACCCCAACAATGAATAATGTTAATATCAACGTATTTATTGACTTTTAAATTCTAGTTTTGCCTTTAACTAATCTATCTATAGGTGACTAATGTATTTGCAATTGCCTGAAGTCTTATTCAACAACAACTTATGTGTTTTTTTTATTTGAAATGATTTACCCCATCAACGAAGAATGTTAAAATTAACGTAATAATTGAGTTCTAAATTCTAGTTTTCTGAACATCTAGTTAAATTATAGTGGATAAATGTATTTGCAATTGTCTGAAGTCTTCTTCATCAACATATTATGTTTTTTTTTTTAATTTGAAATGATGTACCCCAACAATGAATTATGTTAATATCAACGTATTTATTGACTTCTAAATTCTAGTTTTCCGTACAACTAATTTATCTATAGATGACTAATGTATTTGCAATTGTCTGAAGTCTTATTCATCAACATATTATGTTTATTCTTTAATTTGAAATGATGTAACCCAACAATGAATAATGTTAATATTAACGTCATTTTTGAGTTTTAAATTCTGGTTTTTCTGATCATCTAGTTTATGTATAGTGGATAAATGTATTTTCAATTGTCTGAAGTCTTATTCATCAACATATTATGTTTTTTTTTTTAATTTGAATCCAACAATGAATAATGTTAATATCATTGTATTTATTGACTTCTAAATTCTAGTTTTGCGTACAACTAATCTATCTATAGATGACTAATGTATTTGCAATTGCCTGAAGTCTTATTTAACAAACAACTTATATGTTTTTTTTATTTGATATGATTTACCCCATCAATGAAAAATGTTAATATTAACGTAATAATTGAGTTCTAAATTCTAGTTTTCTGAACATCTAGTTAATTTATAGTGGATTAATGTATTTGCAATTGTCTGAAGTCTTCTTCATCAACATATTATGTATTTTTTTTTAATTTGAAATGATGTAACCCAACAATGAATAATATTAATATCATTGTATTTATTGACTTCTAAATTCTAGTTTTGCGTACAACTAATCTATCTATAGGCGACTAATGTATTTGCAATTGTCTGAAGTCTTATTCATCAACATATTATGTTTATTCTTTAATTTGAAATGATGTAACCCTTCAATGAATAATGTTAATATTAACGTAATTTTTGAGTTTTAAATTCTGGTTTTTCTGATCATCTAGTTTATGTATCGTGGATAAATGTATTTGCAATTGTCTGAAGTCTTATTCATCAACATATTATTTTTTTTTTTTTTTAATTTGAAATGATGTAACCCAACAATGAATAATGTTAATATCATTGTATTTATTGACTTCTTAATTCTAGTTTTGCGTACAACTAATCTATCTATAGGTGACTAATGTATTTGCAATTGCCTGAAGTCTTATTTTAACAACAACTTATGTGTTTTTTTTTATTTGAAATGATTTACCCCATCAATGAAAAATGTTAATATTAACGTAATAATTGAGTTCTAAATTCTAGTTTTCTGAACATCTAGTTAATTTATAGTGGATAAATGTATTTGCAATTGTCTGAAGTCTTATTCGTCAACAAATTATGTTTTTTTTTAATTTGAAATGTTGTACCCCAACAATGAAAATGTTAATATCAACATATTTATTGACTTCTAAATTCTAGTTTTGCATACAACTAATCTATCTATAGGTGACTGATGTATTTGAAATTGTCTGAAGTCTTATTCATCAACATATTATGTTTATTCTTTAATTTGAAATGATGTAACCCAACAATGAATAATGTTAATATTAACGTAATTTTTGAGTTCTAAATTCTGGTTTTTCAGATCATCTAGTTTATGTATAGTGGATAAATGTATTTGCAATTGTCTGAAGTCTTATTCATCAACATATTATGTTTTTTTTTTAATTTGAAATGATGTAACCCAACAATGAATAATGATAATATTAACGTAATTTTTGTGTTCTATATTCTAGTTTTGGGTTCAACTAATCTAACTAAAGGTGACTAATGTATTTGCAATTGTCTGAAGTCTTATTCAACAACAACTTATGTGTTTTTTTTATTTGATATGATTTACCCCATCAATGAAAAATGTTAATATTAACGTAATAACTGAGTTCTAAATTCTAGTTTTCTGAACATCTAGTTAAATTATAGTGGGTAAAATGTATTTGCAATTGTCTGAAGTCTTCTTCATCAACATATTATGTTTTTTTTTTTAATTTGAAATGATGTACCCAACAATGAATTATGTTAATATCAACGTATTTATTGACTTCTAAATTCTAGTTTTGCGTACAACTAATCTATCTATAGATGACTAATGTATTTGCAATTGTCTGAAGTCTTATTCATCAACATATTATGTTTATTCTTTAATTTGAAATGATGTAACCCAACAATGAATAATGTTAATTTTAACGTCATTTTTGAGTTTTAAATTCTGGTTTTTCTGATCATCTAGTTTATGTATAGTGGATAAATGTATTTGCAATTGTCTGAAGTCTTATTCATCAACATATTATGTTTTTTTTTTTAATTTGAAATGATGTAACCCAACAATGAATAATGTTAATATCATTGTATTTATTGACTTCTAAATTATAGTTTTGCGTACAACTAATCTATCTATAGATGACTAATGTATTTGCAATTGCCTGAAGTCTTATTTAACAACAACTTATGTGTTTTTTTTATTTGATATGATTTACCCCATCAATGAAAAATGTTAATATTAACGTAATAATTGAGTTCTAAATTCTAGTTTTCTGAACATCTAGTTAATTTATAGTGGATAAATGTATTTGCAATTGTCTGAAGTCTTATTTCGTCAACAAATTATGTTTTTTTTTAATTTGAAATGTTGTACCCCCAACAATGAAAATGTTAATATCAACATATTTATTGACTTCTTAATTCTAGTTTTGCATACAACTAATCTATATATAGGTGACTAATGTATTTGCAATTGTCTGAAGTCTTATTCATCAACATATTATGTTTATTCTTTAATTTGAAATGATGTAACCCAACAATGAATAATGTTAATATTAACGTAATTTTTGAGTTCTAAATTCTGGTTTTTCAGATCATCTAGTTTATGTATAGTGGATAAATGTATTTGCAATTGTCTGAAGTCTTATTCATCAACATATTATGTTTTTTTTTTAATTTGAAATGATGTAACCCAACAATGAATAATGATAATATTAACGTAATTTTTGTGTTCGATATTCTAGTTTTGGGTTCAACTAATCTAACTAAAGGTGACTAATGTATTTGCAATTGCCTGAAGTCTTATTTAACAACAACTTATGTGTTTTTTTTATTTGATATGATTTACCCCATCAATGAAAAATGTTAATATTAACGTAATAATTGAGTTCTAAATTCTAGTTTTCTGAACATCTAGTTAATTTATAGTTGATAAATGTATTTGCAATTGTCTGAAGTCTTATTCGTCAACAAATTATGTTTTTTTTTAATTTGAAATGTTGTACCCCAACAATGAAAATGTTAATATCAACATATTTATTGACTTCTTAATTCTAGTTTTGCATACAACTAATCTATATATAGGTGACTAATGTATTTGCAATTGTCTGAAGTCTTATTCATCAACATATTATGTTTATTCTTTAATTTTAAATGATGTAACCCAACAATGAATAATGTTAATATTAACGTAATTTTTGAGTTCTAAATTCTGGTTTTTCAGATCATCTAGTTTATGTATAGTGGATAAATGTATTTGCAATTGTCTGAAGTCTTATTCATCAACATATTATGTTTTTTTTTTAATTTGAAATGATGTAACCCAACAATGAATAATGATAATATTAACGTAATTTTTGTGTTCGATATTCTAGTTTTGGGTTCAACTAATCTAACTAAAGGTGACTAATGTATTTGCAATTGTCTGAAGTCTTATTCAACAACAACTTATGTGTTTTTTTTATTTGAAATGATTTACCCCAACAATGAAAAATGTTAATATTAACGTAATAATTGAGTTCTAAATTCTAGTTTTCTGAACATCTAGTTATTTTATAGTGGATAAATGTATTTGCAATTGTCTGAAGTCTTCTTCATCAACATATTATGTTTTTTTTTTTAATTTGAAATGATGTAACCCAACAATGAATAATATTAATATCATTGTATTTATTGACTTCTAAATTCTAGTTTTGCGTACAACTAATCTATCTATAGGTGACTAATGTATTTGCAATTGTCTGAAGTCTTATTCATCAACATATTATGTTTATTCTTTAATTTGAAATGATGTAACCCAACAATGAATAATGTTAATATTAACGTAATTTTTGAGTTTTAAATTCTGGTTTTTCTGATCATCTAGTTTATGTATCGTGGATAAATGTATTTGCAATTGTCTGAAGTCTTATTCATCAACATATTATTTTTTTTTTTTTTAATTTGAAATGATGTAACCCAACAATGAATAATGTTAATATCATTGTATTTATTGACTTCTTAATTCTAGTTTTGCGTACAACTAATCTATCTATAGGTGACTAATGTATTTGCAATTGCCTGAAGTCTTATTTAACAACAACTTATGTGTTTTTTTTATTTGAAATGATTTACCCCATCAATGAAAAATGTTAATATTAACGTAATAATTGAGTTCTAAATTCTAGTTTTCTGAACATCTAGTTAATTTATAGTGGATAAATGTATTTGCAATTGTCTGAAGTCTTATTCGTCAACAAATTATGTTTTTTTTAATTTGAAATGTTGTACCCCAACAATGAAAATGTTAATATCAACATATTTATTGACTTCTAAATTCTAGTTTTGCATACAACTAATCTATCTATAGGTGACTGATGTATTTGCAATTGTCTGAAGTCTTATTCATCAACATATTATGTTTATTCTTTAATTTGAAATGATGTAACCCTTCAATGAATAATGTTAATATTAACGTAATTTTTGAGTTTTAAATTCTGGTTTTTCTGATCATCTAGTTTATGTATAGTGGATAAATGTATTTGCAATTGTCTGAAGTCTTATTCATCAACATATTATGTTTTTTTTTTAATTTGAAATGATGTAACCCAACAATGAATAATGATAATATTAACGTAATTTTTGTGTTCTATATTCTAGTTTTGGGTTCAACTAATCTAACTAAAGGTGACTAATGTATTTGCAATTGTCTGAAGTCTTATTCAACAACAACTTATGTGTTTTTTTTATTTGAAATGATTTACCCCAACAATGAAAAATGTTAATATTAACGTAATAATTGAGTTCTAAATTCTAGTTTTCTGAACATCTAGTTATTTTATAGTGGATAAATGTATTTGCAATTGTCTGAAGTCTTCTTCATCAACATATTATGTTTTTTTTTTTTAATTTGAAATGATGTAACCCAACAATGAATAATATTAATATCATTGTATTTATTGACTTCTAAATTCTAGTTTTGCGTACAACTAATCTATCTATAGGTGACTAATGTATTTGCAATTGTCTGAAGTCTTATTCATCAACATATTATGTTTATTCTTTAATTTGAAATGATGTAACCCAACAATGAATAATGTTAATATTAACGTAATTTTTGAGTTTTAAATTCTGGTTTTTCTGATCATCTAGTTTATGTATCGTGGATAAATGTATTTGCAATTGTCTGAAGTCTTATTCATCAACATATTATGTTTTTTTTTTTAATTTGAAATGATGTAACCCAACAATGAATAATGTTAATATCATTGTATTTATTGACTTCTTAATTCTAGTTTTGCGTACAACTAATCTATCTATAGGTGACTAATGTATTTGCAATTGCCTGAAGTCTTATTTAACAACAACTTATGTGTTTTTTTTATTTGATATGATTTACCCCATCAATGAAAAATGTTAATATTAACGTAATAATTGAGTTCTAAATTCTAGTTTTCTGAACATCTAGTTAAATTATAGTGGATAAATGTATTTGCAATTGTCTGAAGTCTTATTCATCAACATATTATGTTTTTTTTTTAATTTGAAATGATGTAACCCAACAATGAATAATGATAATAATAACGTAATTTTTGTGTTCTATATTCTAGTTTTGGGTTCAACTAATCTAACTAAAGGTGACTGATGTATTTGCAATTGTCTGAAGTCTTATTCATCAACATATTATGTTTATTCTTTAATTTGAAATGATTTACCCCATCAATGAAAAATGTTAATATTAATGTAATAATTGAGTTCTAAATTCTAGTTTTCTGAACATCTAGTTAATTTATAGTGGATAAATGTATTTGCAATTGTCTGAAGTCTTATTCGTCAACAAATTATGTTTTTTTTTAATTTGAAATGTTGTACCCCAACAAAGAATATGTTAATATCAACATATTTATTGACTTCTTAATTCTAGTTTTGCATACAACTAATCTATATATAGGTGACTAATGTATTTGCAATTGTCTGAAGTCTTATTTATCAACATATTATGTTTATTCTTTAATTTGAAATGATGTAACCCAACAATGAATAATGTTAATATTAACGTAATTTTTCAGTTCTAAATTCTGGTTTTTCAGATCATCTAGTTTATGTATAGTGGATAAATGTATTTGCAATTGTCTGAAGTCTTATTCATCAACATATTATGTTTTTTTTTTTAATTTGAAATGATGTAACCCAACAATGAATAATGATAATATTAACGTAATTTTTGTGTTCTATATTCTAGTTTTGGGTTCAACTAATCTAACTAAAGGTGACTAATGTATTTGCAATTGTCTGAAGTCTTATTCAACAACAACTTATGTGTTTTTTTTATTTGAAATGATTTACCCCATCAATGAAAAATGTTAATATTAACGTAATAATTGAGTTCTAAATTCTAGTTTTCTGAACATGTAGTTTATTTATAGTGGATAAATGTATTTGCAATTGTCTGAAGTCTTCTTCATCAACATATTATGTTTTTTTTTTTAATTTGAAATGATGTACCCCAACAATGAATAATGTTAATATCAACGTATTTATTGACTTTTAAATTCTAGTTTTGCCTTTAACTAATCTATCTATAGGTGACTAATGTATTTGCAATTGCCTGAAGTCTTATTCAACAACAATTTATGTGTTTTTTTTATTTGAAATGATTTACCCCATCAATGAAGAATGTTAATATTAACGTAATAATTGAGTTCTAAATTCTAGTTTTCTGAACATCTAGTTAAATTATAGTGGATAAATGTATTTGCAATTGTCTGAAGTCTTCTTCATCAACATATTATGTTTTTTTTTTAATTTGAAATGATGTACCCCAACAATGAATAATGTTAATATCAACGTATTTATTGACTTTTAAATTCTAGTTTTGCGTACAACTAATCTATCTATAGGTGAATAATGTATTTGCAATTGCCTGAAGTCTTATTCAACAACAACTTATGTGTTTTTTTTATTTGAAATGATTTACCCCATCAATGAAAAATGTTAATATTAACGTAATAATTGAATTCTAAATTCTAGTTTTCTGAACATCTAGTTAATTTATAGTGGATAAATGTATTTGCAATTGTCTGAAGTCTTCTTCATCAACATATTATGTTTTTTTTTTTAATTTGAAATGATGTAACCCAACAATGAATAATATTAATATCATTGTATTTATTGACTTCTAAATTCTAGTTTTGCGTACAACTAATCTATCTATAGGTGACTAATGTATTTGCAATTGTCTGAAGTCTTATTCATCAACATATTATGTTTATTCTTTAATTTGAAATGATGTAACCCAACAATGAATAATGTTAATATTAACGTAATTTTTGAGTTCTAAATTCTGGTTTTTCAGATCATCTAGTTTATGTATAGTGGATAAATGTATTTGCAATTGTCTGAAGTCTTATTCATCAACATATTATGTTTTTTTTTTTAATTTGAAATGATGTAACCCAACAATGAATAATGATAATATTAACGTAATTTTTGTGTTCTATATTCTAGTTTTGGGTTCAACTAATCTAACTAAAGGTGACTAATGTATTTGCAATTGTCTGAAGTCTTATTCAACAATAACTTATGTGTTTTTTTTATTTGAAATGTTTTACCCCATCAATGAAAAATGTTAATATTAATGTAATAATTGAGTTCTAAATTCTAGTTTTCTGAACATCTAGTTAATTTATAGTGGATAAATGTATTTGCAATTGTCTGAAGTCTTATTCGTCAACAAATTATGTTTTTTTTTTAATTTGAAATGTTGTACCCCAACAAAGAATATGTTAATATCAACATATTTATTGACTTCTTAATTCTAGTTTTGCATACAACTAATCTATATATAGGTGACTAATGTATTTGCAATTGTCTGAAGTCTTATTTATCAACATATTATGTTTATTCTTTAATTTGAAATGATGTAACCCAACAATGAATAATGTTAATATTAACGTAATTTTTCAGTTCTAAATTCTGGTTTTTCAGATCATCTAGTTTATGTATAGTGGATAAATGTATTTGCAATGGTCTGAAGTCTTATTCATCAACATATTATGTTTTTTTTTTTAATTTGAAATGATGTAACCCAACAATGAATAATGATAATATTAACGTAATTTTTGTGTTCTATATTCTAGTTTTGGGTTCAACTAATCTAACTAAAGGTGACTAATGTATTTGCAATTGTCTGAAGTCTTATTCAACAACAACTTATGTGTTTTTTTTATTTGAAATGATTTACCCCATCAATGAAAAATGTTAATATTAACGTAATAATTGAGTTCTAAATTCTAGTTTTCTGAACATGTAGTTTATTTATAGTGGATAAATGTATTTGCAATTGTCTGAAGTCTTCTTCATCAACATATTATGTTTTTTTTTTAATTTGAAATGATGTACCCCAACAATGAATAATGTTAATATCAACGTATTTATTGACTTTTAAATTCTAGTTTTGCCTTTAACTAATCTATCTATAGGTGACTAATGTATTTGCAATTGCCTGAAGTCTTATTCAACAACAATTTATGTGTTTTTTTTATTTGAAATGATTTACCCCATCAATGAAGAATGTTAATATTAACGTAATAATTGAGTTCTAAATTCTAGTTTTCTGAACATCTAGTTAAATTATAGTGGATAAATGTATTTGCAATTGTCTGAAGTCTTCTTCATCAACATATTATGTTTTTTTTTTAATTTGAAATGATGTACCCCAACAATGAATAATGTTAATATCAACGTATTTATTGACTTTTAAATTCTAGTTTTGCGTACAACTAATCTATCTATAGGTGAATAATGTATTTGCAATTGCCTGAAGTGTTATTCAACAACAACTTATGTGTTTTTTTTATTTGAAATGATTTACCCCATCAATGAAAAATGTTAATATTAACGTAATAATTGAGTTCTAAATTCTAGTTTTCTGAACATCTAGTTAATTTATAGTGGATAAATGTATTTGCAATTGTCTGAAGTCTTCTTCATCAACATATTATGTTTTTTTTTTTAATTTGAAATGATGTAACCCAACAATGAATAATATTAATATCATTGTATTTATTGACTTCTAAATTCTAGTTTTGCGTACAACTAATCTATCTATAGGTGACTAATGTATTTGCAATTGTCTGAAGTCTTATTCATCAACATATTATGTTTATTCTTTAATTTGAAATGATGTAACCCAACAATGAATAATGTTAATATTAACGTAATTTTTGAGTTCTAAATTCTGGTTTTTCAGATCATCTAGTTTATGTATAGTGGATAAATGTATTTGCAATTGTCTGAAGTCTTATTCATCAACATATTATGTTTTTTTTTTTAATTTTAAATGATGTAACCCAACAATGAATAATGATAATATTAACGTAATTTTTGTGTTCTATATTCTAGTTTTGGGTTCAACTAATCTAACTAAAGGTGACTAATGTATTTGCAATTGTCTGAAGTCTTATTCAACAATAACTTATGTGTTTTTTTTATTTGAAATGTTTTACCCCATCAATGAAAAATATTAATATTAACGTAATAATTGAGTTCTAAATTCTAGTTTTCTGAACATCTAGTTAAATTATAGTGGATAAATGTATTTGCAATTGTCTGAAGTCTTATTCATCAACATATTATGTTTTTTTTTTAATTTGAAATGATGTAACCCAACAATGAATAATGATAATAATAACGTAATTTTTGTGTTCTATATTCTAGTTTTGGGTTCAACTAATCTATCTATAGATGACTAATGTATTTGCAATTGTCTGAAGTCTTATTCAACAACAACTTATGTGTTTTTTTTATTTGAAATGATTTACCCCATCAATGAAAAATGTTAATATTAACGTAATAATTGAGTTCTAAATTCTAGTTTTCTGAACATGTAGTTTATTTATAGTGGATAAATGTATTTGCAATTGTCTGAAGTCTTCTTCATCAACATATTATGTTTTTTTTTTAATTTGAAATGATGTACCCCAACAATGAATAATGTTAATATCAACGTATTTATTGACTTCTTAATTCTAGTTTTGCATACAACTAATCTATGTATAGGTGACTAATGTATTTGCAATTGTCTGAAGTCTTATTCATCAACATATTATGTTTTTTTTTTAATTTGAAATGATGTAACCCAACAATGAATAATGATAATATTAACGTAATTTTTGTGTTCGATATTCTAGTTTTGGGTTCAACTAATCTAACTAAAGGTGACTAATGTATTTGCAATTGTCTGAAGTCTTATTCAACAACAACTTATGTGTTTTTTTTATTTGAAATGATTTACCCCAACAATGAAAAATGTTAATATTAACGTAATAATTGAGTTCTAAATTCTAGTTTTCTGAACATCTAGTTATTTTATAGTGGATAAATGTATTTGCAATTGTCTGAAGTCTTCTTCATCAACATATTATGTTTTTTTTTTTAATTTGAAATGATGTAACCCAACAATGAATAATATTAATATCATTGTATTTATTGACTTCTAAATTCTAGTTTTGCGTACAACTAATCTATCTATAGGTGACTAATGTATTTGCAATTGTCTGAAGTCTTATTCATCAACATATTATGTTTATTCTTTAATTTGAAATGATGTAACCCAACAATGAATAATGTTAATATTAACGTAATTTTTGAGTTTTAAATTCTGGTTTTTCTGATCATCTAGTTTATGTATCGTGGATAAATGTATTTGCAATTGTCTGAAGTCTTATTCATCAACATATTATGTTTTTTTTTTTAATTTGAAATGATGTAACCCAACAATGAATAATGTTAATATCATTGTATTTATTGACTTCTTAATTCTAGTTTTGCGTACAACTAATCTATCTATAGGTGACTAATGTATTTGCAATTGCCTGAAGTCTTATTTAACAACAACTTATGTGTTTTTTTTATTTGATATGATTTACCCCATCAATGAAAAATGTTAATATTAACGTAATAATTGAGTTCTAAATTCTAGTTTTCTGAACATCTAGTTAAATTATAGTGGATAAATGTATTTGCAATTGTCTGAAGTCTTATTCATCAACATATTATGTTTTTTTTTTAATTTGAAATGATGTAACCCAACAATGAATAATGATAATAATAACGTAATTTTTGTGTTCTATATTCTAGTTTTGGGTTCAACTAATCTAACTAAAGGTGACTGATGTATTTGCAATTGTCTGAAGTCTTATTCATCAACATATTATGTTTATTCTTTAATTTGAAATGATTTACCCCATCAATGAAAAATGTTAATATTAATGTAATAATTGAGTTCTAAATTCTAGTTTTCTGAACATCTAGTTAATTTATAGTGGATAAATGTATTTGCAATTGTCTGAAGTCTTATTCGTCAACAAATTATGTTTTTTTTTAATTTGAAATGATGTAACCCAACAATGAATAATGTTAATATCATTGTATTTATTGACTTCTAAATTATAGTTTTGCGTACAACTAATCTATCTATAGATGACTAATGTATTTGCAATTGCCTGAAGTCTTATTTAACAACAACTTATGTGTTTTTTTTATTTGATATGATTTACCCCATCAATGAAAAATGTTAATATTAACGTAATAATTGAGTTCTAAATTCTAGTTTTCTGAACATCTAGTTAATTTATAGTGGATAAATGTATTTGCAATTGTCTGAAGTCTTATTCGTCAACAAATTATGTTTTTTTTTAATTTGAAATGTTGTACCCCAACAATGAAAATGTTAATATCAACATATTTATTGACTTCTTAATTCTAGTTTTGCATACAACTAATCTATGTATAGGTGACTAATGTATTTGCAATTGTCTGAAGTCTTATTCATCAACATATTATGTTTATTCTTTAATTTGAAATGATTTACCCCATCAATGAAAAATGTTAATATTAATGTAATAATTGAGTTCTAAATTCTAGTTTTCTGAACATCTAGTTAATTTATAGTGGATAAATGTATTTGCAATTGTCTGAAGTCTTATTCGTCAACAAATTATGTTTTTTTTTAATTTGAAATGATGTAACCCAACAATGAATAATGTTAATATCATTGTATTTATTGACTTCTAAATTATAGTTTTGCGTACAACTAATCTATCTATAGATGACTAATGTATTTGCAATTGCCTGAAGTCTTATTTAACAACAACTTATGTGTTTTTGTTATTTGATATGATTTCCCCCATCAATGAAAAATGTTAATATTAACGTAATAATTGAGTTCTAAATTCTAGTTTTCTGAACATCTAGTTAATTTATAGTGGATAAATGTATTTGCAATTGTCTGAAGTCTTATTCGTCAACATATTATGTTTTTTTTTTTAATTTGAAATGATGTAACCCAACAATGAATAATGTTAATATCATTGTATTTATTGACTTCTTAATTCTAGTTTTGCGTACAACTAATCTATCTATAGGTGACTAATGTATTTGCAATTGTCTGAAGTCTTATTCATCAACATATTGTGTTTATTCTTTAATTTGAAATGATGTAACCCAATAATGAATAATGTAAATATTAACGTAATTTTTGAGTTCTAAATTCTGGTTTTTCAGATCATCTAGTTTATGTATAGTGGATAAATGTATTTGCAATTGTCTGAAGTCTTATTCATCAACATATTATGTTTTTTTTTTTAATTTGAAATGATGTAACCCAACAATGAATAATGATAATATTAACGTAATTTTTGTGTTCTATATTCTAGTTTTGGGTTCAACTAATCTAACTAAAGGTGACTAATGTATTTGCAATTGTCTGAAGTCTTATTCAACAATAACTTATGTGTTTTTTTTATTTGAAATGTTTTACCCCATCAATGAAAAATGTTAATATTAATGTAATAATTGAGTTCTAAATTCTAGTTTTCTGAACATCTAGTTAATTTATAGTGGATAAATGTATTTGCAATTGTCTGAAGTCTTATTCGTCAACAAATTATGTTTTTTTTTTAATTTGAAATGTTGTACCCCAACAAAGAATATGTTAATATCAACATATTTATTGACTTCTTAATTCTAGTTTTGCATACAACTAATCTATATATAGGTGACTAATGTATTTGCAATTGTCTGAAGTCTTATTTATCAACATATTATGTTTATTCTTTAATTTGAAATGATGTAACCCAACAATGAATAATGTTAATATTAACGTAATTTTTCAGTTCTAAATTCTGGTTTTTCAGATCATCTAGTTTATGTATAGTGGATAAATGTATTTGCAATTGTCTGAAGTCTTATTCATCAACATATTATGTTTTTTTTTTTTAATTTGAAATGATGTAACCCAACAATGAATAATGATAATATTAACGTAATTTTTGTGTTCTATATTCTAGTTTTGGGTTCAACTAATCTAACTAAAGGTGACTAATGTATTTGCAATTGTCTGAAGTCTTATTCAACAACAACTTATGTGTTTTTTTTATTTGAAATGATTTACCCCATCAATGAAAAATGTTAATATTAACGTAATAATTGAGTTCTAAATTCTAGTTTTCTGAACATGTAGTTTATTTATAGTGGATAAATGTATTTGCAATTGTCTGAAGTCTTCTTCATCAACATATTATGTTTTTTTTTTAATTTGAAATGATGTACCCCAACAATGAATTATGTTAATATCAACGTATTTATTGACTTCTAAATTCTAGTTTTGCGTACAACTAATCTATCTATAGATGACTAATGTATTTGCAATTGTCTGAAGTCTTATTCATCAACATATTATGTTTATTCTTTAATTTGAAATGATTTACCCCATCAATGAAAAATGTTAATATTAATGTAATAATTGAGTTCTAAATTCTAGTTTTCTGAACATCTAGTTAATTTATAGTGGATAAATGTATTTGCAATTGTCTGAAGTCTTATTCGTCAACAAATTATGTTTTTTTTTAATTTGAAATGTTGTACCCCAACAATGAAAATGTTAATATCAACATATTTATTGACTTCTAAATTCTAGTTTTGCATACAACTAATCTATATATAGGTGACTAATGTATTTGCAATTGTCTGAAGTCTTATTCATCAACATATTATGTTTATTCTTTAATTTGAAATGATGTAACCCAACAATGAATAATGTTAATATTAACGTAATTTTTGAGTTCTAAATTCTGGTTTTTCAGATCATCTAGTTTATGTATAGTGGATAAATGTATTTGCAATTGTCTGAAGTCTTATTCGTCAACAAATTATGTTTTTTTTTAATTTGAAATGTTGTACCCCAACAATGAAAATGTTAATATCAACATATTTATTGACTTCTAAATTCTAGTTTTGCATACAACTAATCTATATATAGGTGACTAATGTATTTGCATTTGTCTGAAGTCTTATTCATCAACATATTATGTTTCTTTTTTAATTTGAAATGATGTACCCCAACAATGAATAATGTTAATATCAACGTATTTATTGACTTTTAAATTCTAGTTTTGCCTTTAACTAATCTATCTATAGGTGACTAATGTATTTGCAATTGCCTGAAGTCTTATTCAACAACAACTTATGTGTTTTTTTTATTTGAAATGATTTACCCCATCAACGAAGAATGTTAAAATTAACGTAATAATTGAGTTCTAAATTCTAGTTTTCTGAACATCTAGTTAAATTATAGTGGATAAATGTATTTGCAATTGTCTGAAGTCTTCTTCATCAACATATTATGTTTTTTTTTTTAATTTGAAATGATGTACCCCAACAATGAATTATGTTAATATCAACGTATTTATTGACTTCTAAATTCTAGTTTTGCGTACAACTAATCTATATATAGGTGACTAATGTATTTGCAATTGTCTGAAGTCTTATTCATCAACATATTATGTTTATTCTTTAATTTGAAATGATGTAACCCAACAATGAATAATGTTAATATTAACGTAATTTTTGAGTTCTAAATTCTGGTTTTTCAGATCATCTAGTTTATGTATAGTGGATAAATGTATTTGCAATTGTCTGAAGTCTTATTCGTCAACAAATTATGTTTTTTTTTAATTTGAAATGTTGTACCCCAACAATGAAAATGTTAATATCAACATATTTATTGACTTCTAAATTCTAGTTTTGCATACAACTAATCTATATATAGGTGACTAATGTATTTGCAATTGTCTGAAGTCTTATTCATCAACATATTATGTTTCTTTTTTAATTTGAAATGATGTACCCCAACAATGAATAATGTTAATATCAACGTATTTATTGACTTTTAAATTCTAGTTTTGCCTTTAACTAATCTATCTATAGGTGACTAATGTATTTGCAATTGCCTGAAGTCTTATTCAACAACAACTTATGTGTTTTTTTTATTTGAAATGATTTACCCCATCAACGAAGAATGTTAAAATTAACGTAATAATTGAGTTCTAAATTCTAGTTTTCTGAACATCTAGTTAAATTATAGTGGATAAATGTATTTGCAATTGTCTGAAGTCTTCTTCATCAACATATTATGTTTTTTTTTTTAATTTGAAATGATGTACCCCAACAATGAATTATGTTAATATCAACGTATTTATTGACTTCTAAATTCTAGTTTTCCGTACAACTAATTTATCTATAGATGACTAATGTATTTGCAATTGTCTGAAGTCTTATTCATCAACATATTATGTTTATTCTTTAATTTGAAATGATGTAACCCAACAATGAATAATGTTAATATTAACGTCATTTTTGAGTTTTAAATTCTGGTTTTTCTGATCATCTAGTTTATGTATAGTGGATAAATGTATTTTCAATTGTCTGAAGTCTTATTCATCAACATATTATGTTTTTTTTTTTAATTTGAAATGATGTAACCCAACAATGAATAATGTTAATATCATTGTATTTATTGACTTCTAAATTCTAGTTTTGCGTACAACTAATCTATCTATAGATGACTAATGTATTTGCAATTGCCTGAAGTCTTATTTAACAACAACTTATATGTTTTTTTTATTTGATATGATTTACCCCATCAATGAAAAATGTTAATATTAACGTAATAATTGAGTTCTAAATTCTAGTTTTCTGAACATCTAGTTAATTTATAGTGGATTAATGTATTTGCAATTGTCTGAAGTCTTCTTCATCAACATATTATGTATTTTTTTTTAATTTGAAATGATGTAACCCAACAATGAATAATATTAATATCATTGTATTTATTGACTTCTAAATTCTAGTTTTGCGTACAACTAATCTATCTATAGGCGACTAATGTATTTGCAATTGTCTGAAGTCTTATTCATCAACATATTATGTTTATTCTTTAATTTGAAATGATGTAACCCTTCAATGAATAATGTTAATATTAACGTAATTTTTGAGTTTTAAATTCTGGTTTTTCTGATCATCTAGTTTATGTATCGTGGATAAATGTATTTGCAATTGTCTGAAGTCTTATTCATCAACATATTATTTTTTTTTTTTTTAATTTGAAATGATGTAACCCAACAATGAATAATGTTAATATCATTGTATTTATTGACTTCTTAATTCTAGTTTTGCGTACAACTAATCTATCTATAGGTGACTAATGTATTTGCAATTGCCTGAAGTCTTATTTAACAACAACTTATGTGTTTTTTTTATTTGAAATGATTTACCCCATCAATGAAAAATGTTAATATTAACGTAATAATTGAGTTCTAAATTCTAGTTTTCTGAACATCTAGTTAATTTATAGTGGATAAATGTATTTGCAATTGTCTGAAGTCTTATTCGTCAACAAATTATGTTTTTTTTAATTTGAAATGTTGTACCCCAACAATGAAAATGTTAATATCAACATATTTATTGACTTCTAAATTCTAGTTTTGCATACAACTAATCTATCTATAGGTGACTGATGTATTTGAAATTGTCTGAAGTCTTATTCATCAACATATTATGTTTATTCTTTAATTTGAAATGATGTAACCCAACAATGAATAATGTTAATATTAACGTAATTTTTGAGTTCTAAATTCTGGTTTTTCAGATCATCTAGTTTATGTATAGTGGATAAATGTATTTGCAATTGTCTGAAGTCTTATTCATCAACATATTATGTTTTTTTTTTAATTTGAAATGATGTAACCCAACAATGAATAATGATAATATTAACGTAATTTTTGTGTTCTATATTCTAGTTTTGGGTTCAACTAATCTAACTAAAGGTGACTAATGTATTTGCAATTGTCTGAAGTCTTATTCAACAACAACTTATGTGTTTTTTTTATTTGATATGATTTACCCCATCAATGAAAAATGTTAATATTAACGTAATAACTGAGTTCTAAATTCTAGTTTTCTGAACATCTAGTTAAATTATAGTGGGTAAATGTATTTGCAATTGTCTGAAGTCTTCTTCATCAACATATTATGTTTTTTTTTTAATTTGAAATGATGTACCCAACAATGAATTATGTTAATATCAACGTATTTATTGACTTCTAAATTCTAGTTTTGCGTACAACTAATCTATCTATAGATGACTAATGTATTTGCAATTGTCTGAAGTCTTATTCATCAACATATTATGTTTATTCTTTAATTTGAAATGATGTAACCCAACAATGAATAATGTTAATTTTAACGTCATTTTTGAGTTTTAAATTCTGGTTTTTCTGATCATCTAGTTTATGTATAGTGGATAAATGTATTTGCAATTGTCTGAAGTCTTATTCATCAACATATTATGTTTTTTTTTTTAATTTGAAATGATGTAACCCAACAATGAATAATGTTAATATCATTGTATTTATTGACTTCTAAATTATAGTTTTGCGTACAACTAATCTATCTATAGATGACTAATGTATTTGCAATTGCCTGAAGTCTTATTTAACAACAACTTATGTGTTTTTTTTATTTGATATGATTTACCCCATCAATGAAAAATGTTAATATTAACGTAATAATTGAGTTCTAAATTCTAGTTTTCTGAACATCTAGTTAATTTATAGTGGATAAATGTATTTGCAATTGTCTGAAGTCTTATTCGTCAACAAATTATGTTTTTTTTTAATTTGAAATGTTGTACCCCAACAATGAAAATGTTAATATCAACATATTTATTGACTTCTTAATTCTAGTTTTGCATACAACTAATCTATATATAGGTGACTAATGTATTTGCAATTGTCTGAAGTCTTATTCATCAACATATTATGTTTATTCTTTAATTTGAAATGATGTAACCCAACAATGAATAATGTTAATATTAACGTAATTTTTGAGTTCTAAATTCTGGTTTTTCAGATCATCTAGTTTATGTATAGTGGATAAATGTATTTGCAATTGTCTGAAGTCTTATTCATCAACATATTATGTTTTTTTTTTAATTTGAAATGATGTAACCCAACAATGAATAATGATAATATTAACGTAATTTTTGTGTTCGATATTCTAGTTTTGGGTTCAACTAATCTAACTAAAGGTGACTAATGTATTTGCAATTGCCTGAAGTCTTATTTAACAACAACTTATGTGTTTTTTTTATTTGATATGATTTACCCCATCAATGAAAAATGTTAATATTAACGTAATAATTGAGTTCTAAATTCTAGTTTTCTGAACATCTAGTTAATTTATAGTTGATAAATGTATTTGCAATTGTCTGAAGTCTTATTCGTCAACAAATTATGTTTTTTTTTAATTTGAAATGTTGTACCCCAACAATGAAAATGTTAATATCAACATATTTATTGACTTCTTAATTCTAGTTTTGCATACAACTAATCTATATATAGGTGACTAATGTATTTGCAATTGTCTGAAGTCTTATTCATCAACATATTATGTTTATTCTTTAATTTTAAATGATGTAACCCAACAATGAATAATGTTAATATTAACGTAATTTTTGAGTTCTAAATTCTGGTTTTTCAGATCATCTAGTTTATGTATAGTGGATAAATGTATTTGCAATTGTCTGAAGTCTTATTCATCAACATATTATGTTTTTTTTTTAATTTGAAATGATGTAACCCAACAATGAATAATGATAATATTAACGTAATTTTTGTGTTCGATATTCTAGTTTTGGGTTCAACTAATCTAACTAAAGGTGACTAATGTATTTGCAATTGTCTGAAGTCTTATTCAACAACAACTTATGTGTTTTTTTTATTTGAAATGATTTACCCCAACAATGAAAAATGTTAATATTAACGTAATAATTGAGTTCTAAATTCTAGTTTTCTGAACATCTAGTTATTTTATAGTGGATAAATGTATTTGCAATTGTCTGAAGTCTTCTTCATCAACATATTATGTTTTTTTTTTTAATTTGAAATGATGTAACCCAACAATGAATAATATTAATATCATTGTATTTATTGACTTCTAAATTCTAGTTTTGCGTACAACTAATCTATCTATAGGTGACTAATGTATTTGCAATTGTCTGAAGTCTTATTCATCAACATATTATGTTTATTCTTTAATTTGAAATGATGTAACCCAACAATGAATAATGTTAATATTAACGTAATTTTTGAGTTTTAAATTCTGGTTTTTCTGATCATCTAGTTTATGTATCGTGGATAAATGTATTTGCAATTGTCTGAAGTCTTATTCATCAACATATTATTTTTTTTTTTTTTAATTTGAAATGATGTAACCCAACAATGAATAATGTTAATATCATTGTATTTATTGACTTCTTAATTCTAGTTTTGCGTACAACTAATCTATCTATAGGTGACTAATGTATTTGCAATTGCCTGAAGTCTTATTTAACAACAACTTATGTGTTTTTTTTATTTGAAATGATTTACCCCATCAATGAAAAATGTTAATATTAACGTAATAATTGAGTTCTAAATTCTAGTTTTCTGAACATCTAGTTAATTTATAGTGGATAAATGTATTTGCAATTGTCTGAAGTCTTATTCGTCAACAAATTATGTTTTTTTTAATTTGAAATGTTGTACCCCAACAATGAAAATGTTAATATCAACATATTTATTGACTTCTAAATTCTAGTTTTGCATACAACTAATCTATCTATAGGTGACTGATGTATTTGCAATTGTCTGAAGTCTTATTCATCAACATATTATGTTTATTCTTTAATTTGAAATGATGTAACCCTTCAATGAATAATGTTAATATTAACGTAATTTTTGAGTTTTAAATTCTGGTTTTTCTGATCATCTAGTTTATGTATAGTGGATAAATGTATTTGCAATTGTCTGAAGTCTTATTCATCAACATATTATGTTTTTTTTTTAATTTGAAATGATGTAACCCAACAATGAATAATGATAATATTAACGTAATTTTTGTGTTCTATATTCTAGTTTTGGGTTCAACTAATCTAACTAAAGGTGACTAATGTATTTGCAATTGTCTGAAGTCTTATTCAACAACAACTTATGTGTTTTTTTTATTTGAAATGATTTACCCCAACAATGAAAAATGTTAATATTAACGTAATAATTGAGTTCTAAATTCTAGTTTTCTGAACATCTAGTTATTTTATAGTGGATAAATGTATTTGCAATTGTCTGAAGTCTTCTTCATCAACATATTATGTTTTTTTTTTTAATTTGAAATGATGTAACCCAACAATGAATAATATTAATATCATTGTATTTATTGACTTCTAAATTCTAGTTTTGCGTACAACTAATCTATCTATAGGTGACTAATGTATTTGCAATTGTCTGAAGTCTTATTCATCAACATATTATGTTTATTCTTTAATTTGAAATGATGTAACCCAACAATGAATAATGTTAATATTAACGTAATTTTTGAGTTTTAAATTCTGGTTTTTCTGATCATCTAGTTTATGTATCGTGGATAAATGTATTTGCAATTGTCTGAAGTCTTATTCATCAACATATTATGTTTTTTTTTTTAATTTGAAATGATGTAACCCAACAATGAATAATGTTAATATCATTGTATTTATTGACTTCTTAATTCTAGTTTTGCGTACAACTAATCTATCTATAGGTGACTAATGTATTTGCAATTGCCTGAAGTCTTATTTAACAACAACTTATGTGTTTTTTTTTATTTGATATGATTTACCCCATCAATGAAAAATGTTAATATTAACGTAATAATTGAGTTCTAAATTCTAGTTTTCTGAACATCTAGTTAAATTATAGTGGATAAATGTATTTGCAATTGTCTGAAGTCTTATTCATCAACATATTATGTTTTTTTTTTAATTTGAAATGATGTAACCCAACAATGAATAATGATAATAATAACGTAATTTTTGTGTTCTATATTCTAGTTTTGGGTTCAACTAATCTAACTAAAGGTGACTGATGTATTTGCAATTGTCTGAAGTCTTATTCATCAACATATTATGTTTATTCTTTAATTTGAAATGATTTACCCCATCAATGAAAAATGTTAATATTAATGTAATAATTGAGTTCTAAATTCTAGTTTTCTGAACATCTAGTTAATTTATAGTGGATAAATGTATTTGCAATTGTCTGAAGTCTTATTCGTCAACAAATTATGTTTTTTTTTAATTTGAAATGTTGTACCCCAACAAAGAATATGTTAATATCAACATATTTATTGACTTCTTAATTCTAGTTTTGCATACAACTAATCTATATATAGGTGACTAATGTATTTGCAATTGTCTGAAGTCTTATTTATCAACATATTATGTTTATTCTTTAATTTGAAATGATGTAACCCAACAATGAATAATGTTAATATTAACGTAATTTTTCAGTTCTAAATTCTGGTTTTTCAGATCATCTAGTTTATGTATAGTGGATAAATGTATTTGCAATTGTCTGAAGTCTTATTCATCAACATATTATGTTTTTTTTTTTAATTTGAAATGATGTAACCCAACAATGAATAATGATAATATTAACGTAATTTTTGTGTTCTATATTCTAGTTTTGGGTTCAACTAATCTAACTAAAGGTGACTAATGTATTTGCAATTGTCTGAAGTCTTATTCAACAACAACTTATGTGTTTTTTTTATTTGAAATGATTTACCCCATCAATGAAAAATGTTAATATTAACGTAATAATTGAGTTCTAAATTCTAGTTTTCTGAACATGTAGTTTATTTATAGTGGATAAATGTATTTGCAATTGTCTGAAGTCTTCTTCATCAACATATTATGTTTTTTTTTTTAATTTGAAATGATGTACCCCAACAATGAATAATGTTAATATCAACGTATTTATTGACTTTTAAATTCTAGTTTTGCCTTTAACTAATCTATCTATAGGTGACTAATGTATTTGCAATTGCCTGAAGTCTTATTCAACAACAATTTATGTGTTTTTTTTATTTGAAATGATTTACCCCATCAATGAAGAATGTTAATATTAACGTAATAATTGAGTTCTAAATTCTAGTTTTCTGAACATCTAGTTAAATTATAGTGGATAAATGTATTTGCAATTGTCTGAAGTCTTCTTCATCAACATATTATGTTTTTTTTTTAATTTGAAATGATGTACCCCAACAATGAATAATGTTAATATCAACGTATTTATTGACTTTTAAATTCTAGTTTTGCGTACAACTAATCTATCTATAGGTGAATAATGTATTTGCAATTGCCTGAAGTCTTATTCAACAACAACTTATGTGTTTTTTTTATTTGAAATGATTTACCCCATCAATGAAAAATGTTAATATTAACGTAATAATTGAATTCTAAATTCTAGTTTTCTGAACATCTAGTTAATTTATAGTGGATAAATGTATTTGCAATTGTCTGAAGTCTTCTTCATCAACATATTATGTTTTTTTTTTTAATTTGAAATGATGTAACCCAACAATGAATAATATTAATATCATTGTATTTATTGACTTCTAAATTCTAGTTTTGCGTACAACTAATCTATCTATAGGTGACTAATGTATTTGCAATTGTCTGAAGTCTTATTCATCAACATATTATGTTTATTCTTTAATTTGAAATGATGTAACCCAACAATGAATAATGTTAATATTAACGTAATTTTTGAGTTCTAAATTCTGGTTTTTCAGATCATCTAGTTTATGTATAGTGGATAAATGTATTTGCAATTGTCTGAAGTCTTATTCATCAACATATTATGTTTTTTTTTTTAATTTGAAATGATGTAACCCAACAATGAATAATGATAATATTAACGTAATTTTTGTGTTCTATATTCTAGTTTTGGGTTCAACTAATCTAACTAAAGGTGACTAATGTATTTGCAATTGTCTGAAGTCTTATTCAACAACAACTTATGTGTTTTTTTTATTTGAAATGATTTACCCCAACAATGAAAAATGTTAATATTAACGTAATAATTGAGTTCTAAATTCTAGTTTTCTGAACATCTAGTTATTTTATAGTGGATAAATGTATTTGCAATTGTCTGAAGTCTTCTTCATCAACATATTATGTTTTTTTTTTTAATTTGAAATGATGTAACCCAACAATGAATAATATTAATATCATTGTATTTATTGACTTCTAAATTCTAGTTTTGCGTACAACTAATCTATCTATAGGTGACTAATGTATTTGCAATTGTCTGAAGTCTTATTCATCAACATATTATGTTTATTCTTTAATTTGAAATGATGTAACCCAACAATGAATAATGTTAATATTAACGTAATTTTTGAGTTTTAAATTCTGGTTTTTCTGATCATCTAGTTTATGTATCGTGGATAAATGTATTTGCAATTGTCTGAAGTCTTATTCATCAACATATTATGTTTTTTTTTTTAATTTGAAATGATGTAACCCAACAATGAATAATGTTAATATCATTGTATTTATTGACTTCTTAATTCTAGTTTTGCGTACAACTAATCTATCTATAGGTGACTAATGTATTTGCAATTGCCTGAAGTCTTATTTAACAACAACTTATGTGTTTTTTTTATTTGATATGATTTACCCCATCAATGAAAAATGTTAATATTAACGTAATAATTGAGTTCTAAATTCTAGTTTTCTGAACATCTAGTTAAATTATAGTGGATAAATGTATTTGCAATTGTCTGAAGTCTTATTCATCAACATATTATGTTTTTTTTTTAATTTGAAATGATGTAACCCAACAATGAATAATGATAATAATAACGTAATTTTTGTGTTCTATATTCTAGTTTTGGGTTCAACTAATCTAACTAAAGGTGACTGATGTATTTGCAATTGTCTGAAGTCTTATTCATCAACATATTATGTTTATTCTTTAATTTGAAATGATTTACCCCATCAATGAAAAATGTTAATATTAATGTAATAATTGAGTTCTAAATTCTAGTTTTCTGAACATCTAGTTAATTTATAGTGGATAAATGTATTTGCAATTGTCTGAAGTCTTATTCGTCAACAAATTATGTTTTTTTTTAATTTGAAATGTTGTACCCCAACAAAGAATATGTTAATATCAACATATTTATTGACTTCTTAATTCTAGTTTTGCATACAACTAATCTATATATAGGTGACTAATGTATTTGCAATTGTCTGAAGTCTTATTTATCAACATATTATGTTTATTCTTTAATTTGAAATGATGTAACCCAACAATGAATAATGTTAATATTAACGTAATTTTTCAGTTCTAAATTCTGGTTTTTCAGATCATCTAGTTTATGTATAGTGGATAAATGTATTTGCAATTGTCTGAAGTCTTATTCATCAACATATTATGTTTTTTTTTTTAATTTGAAATGATGTAACCCAACAATGAATAATGATAATATTAACGTAATTTTTGTGTTCTATATTCTAGTTTTGGGTTCAACTAATCTAACTAAAGGTGACTAATGTATTTGCAATTGTCTGAAGTCTTATTCAACAACAACTTATGTGTTTTTTTTATTTGAAATGATTTACCCCATCAATGAAAAATGTTAATATTAACGTAATAATTGAGTTCTAAATTCTAGTTTTCTGAACATGTAGTTTATTTATAGTGGATAAATGTATTTGCAATTGTCTGAAGTCTTCTTCATCAACATATTATGTTTTTTTTTTAATTTGAAATGATGTACCCCAACAATGAATAATGTTAATATCAACGTATTTATTGACTTTTAAATTCTAGTTTTGCCTTTAACTAATCTATCTATAGGTGACTAATGTATTTGCAATTGCCTGAAGTCTTATTCAACAACAATTTATGTGTTTTTTTTATTTGAAATGATTTACCCCATCAATGAAGAATGTTAATATTAACGTAATAATTGAGTTCTAAATTCTAGTTTTCTGAACATCTAGTTAAATTATAGTGGATAAATGTATTTGCAATTGTCTGAAGTCTTCTTCATCAACATATTATGTTTTTTTTTTAATTTGAAATGATGTACCCCAACAATGAATAATGTTAATATCAACGTATTTATTGACTTTTAAATTCTAGTTTTGCGTACAACTAATCTATCTATAGGTGAATAATGTATTTGCAATTGCCTGAAGTGTTATTCAACAACAACTTATGTGTTTTTTTTATTTGAAATGATTTACCCCATCAATGAAAAATGTTAATATTAACGTAATAATTGAGTTCTAAATTCTAGTTTTCTGAACATCTAGTTAATTTATAGTGGATAAATGTATTTGCAATTGTCTGAAGTCTTCTTCATCAACATATTATGTTTTTTTTTTTAATTTGAAATGATGTAACCCAACAATGAATAATATTAATATCATTGTATTTATTGACTTCTAAATTCTAGTTTTGCGTACAACTAATCTATCTATAGGTGACTAATGTATTTGCAATTGTCTGAAGTCTTATTCATCAACATATTATGTTTATTCTTTAATTTGAAATGATGTAACCCAACAATGAATAATGTTAATATTAACGTAATTTTTGAGTTCTAAATTCTGGTTTTTCAGATCATCTAGTTTATGTATAGTGGATAAATGTATTTGCAATTGTCTGAAGTCTTATTCATCAACATATTATGTTTTTTTTTTTTAATTTTAAATGATGTAACCCAACAATGAATAATGATAATATTAACGTAATTTTTGTGTTCTATATTCTAGTTTTGGGTTCAACTAATCTAACTAAAGGTGACTAATGTATTTGCAATTGTCTGAAGTCTTATTCAACAATAACTTATGTGTTTTTTTTTATTTGAAATGTTTTACCCCATCAATGAAAAATGTTAATATTAACGTAATAATTGAGTTCTAAATTCTAGTTTTCTGAACATGTAGTTAATTTATAGTGGATAAATGTATTTGCAATTGTCTGAAGTCTTCTTCATCAACATATTATGTTTTTTTTTTAATTTGAAATGATGTACCCCAACAATGAATAATGTTAATATCAACGTATTTATTGACTTTTAAATTCTAGTTTTGCGTACAACTAATCTATCTATAGGTGAATAATGTATTTGCAATTGCCTGAAGTCTTATTCATCAACATATTATGTTTTTTTTTTTAATTTGAAATGATGTAACCCAACAATGAATAATGTTAATATCATTGTATTTATTGACTTCTTAATTCTAGTTTTGCGTACAACTAATCTATCTATAGGTGACTAATGTATGTGCAATTGCCTGAAGTCTTATTTAACAACAACTTATGTGTTTTTTTTATTTGAAATGATTTACCCCATCAATGAAAAATGTTAATATTAACGTAATAATTGAGTTCTAAATTCTAGTTTTCTGAACATCTAGTTAATTTATAGTGGATAAATGTATTTGCAATTGTCTGAAGTCTTATTCGTCAACAAATTATGTTTTTTTTTTAATTTGAAATGTTGTACCCCAACAATGAATAATGTTAATATCAACGTATTTATTGACTTCTAAATTCTAGTTTTGCATACAACTAATCTATATATAGGTGACTAATGTATTTGCAATTGTCTGAAGTCTTATTCATCAACATATTATGTTTATTCTTTAATTTGAAATGATGTAACCCAACAATGAATAATGTTAATATTAACGTAATTTTTGAGTTCTAAATTCTGGTTTTTCAGATCATCTAGTTTATGTATAGTGGATAAATGTATTTGCAATTGTCTGAAGTCTTATTCATCAACATATTATGTTTTTTTTTTAATTTGAAATGATGTAACCCAACAATGAATAATGATAATATTAACGTAATTTTTGTGTTCTATATTCTAGTTTTGGGTTCAACTAATCTAACTAAAGGTGACTATTGTATTTGCAATTGTCTGAAGTCTTATTCAACAACAACTTATGTGTTTTTTTTATTTGAAATGATTTACCCTATCAATGAAAAATGTTAATATTAACGTAATAATTGAGTTCTAAATTCTAGTTTTCTGAACATCTAGTTAATATATAGTGGATAAATGTATTTGCAATTGTCTGAAGTCTTCTTCATCAACATATTATGTTTTTTTTTTAATTTGAAATGATGTACCCCAACAATGAATAATGTTAATATCAACGTATTTATTGACTTTTAAATTCTAGTTTTGCCTTTAACTAATCTATCTATAGGTGACTAATGTATTTGCAATTGCCTGAAGTCTTATTCAACAACAATTTATGTGTTTTTTTTATTTGAAATGATTTACCCCATCAATGAAGAATGTTAATATTAACGTAATAATTGAGTTCTAAATTCTAGTTTTCTGAACATCTAGTTAAATTATAGTGGATAAATGTATTTGCAATTGTCTGAAGTCTTCTTCATCAACATATTATGTTTTTTTTTTAATTTGAAATGATGTACCCCAACAATGAATAATGTTAATATCAACGTATTTATTGACTTTTAAATTCTAGTTTTGCCCTTAACTAATCTATCTATAGTTGACTAATGTATTTGCAATTGCCTGAAGTCTTATTTAACAACAACTTATGTGTTTTTTTTATTTGATATGATTTACCCCATCAATGAAAAATGTTAATATTAACGTAATAATTGAGTTCTAAATTCTAGTTTTCTGAA
This sequence comes from Metopolophium dirhodum, assembly GCF_019925205.1. Taxonomy (NCBI): domain Eukaryota; kingdom Metazoa; phylum Arthropoda; class Insecta; order Hemiptera; family Aphididae; genus Metopolophium; species Metopolophium dirhodum. The sequence continues at coordinate 152,426,757 of NC_083560.1, forward strand.
CATCTAGTTAATTTATAGTGGATTAATGTATTTGCAATTGTCTGAAGTCTTCTTCATCAACATATTATGTTTTTTTTTTAATTTGAAATGATGTACCCCAACAATGAATAATGTTAATATCAACGTATTTATTGACTTTTAAATTCTAGTTTTGCGTACAACTAATCTATCTATAGGTGACTAATGTATTTGCAATTGCCTGAAGTCTTATTCAACAACAACTTATGTGTTTTTTTTATTTGAAATGATTTACCCCATCAATGAAAAATGTTAATATTAACGTAATAATTGAGTTCTAAATTCTAGTTTTCTGAACATCTAGTTAATTTATAGTGGATAAATGTATTTGCAATTGTCTGAAGTCTTCTTCATCAACATATTATGTTTTTTTTTTAATTTGAAATGATTTACCCCAACAATGAATAATGTTAATATCAACGTATTTATTGACTTTTAAATTCTAGTTTTGCGTACAACTAATCTATCTATAGGTGACTAATGTATTTGCAATTGCCTGAAGTCTTATTCAACAACAACTTATGTGTTTTTTTTATTTGAAATGATTTACCCCATCAATGAAGAATGTTAATATTAACGTAATAATTGAGTTCTAAATTCTAGTTTTCTGAACATCTAGTTAAATTATAGTGGATAAATGTATTTGCAATTGTCTGAAGTCTTCTTCATCAACATATTATGTTTTTTTTTTAATTTGAAATGATGTACCCCAACAATGAATTATGTTAATATCAACGTATTTAGTGACTTCTAAATTCTAGTTTTGCGTACAACTAATTTATCTATAGATGACTAATGTATTTGCAATTGTCTGAAGTCTTATTCATCAACATATTATGTTTATTCTTTAATTTGAAATGATGTAACCCAACAATGAATAATGTTAATATTAACGTCATTTTTGAGTTTTAAATTCTGGTTTTTCTGATCATCTAGTTTATGTATAGTGGATAAATGTATTTGCAATTGTCTGAAGTCTTATTCATCAACATATTATGTTTTTTTTTTTTAATTTGAAATGATGTAACCCAACTATGAATAATATTAATATCATTGTATTTATTGACTTCTAAATTCTAGTTTTGCGTACAACTAATCTATCTATAGGTGACTAATGTATTAGCAATTGTCTGAAGTCTTATTCATCAACATATTATGTGTTACGCTGGTTAATAAATTTAACGCATTTTCTTTAGTGGACTGTAAATTTTATTTTTATTTTTACACGATATTATGCTAGACACAGTGCTCACGTCCGACTAACAGCAGTGCAAGAGGGAGACACCGATCTAGCGACAATTAACATTAATAATAATAATAATAATAAGACAAAAATACACTGATAACGACCAGGTACTCATTAAAGTGCATAGATAGCAATAATATATAATAAGCATACGTGACAAGCCGCCCGCCTTGAAATAACATTTCAAATAATAATTCAAATTATTTAAACAAAATTTAATTACATCTAATAAGCATATTATTATACAAACCAAATAAACAAAATATATTTTTTTTTTTACAAATTACAATTACCCACAAATGGCAATGGACATAATTGCCTGACGGCTCTACGAAAAGTTCCATTCGCCGTTTTAACGTCAGCCACGCGTATAACACCGTCTTGCCCTGGTATGACATTGATAATCCGACCTAAACGCCATTTCATTGGTGGAAGGTTTTCATCGCGCATGAGTACAATGGAATCTTCCTTCAGTTTGACACCCTTTTCGCTTGCCCACTTTGCCCGTTCCTGAAGTTGGGACAGATACTCTTTGCTCCACCGTCTCCATAGAATATCCGAATATTGTGACACGCGTCGCCAACGAGATAGATAATTTGTTGGTACGTTTGTGTCATCAATTTCTGGTATGGCGGAGAGAGAGTCACCGATGAGAAAATGCCCGGGAGTTAAATGAGACATATCACTAGGATCGGAGGACATAAGTGTTAAAGGACGACTATTTAGACACGCCTCTGCTCGGGTTATAATAGTTAGCAACTCCTCGTAAGTAAAGTACGAATCACCCAAGACTTTGGATAATAAAGATTTCATGGATTTTACACCTGCTTCCCATAGACCGCCGAAGTGAGGTGAACGGGCAGGTATGAATTTCCAATCAATGCCTAAATCTGATAACGTATCCATAGTCCTTTTTTTATTTTCGTCACTATGAAATAATTGGTACCATTCCTTTAGTTTCCGGTTGGCCCCTACGAAATTCGTTGCATTATCTGAGTATATTACCATGCTTTTTCCCCGACGGTCAAAAAATCTATTTAATGCGCGTATAAAAGCATCGGTGCTCAGGTCACTGACGAGCTCGAGATGTATAGCTCGCGTAGCTAAACAAATAAAAACGCTTACATAAGACTTCACTTTCGGGGCATTTCTTCGAGTGCTAGTTTTAACCATGAAGGGCCCGGCGAAGTCTACTCCACATCTTAGAAACGCGCGGCCTGGAGATACCCGATGTTTAGGCAGATCACCCATTATCGGTTGCATTATAATAGGTTTTTGTTTAAAACAAATAACGCATTTATTTACTATGTTTCGTGCTAAATTGCGACCGTTAATTGGCCAGTAGCTCATGCGTACCGACGATAACATAGCTTGTGGACCTCCATGCATTAGTGTTACGTGCTCATTACATAACAATAATTTCGTGAAATTACTATTTGGTGGTAACACTATAGGGTTACGCTGGAATATCGAAATTGATGCTGCATGTTTTAATCGTCCACCCACGCGTATTATATTATTCTTATCTAAGAACGGTCGCAGACGAAATAACTTACTCTTACTTGATATTGCCTCTCCGTTAAGCATAGATTTTATCTCATTAGCAAACTCATTTCTTTGAACAACTTTAATTAATGCCGTTTTTGCCAATTTTATTTCGTCAGCACTTAAATTACCAATCAGTCGGCACCGATCGCCTGGTTTGTCGGTTTTACGTAAGCAATTAGCTTTAAATCGTAAACAATATGCTACGACTCTTATCAATTTACCGAAAGACGAATACCGATTTATGATATTTATATCCCTTGCCGTAGTGCATAGAGCGCTTATCTCATTTATTTTTGTTTCTGCGCTCTCCTCGTTGCAATCTAATGAGCGGTTCGTTGTATCAGGCCACTCGTTTTCGTGTCGTGACAACCAACTTGGCCCGTTCCACCAAACTGATAAACTAGCTAATTGGGTGGGACAACAACCGCGTGAAATCACGTCAGCTGGATTATCGACACCGCTAATGTGAAACCAGTTTGAGGGAGACGTGATCTCTTGAATTTGACCAACTCGGTGTGCTACGAAGGTTTTCCATTTTTTCGACGTTGACGTAATCCAGCACCATGTGACGCTGGAATCGGTCCAATAATATGCTTTACTGATTGACAATTTCAACCTTGGTACGATCTTATTTGCTACCTTTGCTAGCAATAGAGCGGCGCACAATTCCAATCGTGGTAGCGACAATATTTTTAGTGGTGCTACCTTTGACTTTGCGCAAATTAATTGTATCTTATGTTTGTTATTCATGTCCGTACAACGTAAATACAAACAACATCCATATGCCTTAATACTCGCGTCCGCGAAACCGTGTATTTGTATCGAGTGTATTTTATCGTTTATCGTAATTTGACGCGGAATTTTAATTGCATTTAGATGCGATAATTCGGATTTGTATTTATACCACTCACTGCTTATCTTTTCCGAAACCGGTTCTGACCAAGATAAACCCTCTTTCCATAACTCTTGCATGATTAATTTTGCACATACTATTACCGGACCAATTAAGCCGAGTGGGTCGTATATACGTGCAATATCGGACAATATGTTGCGTTTAGTAAGAGGCGTTACTAACGACGTTTCATTTATCTTATATTTAAGTTCATCGGTGTGAGAGTCCCAATATAGACCAAGTATTCTAGTTAAATCATTACTTGTCTCTTGAAAATCCACTAAGCCATCATTGTTGTCGAAACCATCTCGAATTATATCCAAATCGTTAGACGCCCATTTACCTAGCTCTAATTTAGCTGTAGACATTAATTTGATAAGTGCATTGCGTATCTCGATTGCGTCTTTCTTTGTAGCTGCGCCGCTGATAAAATCGTCCATATAAAAATCATGTGCAATTAATGGTGCTACTGTTGGATATTGAACTTGTCCGATTTCCGATAATCTTTGTAAGCAAGCCGTCGCGAGATAAGACGCAGGTACTGTCCCATAGGTGACAGTGTTTAATCGATATATCTTTATAGGGTCATTATCGTTCTCTCTCCACAATATACGCTGATAATCACGATGTTGCTCACAGACCTGTATCTGTCGGTACATTTTTTTTTATATCGGCAGTTAACACAAAATTGTGCGTGCGAAATCTGGCTAATATGTGAATTAATTCTTCTTGTATTGACGGTCCCTTTTGTAGTACGTCGTTTAAACTAAACCCACTTTCTGTTTTTGTTGATGCATCAAATACTACGCGTAATTTTGTTGTGAGACTGTTTTCATTTTGGACGCAATGGTGAGCTAGATAGCACATACGACCGGGCAATTCGATTTCTTCGTTATCCATATTCTGTGTCATATGGTTTAATTTTTCATATTCGTTCATAAATTTTACGTAATCCTTTTTCAGCGAGGGATTTTTTCTAAATCGCCTTTCTATTGCGAATAATCTTCCTTTTGCGATGTCGTAGGAATTGCCTAATTTTGAGACGTTTCCGCGAAACGGTAGATGTACGACAAATCGACCGCTCTCGCTGCGACTAACGTTCTGCTTGAAATGTTGTTCACAAGTTTGTTCTTCCATCGTGTACGGTTTGCTTTGGCCATAATCCTCGACGCGCCAAAACTGTTGTATTACATTTTCTAAAGACTCATATTTGTTTTCATGACTGTTTGATGCATAACAGGAAATCGTGTTTTTTATGTTTGTGTCATTTGATGTTAAACCAGAAATAATATATCCAAATTTAGACTCGCGATATACAGGGCCATTTGACTCCGGTTTATACTGCTGAGCTCCCACAATATCATAAAAATGACGTGCTCCAATTAATATGTCAATTTTCTGCGGAACGTTATATGACGGATCCGCAAGTGTAATCTTTTCGAGTTTCACCTTACTTTTAGACACACTCCGCGCAGGTAACTCTCCCGTGATTTTTGGAACAATTAATAATTGCGTGTTTATTTCATAATCACTCACACGCGATTTGATTCTTAACGATACCGTTGCCGTCACGTTTTGTTTTGAATTCCCAATGCCGTAAACAATATGATTAGTCTTATTTTTAATTAATTTTAAACTGTTTACCAACTCCGCACAAATGAAATGATTAGTAGACCCCGAATCGAGCAATGCCCGGGCGTAAGTCTTCTCGCCGTTTAAGCCGAATACTTCTACTACTGCGGTACCTAGCAACACGTTATCTGTCTCGTTAGCGACATGTGCTGTCGTTGACGTCGTAGCCATCTGTTCACCTTTATCTGTGTTTACTACTTGTTCGTTGATATTAGGTTTTTGGTTTAAATGTAACATCGTGTTATGTGGTTTATTACATTTAAAACAATATTTACCAAAACATTTACTACCGCTGTGTTTGCGTAAACAAATTTTGCACAGATCCAGTTGGACTACTTTGTCAATACGATCACGTGCCGATAAAGAAGTAAATACGGGACATTTATAAATAGTGTGCGGCTAATTACACGCATAGCATATAGCCGTAGCTGTCGATGTAAATGCCGTTGAACTTGTTGCGGCTTTGTATTTATTATTTTTAATAAACTTTGAAAGACCTTTTTCCTTTTTTGCAGACTCTGTATTTATATATTTCGACGATTCAATGGATTCGGATATTTGGAATCGATCCTCTATGAACTGGATTAATTCCGTAACGGACGGTATTTTGTCCTTGACCGATTTACTCTCCCACTCTTTCAACGTCTCGTTGTTTAATTTTGAACACAGTATATGCAACAACAGTGGACCCCACTCTTTCGGCTTCTGTCCAAGCGTTTCTAGAGCTTTCATATTGCTGACGAGATCGTCGGAAAATTGACGTAATTTTGTCGAGGTGCTCTCGTTTATTGGAGGCAAATCCACAATATTTTTTACGTGCGTCTGTATCAAAATTTTTTTGTTATCGTATCTATTGATCAGACTTTTCCAAGCTATATCATAATTTGTTGCGGTAGTTTCCAAATATTTTATACAACTTGCTGCGTCGTTTGACAGAGATGACCTTAAATAGAAAAACTTTTCTATGGCAGTCAAGTCCTCGTTAGTATGCATTACAGACATATAAATATCCTTAAATGACATCCATTCGTCATATTTTCCTGAAAAAACTGGAATATTTAATGGAGCCAATCTAACTATTGATTTCGTACTGCCTCTTTGTGTTTTTTCTTCGCTGTTTTGACCCCAATCGATCAAATTTATTGTTTCGACCTTCGAATTTTCCCTTTTTGACGCTCTTATACATATCTCGGCTTCTGACATGACCTTAAAGTACAAGTTTTCAAATTCTATTCGGTAGGGATAATGTTCACTTGTATTTCGTATTTCTTCGTCGTTGTCCTCTATTGCCGATTGTACCTTTTCAAATTCGTACCAGTTCTCTTCTATTTTTGCTTTACGAATCTCAATCTGTACGACTTCTCGTCCTTCTGATTGTATATAAGTTGAGAATCTAGTTATCGCTGCCTTTAATTGGCCTCTTCGCGCTATCAGTGCTGATATGTTTTCAGCCATATTTAATGCTCTTGTATATAGGTATAATTGCCAACCGTTCAATGTATCGACCCTATTTAAAATTATTGAATAATGGGGTATCCAATAATTATATAATCTATATGATTGTTGCTACGAGTTGTACTTTGTACCTGTCTGCTATGGGCGGACTCTGTTAGTTTTTATTATTTATAAATAATTAATTTTACTAACTACGAATTGCTAACGCTACCTAACCCTTGAATACGTGTCTATTTGTAGTTTAAGGAATAAGGGAACTATGATAATTTTTATACGATAGGAATGACTCTCTTACCTTGATTTTTATTCGTTAGCTCATCCCGCGATGTGAATTTTCAACACGAACCTCTTTTTGAATTTCACTGACACGATAACCAGTTTGAAATCGACATGAGATAATACACGACACTCTTGCGATCCGGCCGATGGACCAAATGTTACGCTGGTTAATAAATTTAACGCATTTTCTTTAGTGGACTGTAAATTTTATTTTTATTTTTACACGATATTATGCTAGACACAGTGCTCACGTCTGACTAACAGCAGTGCAAGAGGGAGACACCGATCTAGCGACAATTAACATTAATAATAATAATAATAAAAAGACAAAAATACACTGATAACGACCAGGTACTCATTAAAGTGCATAGATAGCAATAATAAATAATAAGCATACGTGACATTATGTTTATTCTTTAATTTGAAATGATGTAACCCAACAATGAATAATGTTAATATCATTGTATTTATTCACTTCTAAATTCTAGTTTTGCTTACAACTAATCTATCTATAGATGACTAATGTATTTGCAATTGCCTGAAGTCTTATTTAACAACAACTTATGTGTTTTTTTTATTTGAAATGATGTACCCAAACAATGAATAATGTTAATATCAACGTATTTATTGACTTCTAAATTCTAGTTTTGCGTACAACTAATCTATCTATAGGTGACTAATGTATTTGCAATTGTCTGAAGTCTTATTCATCAACATATTACGTTTATTCTTTAATTTGAAATGATGTAACCCAACAATGAATAATGTTAATATAAACGTAATTTTTGAGTTTTAAACTCTGGTTTTTCTGATCATCTAGTTTATGTATAGTGGATAAATGTATTTGCAATTGTCTGAAGTCTTATTCATCAACATATTATGTTTTTTTTTTAATTTGAAATGATGTACCCCAACAATGAATAATGTTAATATCAACGTATTTATTGACTTCTAAATTCTAGTTTTGCGTACAACTAATCTATCTATAGGTGAGTAATGTATTTGCAATTGTCTGAAGTCTTATTCATCAACATATTATGTTTATTCTTTAATTTGAAATGATGTAACCCAACAATGAATAATGTTAATATTAACGTAATTTTTGAGTTCGAAATTCTGGTTTTTCAGATCATCTAGTTTATGTATAGTCGATAAATGTATTTGCAATTGTCTGAAGTCTTCTTCATCAACATATTATGTTTTTTTTTTTAATTTGAAATGATGTACCCCAACAATGAATAACGTTAATATTAACGTAATTATTGACTTCTAAATTCTAGTTTTGCGTACAACTAATCTATCTATAGGTGACTAATGAATTTGCAATTGCCTGAAGTCTTATTCAACAACAACTTATGTGTTTTTTTTTGTTTGAAATGATTTACCCCATCAATGAAAAATGTTAATATTAACGTAATAATTGAATTCTAAATTCTAGTTTTCTGAACATCTAGTTAATTTATAGTGGATAAATGTATTTGCAATTGTCTGAAGTCTTCTTCATCAACATATTATGTTTTTTTTTTAATTTGAAATGATGTACCCCAACAATGAATAACGTTAATATTAACGTAATTATTGACTTCTAAATTCTAGTTTTGCGTACAACTAATCTATCTATAGGTGACTAATGTATTTGCAATTGCCTGAAGTCTTATTCAACAACAACTTATGTGTTTTTTTTTATTTGAAATGATTTACCCCATCAATGAAAAATGTTAATATTAACGTAATAATTGAATTCTAAATTCTAGTTTTCTGAACATCTAGTTAATTTATAGTGGATAAATGTATTTGCAATTGTCTGAAGTCTTCTTCATCAACATATTATGTTTTTTTTTTAATTTGAAATGATGTACCCCAACAATGAATAATGTTAATATCAACGTATTTATTGACTTCTAAATTCTAGTTTTGCGTACAACTAATCTATCTATAGGTGACTAATGTATTTGCAATTGCCTGAAGTCTTATTCAACAACAACTTATGTGTTTTTTTTATTTGAAATGATTTACCCCATCAATGAAAAATGTTAATATTAACGTAATAATTGAATTCTAAATTCTAGTTTTCTGAACATCTAGTTAATTTATAGTGGATAAATGTATTTGCAATTGTCTGAAGTCTTCTTCATCAACATATTATGTTTTTTTTTTTAATTTGAAATGATGTACCCCAACAATGAATAATGTTAATATCAACGTATTTATTGACTTCTAAATTCTAGTTTTGCGTACAACTAATCTATCTATAGGTGACTAATGTATTTGCAATTACCTGAAGTCTTATTCAACAACAACTTATGTGTTTTTTTTATTTGAAATGATTTACCCCATCAATGAAAAATGTTAATACTCACGTAATAATTGAGTTCTAAATTCTAGTTTTCTGAATATCTAGTTAATTTATTGTGGATAAATGTATTTTCAATTGTCTGAAGTCTTATTTAACAACAACTTATGTTTTTTTTTTAATTTGAAATGATGTACCCCAACAATGAATAACGTTAATATTAACGTTATTATTGACTCCTAAATTCTAGTTTTGCGTACAACTAATCTATCTATAGGTGACTAATGTATTTGCAATTGCCTGAAGTCTTATTCAACAACAACTTATGTGTTTTTTTTTATTTGAAATGAATTACCCCATCAATGAAAAATGTTAATATTAACGTAATAATTGAATTCTAAATTCTAGTTTTCTGAACATCTAGTTAATTTATAGTGGATAAATGTATTTGCAATTGTCTGAAGTCTTCTTCATCAACATATTATGTTTTTTTTTAATTTGAAATGATGTACCCCAACAATGAATAATGTTAATATCAACGTATTTATTGACTTCTAAATTCTAGTTTTGCGTACAACTAATCTATCTATAGATGACTAATGTATTTGCAATTGTCTGAAGTCTTATTCATCAACATATTATGTTTATTCTTTAATTTGAAATGATGTAACCCAACAATGAATAATGTTAATATTAACGTAATAATTGAGTTTTAAATTCTGGTTTTTCTGATCATCTAGTTTATGTATAGTAGATAAATGTATTTGCAATTACCTGAAGTCTTATTCAACAACAACTTATGTGTTTTTTTTATTTGAAATGATTTACCCCATCAATGAAAAATGTTTTATTAACGTAATAATTGAGTTCTAAATTCTAGTATTCTGAACATCTAGTTAATTTATAGTGGATAAATGTATTTGCAATTGTCTGAAGTCTTCTTCATCAACATATTATGTTTTTTTTTTTAATTTGAAATGATGTACGCCAAAAATGAATAATCTTAATATCAACGTATTTATTGACTTCTAAATTCTAGTTTTGCGTACAACTAATCTATCTATAGGTGACTAATGTATTTGCAATTGTCTGAAGTCTTATTCAACAACAACTTATGTGTTTTTTTTATTTGAAATGATTTACCCCATCAATGAAAAATGTTAATATTAACGTAATTTTTGAGTTTTAAATTCTGGATATCTGATCATCTAGTTTATGTATCGTGGATAAATGTATTTGCAATTGTCTGAAGTCTTATTCATCAACATATTATTTTTTTTTTTTTTTAATTTGAAATGATGTAACCCAACAATGAATAATGTTAATATCATTGTATTTATTGACTTCTTAATTCTAGTTTTGCGTACAACTAATCTATCTATAGGTGACTAATGTATTTGCAATTGCCTGAAGTCTTATTTAACAACAACTTATGTGTTTTTTTTATTTGAAATGATTTACCCCATCAATGAAAAATGTTAATATTAACGTAATAATTGAGTTCTAAATTCTAGTTTTTTGAACATCTAGTTAATTTATAGTGGATAAATGTATTTGCAATTGTCTGAAGTCTTATTCGTCAACAAATTATGTTTTTTTTAATTTGAAATGTTGTACCCCAACAATGAAAATGTTAATATCAACATATTTATTGACTTCTAAATTCTAGTTTTGCATACAACTAATCTATCTATAGGTGACTGATGTATTTGCAATTGTCTGAAGTCTTATTCATCAACATATTATGTTTATTCTTTAATTTGAAATGATGTAACCCTTCAATGAATAATGTTAATATTAACGTAATTTTTGAGTTTTAAATTCTGGTTTTTCTGATCATCTAGTTTATGTATAGTGGATAAATGTATTTGCAATTGTCTGAAGTCTTATTCATCAACATATTATGTTTTTTTTTTAATTTGAAATGATGTAACCCAACAATGAATAATGATAATATTAACGTAATTTTTGTGTTCTATATTCTAGTTTTGGGTTCAACTAATCTAACTAAAGGTGACTAATGTATTTGCAATTGTCTGAAGTCTTATTCAACAACAACTTATGTGTTTTTTTTATTTGATATGATTTACCCCATCAATGAAAAATGTTAATATTAACGTAATAACTGAGTTCTAAATTCTAGTTTTCTGAACATCTAGTTAAATTATAGTGGGTAAATGTATTTGCAATTGTCTGAAGTCTTCTTCATCAACATATTATGTTTTTTTTTTAATTTGAAATGATGTACCCAACAATGAATTATGTTAATATCAACGTATTTATTGACTTCTAAATTCTAGTTTTGCGTACAACTAATCTATCTATAGGTGACTAATGTATTTGCAATTGTCTGAAGTCTTATTCATCAACATATTATGTTTATTCTTTAATTTGAAATGATGTAACCCAACAATGAATAATGTTAATATTAACGTAATTTTTGAGTTCGAAATTCTGGTTTTTCAGATCATCTAGTTTATGTATAGTGGATAAATGTATTTGCAATTGTCTGAAGTCTTCTTCATCAACATATTATGTTTTTTTTTTTAATTTGAAATGATGTACCCCAACAATGAATAATGTTAATATCAACGTATTTATTGACTTCTAAATTCTAGTTTTGCGTACAACTAATCTATCTATAGGTGAGTAATGTATTTGCAATTGTCTGAAGTCTTATTCAACAACAACTTATGTGTTTTTTTTATTTGAAATGATTTACCCCATCAATGAAAAATGTTAATACTAACGTAATAATTGAGTTCTAAATTCTAGTTTTCTGAATATCTAGTTAATTTATGGTGGATAAATGTATTTTCAATTGTCTGAAGTCTTATTTAACAACAACTTATGTTTTTTTTTTAATTTGAAATGATGTACCCCAACAATGAATAATGTTAATATCAACGTATTTATTGACTTCTAAATTCTAGTTTTGCGTACAACTAATCTATCTATAGGTGACTAATGTATTTGCAATTGTCTGAAGTCTTATTCATCAACATATTATGTTTATTCTTTAATTTGAAATGATGTAACCCAACAATGAATAATGTTAATATTAACGTAATTTTTGAGTTCGAAATTCTGGTTTTTCAGATCATCTAGTTTATGTATAGTCGATAAATGTATTTGCAATTGTCTGAAGTCTTCTTCATCAACATATTATGTTTTTTTTTTAATTTGAAATGATGTACCCCAACAATGAATAATGTTAATATCAACGTATTTATTGACTTCTAAATTCTAGTTTTGCGTACAACTAATCTATCTATAGGTGAGTAATGTATTTGCAATTGTCTGAAGTCTTATTCAACAACAACTTATGTGTTTTTTTTTATTTGAAATGATTTACCCCATCAATGAAAAATGTTTTATTAACGTAATAATTGAGTTCTAAATTCTAGTTTTCTGAACATCTAGTTATTTTATAGTGGATAAATGTATTTGCAATTGTCTGAAGTCTTCTTCATCAACATATTATGTTTTTTTTTTTTAATTTGAAATGATGTAACCCAACAATGAATAATATTAATATCATTGTATTTATTGACTTCTAAATTCTAGTTTTGCGTACAACTAATCTATCTATAGGTGACTAATGTATTTGCAATTGTCTGAAGTCTTATTCATCAACATATTATGTTTATTCTTTAATTTGAAATGATGTAACCCAACAATGAATAATGTTAATATTAACGTAATTTTTGAGTTTTAAATTCTGGTTTTTCTGATCATCTAGTTTATGTATCGTGGATAAATGTATTTGCAATTGTCTGAAGTCTTATTCATCAACATATTATGTTTTTTTTTTTAATTTGAAATGATGTAACCCCAACAATGAATAATGTTAATATCATTGTATTTATTGACTTCTTAATTCTAGTTTTGCGTACAACTAATCTATCTATAGGTGACTAATGTATTTGCAATTGCCTGAAGTCTTATTTAACAACAACTTATGTGTTTTTTTTTATTTGATATGATTTACCCCATCAATGAAAAATGTTAATATTAACGTAATAATTGAGTTCTAAATTCTAGTTTTCTGAACATCTAGTTAAATTATAGTGGATAAATGTATTTGCAATTGTCTGAAGTCTTATTCATCAACATATTATGTTTTTTTTTTAATTTGAAATGATGTAACCCAACAATGAATAATGATAATAATAACGTAATTTTTGTGTTCTATATTCTAGTTTTGGGTTCAACTAATCTAACTAAAGGTGACTGATGTATTTGCAATTGTCTGAAGTCTTATTCATCAACATATTATGTTTATTCTTTAATTTGAAATGATTTACCCCATCAATGAAAAATGTTAATATTAATGTAATAATTGAGTTCTAAATTCTAGTTTTCTGAACATCTAGTTAATTTATAGTGGATAAATGTATTTGCAATTGTCTGAAGTCTTATTCGTCAACAAATTATGTTTTTTTTTAATTTGAAATGTTGTACCCCAACAAAGAATATGTTAATATCAACATATTTATTGACTTCTTAATTCTAGTTTTGCATACAACTAATCTATATATAGGTGACTAATGTATTTGCAATTGTCTGAAGTCTTATTTATCAACATATTATGTTTATTCTTTAATTTTAAATGATGTAACCCAACAATGAATAATGTTAATATTAACGTAATTTTTGAGTTCTAAATTCTGGTTTTTCAGATCATCTAGTTTATGTATAGTGGATAAATGTATTTGCAATTGTCTGAAGTCTTATTCATCAACATATTATGTTTTTTTTTTAATTTGAAATGATGTAACCCAACAATGAATAATGATAATATTAACGTAATTTTTGTGTTCGATATTCTAGTTTTGGGTTCAACTAATCTAACTAAAGGTGACTAATGTATTTGCAATTGCCTGAAGTCTTATTTAACAACAACTTATGTGTTTTTTTTATTTGATATGATTTACCCCATCAATGAAAAATGTTAATATTAACGTAATAATTGAGTTCTAAATTCTAGTTTTCTGAACATCTAGTTAATTTATAGTTGATAAATGTATTTGCAATTGTCTGAAGTCTTATTCGTCAACAAATTATGTTTTTTTTTAATTTGAAATGTTGTACCCCAACAATGAAAATGTTAATATCAACATATTTATTGACTTCTTAATTCTAGTTTTGCATACAACTAATCTATATATAGGTGACTAATGTATTTGCAATTGTCTGAAGTCTTATTCATCAACATATTATGTTTATTCTTTAATTTTAAATGATGTAACCCAACAATGAATAATGTTAATATTAACGTAATTTTTGAGTTCTAAATTCTGGTTTTTCAGATCATCTAGTTTATGTATAGTGGATAAATGTATTTGCAATTGTCTGAAGTCTTATTCATCAACATATTATGTTTTTTTTTTTAATTTGAAATGATGTAACCCAACAATGAATAATGATAATATTAACGTAATTTTTGTGTTCGATATTCTAGTTTTGGGTTCAACTAATCTAACTAAAGGTGACTAATGTATTTGCAATTGTCTGAAGTCTTATTCAACAACAACTTATGTGTTTTTTTTATTTGAAATGATTTACCCCAACAATGAAAAATGTTAGTATTAACGTAATAATTGAGTTCTAAATTCTAGTTTTCTGAACATCTAGTTATTTTATAGTGGATAAATGTATTTGCAATTGTCTGAAGTCTTCTTCATCAACATATTATGTTTTTTTTTTTAATTTGAAATGATGTAACCCAACAATGAATAATATTAATATCATTGTATTTATTGACTTCTAAATTCTAGTTTTGCGTACAACTAATCTATCTATAGGTGACTAATGTATTTGCAATTGTCTGAAGTCTTATTCATCAACATATTATGTTTATTCTTTAATTTGAAATGATGTAACCCAACAATGAATAATGTTAATATTAACGTAATTTTTGAGTTTTAAATTCTGGTTTTTCTGATCATCTAGTTTATGTATCGTGGATAAATGTATTTGCAATTGTCTGAAGTCTTATTCATCAACATATTATGTTTTTTTTTTTAATTTGAAATGATGTAACCCAACAATGAATAATGTTAATATCATTGTATTTATTGACTTCTTAATTCTAGTTTTGCGTACAACTAATCTATCTATAGGTGACTAATGTATTTGCAATTGCCTGAAGTCTTATTTAACAACAACTTATGTGTTTTTTTTATTTGATATGATTTACCCCATCAATGAAAAATGTTAATATTAACGTAATAATTGAGTTCTAAATTCTAGTTTTCTGAACATCTAGTTAAATTATAGTGGATAAATGTATTTGCAATTGTCTGAAGTCTTATTCATCAACATATTATGTTTTTTTTTTAATTTGAAATGATGTAACCCAACAATGAATAATGATAATAATAACGTAATTTTTGTGTTCTATATTCTAGTTTTGGGTTCAACTAATCTAACTAAAGGTGACTGATGTATTTGCAATTGTCTGAAGTCTTATTCATCAACATATTATGTTTATTCTTTAATTTGAAATGATTTACCCCATCAATGAAAAATGTTAATATTAATGTAATAATTGAGTTCTAAATTCTAGTTTTCTGAACATCTAGTTAATTTATAGTGGATAAATGTATTTGCAATTGTCTGAAGTCTTATTCGTCAACAAATTATGTTTTTTTTTAATTTGAAATGTTGTACCCCAACAAAGAATATGTTAATATCAACATATTTATTGACTTCTTAATTCTAGTTTTGCATACAACTAATCTATATATAGGTGACTAATGTATTTGCAATTGTCTGAAGTCTTATTTATCAACATATTATGTTTATTCTTTAATTTGAAATGATGTAACCCAACAATGAATAATGTTAATATTAACGTAATTTTTCAGTTCTAAATTCTGGTTTTTCAGATCATCTAGTTTATGTATAGTGGATAAATGTATTTGCAATTGTCTGAAGTCTTATTCATCAACATATTATGTTTTTTTTTTTAATTTGAAATGATGTAACCCAACAATGAATAATGATAATATTAACGTAATTTTTGTGTTCTATATTCTAGTTTTGGGTTCAACTAATCTAACTAAAGGTGACTAATGTATTTGCAATTGTCTGAAGTCTTATTCAACAACAACTTATGTGTTTTTTTTATTTGAAATGATTTACCCCATCAATGAAAAATGTTAATATTAACGTAATAATTGAGTTCTAAA
Source organism: Metopolophium dirhodum (assembly GCF_019925205.1). Taxonomy (NCBI): domain Eukaryota; kingdom Metazoa; phylum Arthropoda; class Insecta; order Hemiptera; family Aphididae; genus Metopolophium; species Metopolophium dirhodum. The sequence continues at coordinate 152,443,316 of NC_083560.1, forward strand.
TTCTAGTTTTCTGAACATGTAGTTTATTTATAGTGGATATATGTATTTGCAATTGTCTGAAGTCTTCTTCATCAACATATTATGTTTTTTTTTTAATTTGAAATGATGTACCCCAACAATGAATAATGTTAATATCAACGTATTTATTGACTTTTAAATTCTAGTTTTGCCTTTAACTAATCTATCTATAGGTGACTAATGTATTTGCAATTGCCTGAAGTCTTATTCAACAACAATTTATGTGTTTTTTTTATTTGAAATGATTTACCCCATCAATGAAGAATGTTAATATTAACGTAATAATTGAGTTCTAAATTCTAGTTTTCTGAACATCTAGTTAAATTATAGTGGATAAATGTATTTGCAATTGTCTGAAGTCTTCTTCATCAACATATTATGTTTTTTTTTTAATTTGAAATGATGTACCCCAACAATGAATAATGTTAATATCAACGTATTTATTGACTTTTAAATTCTAGTTTTGCGTACAACTAATCTATCTATAGGTGAATAATGTATTTGCAATTGCCTGAAGTCTTATTCAACAACAACTTATGTGTTTTTTTTATTTGAAATGATTTACCCCATCAATGAAAAATGTTAATATTAACGTAATAATTGAATTCTAAATTCTAGTTTTCTGAACATCTAGTTAATTTATAGTGGATAAATGTATTTGCAATTGTCTGAAGTCTTCTTCATCAACATATTATGTTTTTTTTTTTTAATTTGAAATGATGTAACCCAACAATGAATAATATTAATATCATTGTATTTATTGACTTCTAAATTCTAGTTTTGCGTACAACTAATCTATCTATAGGTGACTAATGTATTTGCAATTGTCTGAAGTCTTATTCATCAACATATTATGTTTATTCTTTAATTTGAAATGATGTAACCCAACAATGAATAATGTTAATATTAACGTAATTTTTGAGTTCTAAATTCTGGTTTTTCAGATCATCTAGTTTATGTATAGTGGATAAATGTATTTGCAATTGTCTGAAGTCTTATTCATCAACATATTATGTTTTTTTTTTTAATTTGAAATGATGTAACCCAACAATGAATAATGATAATATTAACGTAATTTTTGTGTTCTATATTCTAGTTTTGGGTTCAACTAATCTAACTAAAGGTGACTAATGTATTTGCAATTGTCTGAAGTCTTATTCAACAATAACTTATGTGTTTTTTTTATTTGAAATGTTTTACCCCATCAATGAAAAATGTTAATATTAATGTAATAATTGAGTTCTAAATTCTAGTTTTCTGAACATCTAGTTAATTTATAGTGGATAAATGTATTTGCAATTGTCTGAAGTCTTATTCGTCAACAAATTATGTTTTTTTTTAATTTGAAATGTTGTACCCCAACAAAGAATATGTTAATATCAACATATTTATTGACTTCTTAATTCTAGTTTTGCATACAACTAATCTATATATAGGTGACTAATGTATTTGCAATTGTCTGAAGTCTTATTTATCAACATATTATGTTTATTCTTTAATTTGAAATGATGTAACCCAACAATGAATAATGTTAATATTAACGTAATTTTTCAGTTCTAAATTCTGGTTTTCTGAACATCTAGTTAAATTATAGTGGATAAATGTATTTGCAATTGTCTGAAGTCTTCTTCATCAACATATTATGTTTTTTTTTTAATTTGAAATGATATACCCCAACAATGAATAATGTTAATATCAACGTATTTATTGACTTTTAAATTCTAGTTTTGCGTACAACTAATCTATCTATAGGTGAATAATGTATTTGCAATTGCCTGAAGTGTTATTCAACAACAACTTATGTGTTTTTTTTATTTGAAATGATTTACCCCATCAATGAAAAATGTTAATATTAACGTAATAATTGAGTTCTAAATTCTAGTTTTCTGAACATCTAGTTAATTTATAGTGGATAAATGTATTTGCAATTGTCTGAAGTCTTCTTCATCAACATATTATGTTTTTTTTTTTAATTTGAAATGATGTAACCCAACAATGAATAATATTAATATCATTGTATTTATTGACTTCTAAATTCTAGTTTTGCGTACAACTAATCTATCTATAGGTGACTAATGTATTTGCAATTGTCTGAAGTCTTATTCATCAACATATTATGTTTATTCTTTAATTTGAAATGATGTAACCCAACAATGAATAATGTTAATATTAACGTAATTTTTGAGTTCTAAATTCTGGTTTTTCAGATCATCTAGTTTATGTATAGTGGATAAATGTATTTGCAATTGTCTGAAGTCTTATTCATCAACATATTATGTTTTTTTTTTTAATTTTAAATGATGTAACCCAACAATGAATAATGATAATATTAACGTAATTTTTGTGTTCTATATTCTAGTTTTGGGTTCAACTAATCTAACTAAAGGTGACTAATGTATTTGCAATTGTCTGAAGTCTTATTCAACAATAACTTATGTGTTTTTTTTATTTGAAATGATTTACCCCATCAATGAAAAATGTTAATATTAACGTAATAATTGAGTTCTAAATTCTAGTTTTCTGAACATCTAGTTAATATATAGTGGATAAATGTATTTGCAATTGTCTGAAGTCTTCTTCATCAACATATTATGTTTTTTTTTTAATTTGAAATGATGTACCCCAACAATGAATAATGTTAATATCAACGTATTTATTGACTTTTAAATTCTAGTTTTGCCTTTAACTAATCTATCTATAGGTGACTAATGTATTTGCAATTGCCTGAAGTCTTATTCAACAACAATTTATGTGTTTTTTTTATTTGAAATGATTTACCCCATCAATGAAGAATGTTAATATTAACGTAATAATTGAGTTCTAAATTCTAGTTTTCTGAACATCTAGTTAAATTATAGTGGATAAATGTATTTGCAATTGTCTGAAGTCTTCTTCATCAACATATTATGTTTTTTTTTTAATTTGAAATGATGTACCCCAACAATGAATAATGTTAATATCAACGTATTTATTGACTTTTAAATTCTAGTTTTGCCCTTAACTAATCTATCTATAGTTGACTAATGTATTTGCAATTGCCTGAAGTCTTATTTAACAACAACTTATGTGTTTTTTTTATTTGATATGATTTACCCCATCAATGAAAAATGTTAATATTAACGTAATAATTGAGTTCTAAATTCTAGTTTTCTGAACATCTAGTTAATTTATAGTGGATTAATGTATTTGCAATTGTCTGAAGTCTTCTTCATCAACATATTATGTTTTTTTTTTAATTTGAAATGATGTACCCCAACAATGAATAATGTTAATATCAACGTATTTATTGACTTTTAAATTCTAGTTTTGCGTACAACTAATCTATCTATAGGTGACTAATGTATTTGCAATTGCCTGAAGTCTTATTCAACAACAACTTATGTGTTTTTTTTATTTGAAATGATTTACCCCATCAATGAAAAATGTTAATATTAACGTAATAATTGAGTTCTAAATTCTAGTTTTCTGAACATCTAGTTAATTTATAGTGGATAAATGTATTTGCAATTGTCTGAAGTCTTCTTCATCAACATATTATGTTTTTTTTTTAATTTGAAATGATTTACCCCATCAATGAAAAATGTTAATATTAACGTAATAACTGAGTTCTAAATTCTAGTTTTCTGAACATCTAGTTAAATTATAGTGGGTAAATGTATTTGCAATTGTCTGAAGTCTTCTTCATCAACATATTATGTTTTTTTTTTAATTTGAAATGATGTACCCAACAATGAATTATGTTAATATCAACGTATTTATTGACTTCTAAATTCTAGTTTTGCGTACAACTAATCTATCTATAGATGACTAATGTATTTGCAATTGTCTGAAGTCTTATTCATCAACATATTATGTTTATTCTTTAATTTGAAATGATGTAACCCAACAATGAATAATGTTAATTTTAACGTCATTTTTGAGTTTTAAATTCTGGTTTTTCTGATCATCTAGTTTATGTATAGTGGATAAATGTATTTGCAATTGTCTGAAGTCTTATTCATCAACATATTATGTTTTTTTTTTTTAATTTGAAATGATGTAACCCAACAATGAATAATGTTAATATCATTGTATTTATTGACTTCTAAATTATAGTTTTGCGTACAACTAATCTATCTATAGATGACTAATGTATTTGCAATTGCCTGAAGTCTTATTTAACAACAACTTATGTGTTTTTTTTATTTGATATGATTTACCCCATCAATGAAAAATGTTAATATTAACGTAATAATTGAGTTCTAAATTCTAGTTTTCTGAACATCTAGTTAATTTATAGTGGATAAATGTATTTGCAATTGTCTGAAGTCTTATTCGTCAACAAATTATGTTTTTTTTTAATTTGAAATGTTGTACCCCAACAATGAAAATGTTAATATCAACATATTTATTGACTTCTTAATTCTAGTTTTGCATACAACTAATCTATATATAGGTGACTAATGTATTTGCAATTGTCTGAAGTCTTATTTATCAACATATTATGTTTATTCTTTAATTTGAAATGATGTAACCCAACAATGAATAATGTTAATATTAACGTAATTTTTCAGTTCTAAATTCTGGTTTTCTGAACATCTAGTTAAATTATAGTGGATAAATGTATTTGCAATTGTCTGAAGTCTTCTTCATCAACATATTATGTTTTTTTTTTAATTTGAAATGATATACCCCAACAATGAATAATGTTAATATCAACGTATTTATTGACTTTTAAATTCTAGTTTTGCGTACAACTAATCTATCTATAGGTGAATAATGTATTTGCAATTGCCTGAAGTGTTATTCAACAACAACTTATGTGTTTTTTTTATTTGAAATGATTTACCCCATCAATGAAAAATGTTAATATTAACGTAATAATTGAGTTCTAAATTCTAGTTTTCTGAACATCTAGTTAATTTATAGTGGATAAATGTATTTGCAATTGTCTGAAGTCTTCTTCATCAACATATTATGTTTTTTTTTTTAATTTGAAATGATGTAACCCAACAATGAATAATATTAATATCATTGTATTTATTGACTTCTAAATTCTAGTTTTGCGTACAACTAATCTATCTATAGGTGACTAATGTATTTGCAATTGTCTGAAGTCTTATTCATCAACATATTATGTTTATTCTTTAATTTGAAATGATGTAACCCAACAATGAATAATGTTAATATTAACGTAATTTTTGAGTTCTAAATTCTGGTTTTTCAGATCATCTAGTTTATGTATAGTGGATAAATGTATTTGCAATTGTCTGAAGTCTTATTCATCAACATATTATGTTTTTTTTTTTAATTTTAAATGATGTAACCCAACAATGAATAATGATAATATTAACGTAATTTTTGTGTTCTATATTCTAGTTTTGGGTTCAACTAATCTAACTAAAGGTGACTAATGTATTTGCAATTGTCTGAAGTCTTATTCAACAATAACTTATGTGTTTTTTTTATTTGAAATGATTTACCCCATCAATGAAAAATGTTAATATTAACGTAATAATTGAGTTCTAAATTCTAGTTTTCTGAACATCTAGTTAATATATAGTGGATAAATGTATTTGCAATTGTCTGAAGTCTTCTTCATCAACATATTATGTTTTTTTTTTAATTTGAAATGATGTACCCCAACAATGAATAATGTTAATATCAACGTATTTATTGACTTTTAAATTCTAGTTTTGCCTTTAACTAATCTATCTATAGGTGACTAATGTATTTGCAATTGCCTGAAGTCTTATTCAACAACAATTTATGTGTTTTTTTTATTTGAAATGATTTACCCCATCAATGAAGAATGTTAATATTAACGTAATAATTGAGTTCTAAATTCTAGTTTTCTGAACATCTAGTTAAATTATAGTGGATAAATGTATTTGCAATTGTCTGAAGTCTTCTTCATCAACATATTATGTTTTTTTTTTAATTTGAAATGATGTACCCCAACAATGAATAATGTTAATATCAACGTATTTATTGACTTTTAAATTCTAGTTTTGCCCTTAACTAATCTATCTATAGTTGACTAATGTATTTGCAATTGCCTGAAGTCTTATTTAACAACAACTTATGTGTTTTTTTTATTTGATATGATTTACCCCATCAATGAAAAATGTTAATATTAACGTAATAATTGAGTTCTAAATTCTAGTTTTCTGAACATCTAGTTAATTTATAGTGGATTAATGTATTTGCAATTGTCTGAAGTCTTCTTCATCAACATATTATGTTTTTTTTTTAATTTGAAATGATGTACCCCAACAATGAATAATGTTAATATCAACGTATTTATTGACTTTTAAATTCTAGTTTTGCGTACAACTAATCTATCTATAGGTGACTAATGTATTTGCAATTGCCTGAAGTCTTATTCAACAACAACTTATGTGTTTTTTTTATTTGAAATGATTTACCCCATCAATGAAAAATGTTAATATTAACGTAATAATTGAGTTCTAAATTCTAGTTTTCTGAACATCTAGTTAATTTATAGTGGATAAATGTATTTGCAATTGTCTGAAGTCTTCTTCATCAACATATTATGTTTTTTTTTTAATTTGAAATGATTTACCCCATCAATGAAAAATGTTAATATTAACGTAATAACTGAGTTCTAAATTCTAGTTTTCTGAACATCTAGTTAAATTATAGTGGGTAAATGTATTTGCAATTGTCTGAAGTCTTCTTCATCAACATATTATGTTTTTTTTTTAATTTGAAATGATGTACCCAACAATGAATTATGTTAATATCAACGTATTTATTGACTTCTAAATTCTAGTTTTGCGTACAACTAATCTATCTATAGATGACTAATGTATTTGCAATTGTCTGAAGTCTTATTCATCAACATATTATGTTTATTCTTTAATTTGAAATGATGTAACCCAACAATGAATAATGTTAATTTTAACGTCATTTTTGAGTTTTAAATTCTGGTTTTTCTGATCATCTAGTTTATGTATAGTGGATAAATGTATTTGCAATTGTCTGAAGTCTTATTCATCAACATATTATGTTTTTTTTTTTAATTTGAAATGATGTAACCCAACAATGAATAATGTTAATATCATTGTATTTATTGACTTCTAAATTATAGTTTTGCGTACAACTAATCTATCTATAGATGACTAATGTATTTGCAATTGCCTGAAGTCTTATTTAACAACAACTTATGTGTTTTTTTTATTTGATATGATTTACCCCATCAATGAAAAATGTTAATATTAACGTAATAATTGAGTTCTAAATTCTAGTTTTCTGAACATCTAGTTAATTTATAGTGGATAAATGTATTTGCAATTGTCTGAAGTCTTATTCGTCAACAAATTATGTTTTTTTTTAATTTGAAATGTTGTACCCCAACAATGAAAATGTTAATATCAACATATTTATTGACTTCTTAATTCTAGTTTTGCATACAACTAATCTATATATAGGTGACTAATGTATTTGCAATTGTCTGAAGTCTTATTCATCAACATATTATGTTTATTCTTTAATTTTAAATGATGTAACCCAACAATGAATAATGTTAATATTAACGTAATTTTTGAGTTCTAAATTCTGGTTTTTCAGATCATCTAGTTTATGTATAGTGGATAAATGTATTTGCAATTGTCTGAAGTCTTATTCATCAACATATTATGTTTTTTTTTTAATTTGAAATGATGTAACCCAACAATGAATAATGATAATATTAACGTAATTTTTGTGTTCGATATTCTAGTTTTGGGTTCAACTAATCTAACTAAAGGTGACTAATGTATTTGCAATTGCCTGAAGTCTTATTTAACAACAACTTATGTGTTTTTTTTATTTGATATGATTTACCCCATCAATGAAAAATGTTAATATTAACGTAATAATTGAGTTCTAAATTCTAGTTTTCTGAACATCTAGTTAATTTATAGTTGATAAATGTATTTGCAATTGTCTGAAGTCTTATTCGTCAACAAATTATGTTTTTTTTTAATTTGAAATGTTGTACCCCAACAATGAAAATGTTAATATCAACATATTTATTGACTTCTTAATTCTAGTTTTGCATACAACTAATCTATATATAGGTGACTAATGTATTTGCAATTGTCTGAAGTCTTATTCATCAACATATTATGTTTATTCTTTAATTTTAAATGATGTAACCCAACAATGAATAATGTTAATATTAACGTAATTTTTGAGTTCTAAATTCTGGTTTTTCAGATCATCTAGTTTATGTATAGTGGATAAATGTATTTGCAATTGTCTGAAGTCTTATTCATCAACATATTATGTTTTTTTTTTAATTTGAAATGATGTAACCCAACAATGAATAATGATAATATTAACGTAATTTTTGTGTTCGATATTCTAGTTTTGGGTTCAACTAATCTAACTAAAGGTGACTAATGTATTTGCAATTGTCTGAAGTCTTATTCAACAACAACTTATGTGTTTTTTTTATTTGAAATGATTTACCCCAACAATGAAAAATGTTAGTATTAACGTAATAATTGAGTTCTAAATTCTAGTTTTCTGAACATCTAGTTATTTTATAGTGGATAAATGTATTTGCAATTGTCTGAAGTCTTCTTCATCAACATATTATGTTTTTTTTTTTAATTTGAAATGATGTAACCCAACAATGAATAATATTAATATCATTGTATTTATTGACTTCTAAATTCTAGTTTTGCGTACAACTAATCTATCTATAGGTGACTAATGTATTTGCAATTGCCTGAAGTCTTATTCAACAACAATTTATGTGTTTTTTTTATTTGAAATGATTTACCCCATCAATGAAGAATGTTAATATTAACGTAATAATTGAGTTCTAAATTCTAGTTTTCTGAACATCTAGTTAAATTATAGTGGATAAATGTATTTGCAATTGTCTGAAGTCTTCTTCATCAACATATTATGTTTTTTTTTTAATTTGAAATGATGTACCCCAACAATGAATAATGTTAATATCAACGTATTTATTGACTTTTAAATTCTAGTTTTGCGTACAACTAATCTATCTATAGGTGAATAATGTATTTGCAATTGCCTGAAGTCTTATTCAACAACAACTTATGTGTTTTTTTTATTTGAAATGATTTACCCCATCAATGAAAAATGTTAATATTAACGTAATAATTGAATTCTAAATTCTAGTTTTCTGAACATCTAGTTAATTTATAGTGGATAAATGTATTTGCAATTGTCTGAAGTCTTCTTCATCAACATATTATGTTTTTTTTTTTAATTTGAAATGATGTAACCCAACAATGAATAATATTAATATCATTGTATTTATTGACTTCTAAATTCTAGTTTTGCGTACAACTAATCTATCTATAGGTGACTAATGTATTTGCAATTGTCTGAAGTCTTATTCATCAACATATTATGTTTATTCTTTAATTTGAAATGATGTAACCCAACAATGAATAATGTTAATATTAACGTAATTTTTGAGTTCTAAATTCTGGTTTTTCAGATCATCTAGTTTATGTATAGTGGATAAATGTATTTGCAATTGTCTGAAGTCTTATTCATCAACATATTATGTTTTTTTTTTTAATTTGAAATGATGTAACCCAACAATGAATAATGATAATATTAACGTAATTTTTGTGTTCTATATTCTAGTTTTGGGTTCAACTAATCTAACTAAAGGTGACTAATGTATTTGCAATTGTCTGAAGTCTTATTCAACAATAACTTATGTGTTTTTTTTATTTGAAATGTTTTACCCCATCAATGAAAAATGTTAATATTAATGTAATAATTGAGTTCTAAATTCTAGTTTTCTGAACATCTAGTTAATTTATAGTGGATAAATGTATTTGCAATTGTCTGAAGTCTTATTCGTCAACAAATTATGTTTTTTTTTAATTTGAAATGTTGTACCCCAACAAAGAATATGTTAATATCAACATATTTATTGACTTCTTAATTCTAGTTTTGCATACAACTAATCTATATATAGGTGACTAATGTATTTGCAATTGTCTGAAGTCTTATTTATCAACATATTATGTTTATTCTTTAATTTGAAATGATGTAACCCAACAATGAATAATGTTAATATTAACGTAATTTTTCAGTTCTAAATTCTGGTTTTCTGAACATCTAGTTAAATTATAGTGGATAAATGTATTTGCAATTGTCTGAAGTCTTCTTCATCAACATATTATGTTTTTTTTTTAATTTGAAATGATATACCCCAACAATGAATAATGTTAATATCAACGTATTTATTGACTTTTAAATTCTAGTTTTGCGTACAACTAATCTATCTATAGGTGAATAATGTATTTGCAATTGCCTGAAGTGTTATTCAACAACAACTTATGTGTTTTTTTTATTTGAAATGATTTACCCCATCAATGAAAAATGTTAATATTAACGTAATAATTGAGTTCTAAATTCTAGTTTTCTGAACATCTAGTTAATTTATAGTGGATAAATGTATTTGCAATTGTCTGAAGTCTTCTTCATCAACATATTATGTTTTTTTTTTTAATTTGAAATGATGTAACCCAACAATGAATAATATTAATATCATTGTATTTATTGACTTCTAAATTCTAGTTTTGCGTACAACTAATCTATCTATAGGTGACTAATGTATTTGCAATTGTCTGAAGTCTTATTCATCAACATATTATGTTTATTCTTTAATTTGAAATGATGTAACCCAACAATGAATAATGTTAATATTAACGTAATTTTTGAGTTCTAAATTCTGGTTTTTCAGATCATCTAGTTTATGTATAGTGGATAAATGTATTTGCAATTGTCTGAAGTCTTATTCATCAACATATTATGTTTTTTTTTTTAATTTTAAATGATGTAACCCAACAATGAATAATGATAATATTAACGTAATTTTTGTGTTCTATATTCTAGTTTTGGGTTCAACTAATCTAACTAAAGGTGACTAATGTATTTGCAATTGTCTGAAGTCTTATTCAACAATAACTTATGTGTTTTTTTTATTTGAAATGATTTACCCCATCAATGAAAAATGTTAATATTAACGTAATAATTGAGTTCTAAATTCTAGTTTTCTGAACATCTAGTTAATATATAGTGGATAAATGTATTTGCAATTGTCTGAAGTCTTCTTCATCAACATATTATGTTTTTTTTTTAATTTGAAATGATGTACCCCAACAATGAATAATGTTAATATCAACGTATTTATTGACTTTTAAATTCTAGTTTTGCCTTTAACTAATCTATCTATAGGTGACTAATGTATTTGCAATTGCCTGAAGTCTTATTCAACAACAATTTATGTGTTTTTTTTATTTGAAATGATTTACCCCATCAATGAAGAATGTTAATATTAACGTAATAATTGAGTTCTAAATTCTAGTTTTCTGAACATCTAGTTAAATTATAGTGGATAAATGTATTTGCAATTGTCTGAAGTCTTCTTCATCAACATATTATGTTTTTTTTTTAATTTGAAATGATGTACCCCAACAATGAATAATGTTAATATCAACGTATTTATTGACTTTTAAATTCTAGTTTTGCCCTTAACTAATCTATCTATAGTTGACTAATGTATTTGCAATTGCCTGAAGTCTTATTTAACAACAACTTATGTGTTTTTTTTATTTGATATGATTTACCCCATCAATGAAAAATGTTAATATTTACGTAATAATTGAGTTCTAAATTCTAGTTTTCTGAACATCTAGTTAATTTATAGTGGATTAATGTATTTGCAATTGTCTGAAGTCTTCTTCATCAACATATTATGTTTTTTTTTTAATTTGAAATGATGTACCCCAACAATGAATAATGTTAATATCAACGTATTTATTGACTTTTAAATTCTAGTTTTGCGTACAACTAATCTATCTATAGGTGACTAATGTATTTGCAATTGCCTGAAGTCTTATTCAACAACAACTTATGTGTTTTTTTTATTTGAAATGATTTACCCCATCAATGAAAAATGTTAATATTAACGTAATAATTGAGTTCTAAATTCTAGTTTTCTGAACATCTAGTTAATTTATAGTGGATAAATGTATTTGCAATTGTCTGAAGTCTTCTTCATCAACATATTATGTTTTTTTTTTAATTTGAAATGATTTACCCCAACAATGAATAATGTTAATATCAACGTATTTATTGACTTTTAAATTCTAGTTTTGCGTACAACTAATCTATCTATAGGTGACTAATGTATTTGCAATTGCCTGAAGTCTTATTCAACAACAACTTATGTGTTTTTTTTATTTGAAATGATTTACCCCATCAATGAAGAATGTTAATATTAACGTAATAATTGAGTTCTAAATTCTAGTTTTCTGAACATCTAGTTAAATTATAGTGGATAAATGTATTTGCAATTGTCTGAAGTCTTCTTCATCAACATATTATGTTTTTTTTTTAATTTGAAATGATGTACCCCAACAATGAATTATGTTAATATCAACGTATTTAGTGACTTCTAAATTCTAGTTTTGCGTACAACTAATTTATCTATAGATGACTAATGTATTTGCAATTGTCTGAAGTCTTATTCATCAACATATTATGTTTATTCTTTAATTTGAAATGATGTAACCCAACAATGAATAATGTTAATATTAACGTCATTTTTGAGTTTTAAATTCTGGTTTTTCTGATCATCTAGTTTATGTATAGTGGATAAATGTATTTGCAATTGTCTGAAGTCTTATTCATCAACATATTATGTTTTTTTTTTTAATTTGAAATGATGTAACCCAACTATGAATAATATTAATATCATTGTATTTATTGACTTCTAAATTCTAGTTTTGCGTACAACTAATCTATCTATAGGTGACTAATGTATTTGCAATTGTCTGAAGTCTTATTCATCAACATATTATGTGTTACGCTGGTTAATAAATTTAACGCATTTTCTTTAGTGGACTGTAAATTTTATTTTTATTTTTACACGATATTATGCTAGACACAGTGCTCACGTCCGACTAACAGCAGTGCAAGAGGGAGACACCGATCTAGCGACAATTAACATTAATAATAATAATAATAATAAGACAAAAATACACTGATAACGACCAGGTACTCATTAAAGTGCATAGATAGCAATAATATATAATAAGCATACGTGACAAGCCGCCCGCCTTGAAATAACATTTCAAATAATAATTCAAATTATTTAAACAAAATTTAATTACATCTAATAAGCATATTATTATACAAACCAAATAAACAAAATATATTTTTTTTTTTACAAATTACAATTACCCACAAATGGCAATGGACATAATTGCCTGACGGCTCTACGAAAAGTTCCATTCGCCGTTTTAACGTCAGCCACGCGTATAACACCGTCTTGCCCTGGTATGACATTGATAATCCGACCTAAACGCCATTTCATTGGTGGAAGGTTTTCATCGCGCATGAGTACAATGGAATCTTCCTTCAGTTTGACACCCTTTTCGCTTGCCCACTTTGCCCGTTCCTGAAGTTGGGACAGATACTCTTTGCTCCACCGTCTCCATAGAATATCCGAATATTGTGACACGCGTCGCCAACGAGATAGATAATTTGTTGGTACGTTTGTGTCATCAATTTCTGGTATGGCGGAGAGAGAGTCACCGATGAGAAAATGCCCGGGAGTTAAATGAGACATATCACTAGGATCGGAGGACATAAGTGTTAAAGGACGACTATTTAGACACGCCTCTGCTCGGGTTATAATAGTTAGCAACTCCTCGTAAGTAAAGTACGAATCACCCAAGACTTTGGATAATAAAGATTTCATGGATTTTACACCTGCTTCCCATAGACCGCCGAAGTGAGGTGAACGGGCAGGTATGAATTTCCAATCAATGCCTAAATCTGATAACGTATCCATAGTCCTTTTTTTATTTTCGTCACTATGAAATAATTGGTACCATTCCTTTAGTTTCCGGTTGGCCCCTACGAAATTCGTTGCATTATCTGAGTATATTACCATGCTTTTTCCCCGACGGTCAAAAAATCTATTTAATGCGCGTATAAAAGCATCGGTGCTCAGGTCACTGACGAGCTCGAGATGTATAGCTCGCGTAGCTAAACAAATAAAAACGCTTACATAAGACTTCACTTTCGGGGCATTTCTTCGAGTGCTAGTTTTAACCATGAAGGGCCCGGCGAAGTCTACTCCACATCTTAGAAACGCGCGGCCTGGAGATACCCGATGTTTAGGCAGATCACCCATTATCGGTTGCATTATAATAGGTTTTTGTTTAAAACAAATAACGCATTTATTTACTATGTTTCGTGCTAAATTGCGACCGTTAATTGGCCAGTAGCTCATGCGTACCGACGATAACATAGCTTGTGGACCTCCATGCATTAGTGTTACGTGCTCATTACATAACAATAATTTCGTGAAATTACTATTTGGTGGTAACACTATAGGGTTACGCTGGAATATCGAAATTGATGCTGCATGTTTTAATCGTCCACCCACGCGTATTATATTATTCTTATCTAAGAACGGTCGCAGACGAAATAACTTACTCTTACTTGATATTGCCTCTCCGTTAAGCATAGATTTTATCTCATTAGCAAACTCATTTCTTTGAACAACTTTAATTAATGCCGTTTTTGCCAATTTTATTTCGTCAGCACTTAAATTACCAATCAGTCGGCACCGATCGCCTGGTTTGTCGGTTTTACGTAAGCAATTAGCTTTAAATCGTAAACAATATGCTACGACTCTTATCAATTTACCGAAAGACGAATACCGATTTATGATATTTATATCCCTTGCCGTAGTGCATAGAGCGCTTATCTCATTTATTTTTGTTTCTGCGCTCTCCTCGTTGCAATCTAATGAGCGGTTCGTTGTATCAGGCCACTCGTTTTCGTGTCGTGACAACCAACTTGGCCCGTTCCACCAAACTGATAAACTAGCTAATTGGGTGGGACAACAACCGCGTGAAATCACGTCAGCTGGATTATCGACACCGCTAATGTGAAACCAGTTTGAGGGAGACGTGATCTCTTGAATTTGACCAACTCGGTGTGCTACGAAGGTTTTCCATTTTTTCGACGTTGACGTAATCCAGCACCATGTGACGCTGGAATCGGTCCAATAATATGCTTTACTGATTGACAATTTCAACCTTGGTACGATCTTATTTGCTACCTTTGCTAGCAATAGAGCGGCGCACAATTCCAATCGTGGTAGCGACAATATTTTTAGTGGTGCTACCTTTGACTTTGCGCAAATTAATTGTATCTTATGTTTGTTATTCATGTCCGTACAACGTAAATACAAACAACATCCATATGCCTTAATACTCGCGTCCGCGAAACCGTGTATTTGTATCGAGTGTATTTTATCGTTTATCGTAATTTGACGCGGAATTTTAATTGCATTTAGATGCGATAATTCGGATTTGTATTTATACCACTCACTGCTTATCTTTTCCGAAACCGGTTCTGACCAAGATAAACCCTCTTTCCATAACTCTTGCATGATTAATTTTGCACATACTATTACCGGACCAATTAAGCCGAGTGGGTCGTATATACGTGCAATATCGGACAATATGTTGCGTTTAGTAAGAGGCGTTACTAACGACGTTTCATTTATCTTATATTTAAGTTCATCGGTGTGAGAGTCCCAATATAGACCAAGTATTCTAGTTAAATCATTACTTGTCTCTTGAAAATCCACTAAGCCATCATTGTTGTCGAAACCATCTCGAATTATATCCAAATCGTTAGACGCCCATTTACCTAGCTCTAATTTAGCTGTAGACATTAATTTGATAAGTGCATTGCGTATCTCGATTGCGTCTTTCTTTGTAGCTGCGCCGCTGATAAAATCGTCCATATAAAAATCATGTGCAATTAATGGTGCTACTGTTGGATATTGAACTTGTCCGATTTCCGATAATCTTTGTAAGCAAGCCGTCGCGAGATAAGACGCAGGTACTGTCCCATAGGTGACAGTGTTTAATCGATATATCTTTATAGGGTCATTATCGTTCTCTCTCCACAATATACGCTGATAATCACGATGTTGCTCACAGACCTGTATCTGTCGGTACATTTTTTTTATATCGGCAGTTAACACAAAATTGTGCGTGCGAAATCTGGCTAATATGTGAATTAATTCTTCTTGTATTGACGGTCCCTTTTGTAGTACGTCGTTTAAACTAAACCCACTTTCTGTTTTTGTTGATGCATCAAATACTACGCGTAATTTTGTTGTGAGACTGTTTTCATTTTGGACGCAATGGTGAGCTAGATAGCACATACGACCGGGCAATTCGATTTCTTCGTTATCCATATTCTGTGTCATATGGTTTAATTTTTCATATTCGTTCATAAATTTTACGTAATCCTTTTTCAGCGAGGGATTTTTTCTAAATCGCCTTTCTATTGCGAATAATCTTCCTTTTGCGATGTCGTAGGAATTGCCTAATTTTGAGACGTTTCCGCGAAACGGTAGATGTACGACAAATCGACCGCTCTCGCTGCGACTAACGTTCTGCTTGAAATGTTGTTCACAAGTTTGTTCTTCCATCGTGTACGGTTTGCTTTGGCCATAATCCTCGACGCGCCAAAACTGTTGTATTACATTTTCTAAAGACTCATATTTGTTTTCATGACTGTTTGATGCATAACAGGAAATCGTGTTTTTTATGTTTGTGTCATTTGATGTTAAACCAGAAATAATATATCCAAATTTAGACTCGCGATATACAGGGCCATTTGACTCCGGTTTATACTGCTGAGCTCCCACAATATCATAAAAATGACGTGCTCCAATTAATATGTCAATTTTCTGCGGAACGTTATATGACGGATCCGCAAGTGTAATCTTTTCGAGTTTCACCTTACTTTTAGACACACTCCGCGCAGGTAACTCTCCCGTGATTTTTGGAACAATTAATAATTGCGTGTTTATTTCATAATCACTCACACGCGATTTGATTCTTAACGATACCGTTGCCGTCACGTTTTGTTTTGAATTCCCAATGCCGTAAACAATATGATTAGTCTTATTTTTAATTAATTTTAAACTGTTTACCAACTCCGCACAAATGAAATGATTAGTAGACCCCGAATCGAGCAATGCCCGGGCGTAAGTCTTCTCGCCGTTTAAGCCGAATACTTCTACTACTGCGGTACCTAGCAACACGTTATCTGTCTCGTTAGCGACATGTGCTGTCGTTGACGTCGTAGCCATCTGTTCACCTTTATCTGTGTTTACTACTTGTTCGTTGATATTAGGTTTTTGGTTTAAATGTAACATCGTGTTATGTGGTTTATTACATTTAAAACAATATTTACCAAAACATTTACTACCGCTGTGTTTGCGTAAACAAATTTTGCACAGATCCAGTTGGACTACTTTGTCAATACGATCACGTGCCGATAAAGAAGTAAATACGGGACATTTATAAATAGTGTGCGGCTGATTACACGCATAGCATATAGCCGTAGCTGTCGATGTAAATGCCGTTGAACTTGTTGCGGCTTTGTATTTATTATTTTTAATAAACTTTGAAAGACCTTTTTCCTTTTTTGCAGACTCTGTATTTATATATTTCGACGATTCAATGGATTCGGATATTTGGAATCGATCCTCTATGAACTGGATTAATTCCGTAACGGACGGTATTTTGTCCTTGACCGATTTACTCTCCCACTCTTTCAACGTCTCGTTGTTTAATTTTGAACACAGTATATGCAACAACAGTGGACCCCACTCTTTCGGCTTCTGTCCAAGCGTTTCTAGAGCTTTCATATTGCTGACGAGATCGTCGGAAAATTGACGTAATTTTGTCGAGGTGCTCTCGTTTATTGGAGGCAAATCCACAATATTTTTTACGTGCGTCTGTATCAAAATTTTTTTGTTATCGTATCTATTGATCAGACTTTTCCAAGCTATATCATAATTTGTTGCGGTAGTTTCCAAATATTTTATACAACTTGCTGCGTCGTTTGACAGAGATGACCTTAAATAGAAAAACTTTTCTATGGCAGTCAAGTCCTCGTTAGTATGCATTACAGACATATAAATATCCTTAAATGACATCCATTCGTCATATTTTCCTGAAAAAACTGGAATATTTAATGGAGCCAATCTAACTATTGATTTCGTACTGCCTCTTTGTGTTTTTTCTTCGCTGTTTTGACCCCAATCGATCAAATTTATTGTTTCGACCTTCGAATTTTCCCTTTTTGACGCTCTTATACATATCTCGGCTTCTGACATGACCTTAAAGTACAAGTTTTCAAATTCTATTCGGTAGGGATAATGTTCACTTGTATTTCGTATTTCTTCGTCGTTGTCCTCTATTGCCGATTGTACCTTTTCAAATTCGTACCAGTTCTCTTCTATTTTTGCTTTACGAATCTCAATCTGTACGACTTCTCGTCCTTCTGATTGTATATAAGTTGAGAATCTAGTTATCGCTGCCTTTAATTGGCCTCTTCGCGCTATCAGTGCTGATATGTTTTCAGCCATATTTAATGCTCTTGTATATAGGTATAATTGCCAACCGTTCAATGTATCGACCCTATTTAAAATTATTGAATAATGGGGTATCCAATAATTATATAATCTATATGATTGTTGCTACGAGTTGTACTTTGTACCTGTCTGCTATGGGCGGACTCTGTTAGTTTTTATTATTTATAAATAATTAATTTTACTAACTACGAATTGCTAACGCTACCTAACCCTTGAATACGTGTCTATTTTGTAGTTTAAGGAATAAGGGAACTATGATAATTTTTATACGATAGGAATGACTCTCTTACCTTGATTTTTATTCGTTAGCTCATCCCGCGATGTGAATTTTCAACACGAACCTCTTTTTGAATTTCACTGACACGATAACCAGTTTGAAATCGACATGAGATAATACACGACACTCTTGCGATCCGGCCGATGGACCAAATGTTACGCTGGTTAATAAATTTAACGCATTTTCTTTAGTGGACTGTAAATTTTATTTTTATTTTTACACGATATTATGCTAGACACAGTGCTCACGTCTGACTAACAACAGTGCAAGAGGGAGACACCGATCTAGCGACAATTAACATTAATAATAATAATAATAAAAAGACAAAAATACACTGATAACGACCAGGTACTCATTAAAGTGCATAGATAGCAATAATATATAATAAGCATACGTGACATTATGTTTATTCTTTAATTTGAAATGATGTAACCCAACAATGAATAATGTTAATATCATTGTATTTATTCACTTCTAAATTCTAGTTTTGCTTACAACTAATCTATCTATAGATGACTAATGTATTTGCAATTGCCTGAAGTCTTATTTAACAACAACTTATGTGTTTTTTTTATTTGAAATGATGTACCCAAACAATGAATAATGTTAATATCAACGTATTTATTGACTTCTAAATTCTAGTTTTGCGTACAACTAATCTATCTATAGATGACTAATGTATTTGCAATTGTCTGAAGTCTTATTCATCAACATATTATATTTATTCTTTAATTTGAAATGATGTAACCCAACAATGAATAATGTTAATATTAACGTCATTTTTGGGTTTTAAATTCTGGTTTTTCTGATCATCTAGTTTATGTATAGTGGATAAATGTATTTGCAATTGTCTGAAGTCTTATTCATCAACATATTATGTTTTTTTTTTAATTTGAAATGATGTACCCCAACAATAAATAATGTTAATATCAACGTATTTATTGACTTCTAAATTCTAGTTTTGCGTACAACTAATCTATCTATAGGTGACTAATGTATTTGCAATTGCCTGAAGTCTTATTCATCAACATATTATGTTTATTCTTTAATTTGAAATGATGTAACCCAACAATGAATAATGTTAATATTAACGTAATTTTTGAGTTCTAAATTCTGGTTTTTCAGATCATCTAGTTTATGTATAGTGGATAAATGTATTTGCAATTGTCTGAAGTCTTATTCATCAACATATTATGTTTATTCTTTAATTTGAAATGATGTAACCCAACAATGAATAATGATAATATTAACGTAATTTTTGTGTTCTATATTCTAGTTTTGGGTTCAACTAATCTAACTAAAGGTGACTAATGTATTTGCAATTGTCTGAAGTCTTATTCAACAACAACTTATGTGTTTTTTTTATTTGAAATGATTTACCCCATCAATGAAAAATGTTAATATTAACGTAATAATTGAGTTCTAAATTCTAGTTTTCTGAACATCTAGTTAATTTATAGTGGATAAATGTATTTGCAATTGTCTGAAGTCTTCTTCATCAACAAATATTTTTTTTTTTTTTAATTTGAAATGATGTACCCCAACAATGAATAATGTTAATATTAACGTAAGTTTTGAGTTCTATATTCTAGTTTTGGGTTCAACTAATCTAACTAAAGGTGACTAATGTATTTGCAATTGTCTGAAGTCTTATTCATCAACATATTATGTTTATTCTTTAATTTGAAATGATGTAACCCTTCAATGAATAATGTTAATATTAACGTAATTTCTGAGTTTTAAATTCTGGTTTTTCTGATCATCTAGTTTATGTATCGTGGATAAATGTATTTGCAATTGTCTGAAGTCTTATTCATCAACAAATTATTTTTTTTTTTTTTAATTTGAAATGATGTAACCCAACAATGAATAATGATAATATTAACGTAATTTTTGTGTTCTATATTCTAGTTTTGGGTTCAACTAATCTAACTAAAGGTGACTAATGTATTTGCAATTGTCTGAAGTCTTATTCAACAACAACTTATGTGTTTTTTTATTTGAAATGATTTACCCCATCAATGAAAAATGTTAATATTAACGTAATAATTGAGTTCTAAATTCTAGTTTTCTGAACATCTAGTTAAATTATAGTGGATAAATGTATTTGCAATTGTCTGAAGTCTTCTTCATCAACATATTATGTTTTTTTTTTAATTTGAAATGATGTACCCCAACAATGTGTCGCGGTCCTGTGAGGAGTCGCGAGGATGAGGTGGTGCGGGGTCTTTTGACCACGTGAATAAAAAAAAAACAAAAAAAATAAATAACGAAACGACGAGTGGAGTTTATTTTGTAGCGTATTTATGAGCGAGAGCTAAAAAAAAAACAACAGGCAACGGAGAACAGAATTCTACGCAAAACCGTAAAGAAGAAAAAAAAAAGAGAACAACGATGACGGGTGGTGCAACGATCTGCGGCCGCGGGTTGAACGTCTCGTATCAGTCGTCGGAAAACTAGTGACTTTATAATCCGGTTCACCCAACGGCCGGCCGACGGTTCACAGCGCGGGTGTCGCGCGCTGGCGTCGTCTGTCGTCGATTGGCGGTTTGTTTGAGAAGCGTAGCGCGGCTTTCCGCGTAAAAGGCTATTTGAATTCAAACAGCTATTACGCGGGACCGCGTCATACTCCCCCCCCCAAACTGCCAACGGCGGTGGTGTTCCGGCCGTTGCCGGTGTTGTCAAAGGTTGTGTGTGGAGGGTGGGTGTGGTAAACACCTGTCCGTGGGCACGTTTTTCCAGCTGTGTTCAGCGGACGTGGCCCTGGTGGTGTCTAGTCATGTTGGGGGGACGTGGGGAGACTGAAGTACATGAGGCTGACCTCCATGTCTTCAGTGCCAGCCATGCCTGCGTCGGTCTCGCCTAACAGGTCCGCCTCCTCTTCCGGGGATATTTCCATATCCGCGGTTTGAGGGGTCGCGGCTGTTGGTTCTTCCGCGGTTCCGGTTGTTCCGGAAGTGGTTGTCACTTCCGGTACCGTGACCACGGTGAGGTCCGGTGTCGCAGGTTCTGGCTGTGGCGGGACGGGGGCTGGTGTTGGCGCCGGTTTTTCCAGGCGGTGCTGCTGGGACGTCTGCTTTGACTTGTAGTCCCGCATCCGCTGTTTGTTCCGGCGCTGGCGGGCGTTGAGTGAAACCGGTGGTGTTGCGTCGGTGGTGTTGTCCCTTTTTGGCAGCGGGTTGACGGGCGGTCCTGGAGGCGGGATGGTTGATGTCCTCGGTGCCGGTACTGGTCTCTCCATCAGTGGGTGGGGAGGCAGTCTCGCCGGTGCCCGACTTGTTGTTGTTGGTGGCGCCGGTCGAGTTCGGGTCGCCGGTCGTGCTGCGGCTACCGGTCGTGCCGTGGCCGTCGGTCGAGTCACCCGCCTGGGGCTGCGCGACATATTGAGCCGCATTGCGGTTGCGGGTTCGCCGCTCGTCGCCCTTTGGAAGACGACGGTCCGGTCCTCCCACCCACGCGTGTAGGCGGCCCACAGTACCGGGTCCCGCTGCAACTGCGCCGTGGTCATCTGGCGGACCCGTGCCGCCGTGGTGGTGTTGGTGCCCTCCTCCATGCTGACTGACCTCAGCAGCTGCTGGCTGCGTTCCAGCAGTTCCGCCGCTTGTTGGAGGGTGCTGGATGTGGCTGGTGGTTGACGCTCCATTGGTGCTATTCCGACTGAAATGATGTACACCAAATGCTATTGTGGGTTTATGGTTGGGGTGGGGGTTGGGTGGGGGGTGTTTTGGGCGCTGCGGTGTTTGCGCGTTTTAGGCAGGACACGTGGATCTTGATACGGAGCGTCTGTTCGTGACGTCCCGTGTCGTAAATACCAATGCGTTGTGTATTGTTATGATTCGTTTATTATATAACCAATAAGTAATGTTTATAATGATCGGGGCAAGTTATCCCGGGCCGCGCGGCAGGCTTAAGGAAGCGGCCGCGGCGGGCGGGTTCGGGCCTGAAGAGGCGCGAGCAAAACAATAGTCGGGACTTGCCTATACGTTTCGTAGAAGTAATACAATAATAGGGGAGAGTAGAAACCGTCCGTGCACGGACTCGAGCAAGTCGTGTGGGTTCGGTTCTTCCTCGCGGCGAAACTCGAAATAGCTCGCCGTAGGGGGAAACGTGGTACTACTTGTCGGCTTGCTGAATAGTCGATTGGCCAAGTTACGTCGCGAAGTCGGTTCCCGGCGTGTCTTGGTATTCGTCCAACGGTGTGACTGGACTCGATTGAACGGGTGGACTGTCAGTAATGGATCGCCGGAGTATAATTATATTATACGCTGCCGTCGGTGGGTCAATCAGGTCCCGGTGTGGCGGCTATCCGTTGTCGTCGATCGCTGGATGTACACGGTAGGCTTGGCGTCGTCGGTCCGTGAAGTGGCGCTTATTAGCCAGGTATGCCGGGTACTGTTGAGTCTCGGCGGTACCGGGCGATCACGTTAGATCGGTGCGTTCAGGGTGCGTCGTCGTGGACTGGTTAGGTCGGATCAGCTTCGCCGGTGTCGTTCAGGTCGGTGTTGCTGCTGCGTTGATAGTCTTCGGGTCTTCAGGTCTTCGGGTCTTCTATAGTGCTTGTTGACTTGTAGAAGATATGTTGAAGACTGGTGTGGTGGATTGATTTGACCGGTGAACTGTCCCGGTATATATACTATTTGTTTCCCTTTGTTGTCCTGTGATTGGTCGAGGATGGTTGCTTTGATAAGCAATAACCACACCTCGACCCGTTGGTGTTCGCTTTGTTAATGTGGTTCTTGCTTGTTATTTCCGTGAAATTTTCCTGTTGGTAAACTACTTATTCTAATATGTCGCGTCTATTACTTGTGTCGCATTATGTTGCCATACTGTTGTGTTTGGTGGTCCTGAAGAGGACCATTTTAATACAGTGACGGTTTATCCCGTTACAACTCCCCCCTCGGATTAGTGACCAAGTGGCTGTGTGAGCGAGTTGGTAGCTAATTCTAATCCGAAAGTGCGTCGTCATATCGATGCTTTGTGTAGGGAGCGGCGAAATCTGTTGCGTGAGGGATGTCTCGTTTTGATTGTCGAATAGTGTTTTTTGGTTTCTCGTACTTGGCTGGGGTGATTCTACGGGTTTATATATTTTTTGGTCCTTGTTGTGGTTGGTTGGTGATTTCCCGTTCTGTGAATGGACCTCTTTTTTCTTAGATTGATATTAATCTGTCGCTTGTTTGTCCGTATAGTATGGACGGACTTCAGCGACGTTAATTAACTCTTCTTTATTGGTTTTATGGTTGATGATGGCCAGCGTTGTGTCACTTATTAGTTGATGAAGTGCTTCGATACGTGTGTTGAAGTTTTCTTTCATCGTAGCTATATCGTCTGTCATTGTTCGTATTGTCGTTTCTAGCCGAGTGATTTTTTCTTCATTGGATTCCATTATCGGGTTATTTCGTTGACGATTTGAGTTTCTAGTCATTTTGCTTCAGTAGTGTCGTTATTATTTTTGAGTGGTTGGGTACACTATTTCGCCGTACCGACTAGTAAACGTCGAACTTGTATATTGTGTTGATTTCGTGGTCGATGTAGTTTCCGAGGCACGGGTTGGTTATTCAAACCTCCAACAAATCGATTGCGGTATTACTGTACCGACTAATAGACGTTCTTATCGGTTTGTTGGCGGGTATACTATTTCGCCGTACCGACTAGTAAACGTCGTACTTGTATATTGTGTTGATTTGTGGTCGATGTAGTTCCTGAGCCACGGGTTGGGCGCCAGTTGATACGGAGCGTCTGTTCGTGACGTCCCGTGTCGTAAATACCAATGCGTTGTGTATTGTTATGATTCGTTTATTATATAACCAATAAGTAATGTTTATAATGATCGGGGCAAGTTATCCCGGGCCGCGCGGCAGGCTTAAGGAAGCGGCCGCGGCGGGCGGGTTCGGGCCTGAAGAGGCGCGAGCAAAACAATAGTCGGGACTTGCCTATACGTTTCGTAGAAGTAATACAATAATAGGGGAGAGTAGAAACCGTCCGTGCACGGACTCGAGCAAGTCGTGTGGGTTCGGTTCTTCCTCGCGGCGAAACTCGAAATAGCTCGCCGTAGGGGGAAACGTGGTACTACTTGTCGGCTTGCTGAATAGTCGATTGGCCAAGTTACGTCGCGAAGTCGGTTCCCGGCGTGTCTTGGTATTCGTCCAACGGTGTGACTGGACTCGATTGAACGGGTGGACTGTCAGTAATGGATCGCCGGAGTATAATTATATTATACGCTGCCGTCGGTGGGTCAATCAGGTCCCGGTGTGGCGGCTATCCGTTGTCGTCGATCGCTGGATGTACACGGTAGGCTTGGCGTCGTCGGTCCGTGAAGTGGCGCTTATTAGCCAGGTATGCCGGGTACTGTTGAGTCTCGGCGGGTACCGGGCGATCACGTTAGATCGGTGCGTTCAGGGTGCGTCGTCGTGGACTGGTTAGGTCGGATCAGCTTCGCCGGTGTCGTTCAGGTCGGTGTTGCTGCTGCGTTGATAGTCTTCGGGTCTTCAGGTCTTCGGGTCTTCTATAGTGCTTGTTGACTTGTAGAAGATATGTTGAAGACTGGTGTGGTGGATTGATTTGACCGGTGAACTGTCCCGGTATATATACTATTTGTTTCCCTTTGTTGTCCTGTGATTGGTCGAGGATGGTTGCTTTGATAAGCAATAACCACACCTCGACCCGTTGGTGTTCGCTTTGTTAATGTGGTTCTTGCTTGTTATTTCCGTGAAATTTTCCTGTTGGTAAACTACTTATTCTAATATGTCGCGTCTATTACTTGTGTCGCATTATGTTGCCATACTGTTGTGTTTGGTGGTCCTGAAGAGGACCATTTTAATACAGTGACGGTTTATCCCGTTACAATCTTGCGTGTTGGCTGCTGGTCTGTGGTGAACACACCTTTGCTTACGCGTTTGTGTAGCTTTACCGGTCCCCACCATTTCGGTGCGAAGCCGGCGTGAAATTTTTTGTGCGCGTTTGACAGGTGGTGTGCCTTGTAGTACACTGTGTCACCTGTTTTGTACTTTGTGTCCGTCGGCCCACCTGTTACCGGTGGTGCGGTCAGTACATTGTTTTCGCGACTCGCCCTAGCCATGTTTATTTGTTCGATCGGGTTGTCCGCTGTCCGCGACAGTATCCAGTCCCCCGGCCTTTTTCCCTCTCTCCCGAGGACGAGTACCGATGGTGGATATCCTGTCCGGTCGTTACGCCTGTTCCTGATCGAAAAAAGAATGGGGGCTAGCTTGGTGTCCCAGGTGTTGTGGTTGCCGTCGATGAGTAGCGCGCGTAGACCTTTTTTTAATTCCTGGTTACGGCGTTCGACTGGGTTGGCCCTCGGGTGATATACCGGAGTTGTCCAGCCCTCGGCCCCCCACTGTTCGATCGCTTTACGCATATCGTTTGCTACGAACTGTGGGCCGTTATCGCTTAAGCACACACGGGGGTATCCGAAACGTGAAAAGAATTCTCGTTCAAGCGTTTCGGTTATTGTTTTTGTAGTGGCTGTTCCGAGGGGGTATGCCTCGGTCCATCTACTAAACAGATCCGTGGCGACCAGTATGTATTGTTTTCCCCTACTCGTACGCGGGTAGGGGCCCATGAGGTCTATGCTAACCACCTCCCAGGGGTGTCGGGGTATTCTGGTGGTCGCGGGGTCATCTGCGCGCGTGTTCAGTGGTTTGGTACACGCGCATATGTGACACGACTTGACGTACAGTCGGATGTCGTTTTTTTGTCCTTTCCAAAAAAACCGTTGTTTTACCGCTCTGTACGTTTCTTTCCAGCCCGGGTGGTTTGCGAGTACGTGATCGTGGTATGTCCAGATCACGTTCTGCGTCTTGTCCTTTGGGATGACTATGGGTGTGTGTTCGCCCAAATTTATCCGCAGAAGACCGTCGGTAAAAATGTATTTATTTTTTTTATCCGTGGTACTTCCGGTATTGTGCGCTGGGTCGTCCGTTGTCATGTTGCGCGCTGTGTCTCGTGTATTGGGGTCATTGGCCTGCCATGTCACGAGCATAGCGTGTGTCATTGTGGGACCACTAGTGGTGTTAGCCGGGTCCGTCGTGGCGAACAGATTGTCGGCCGGTGAGCTAGTAGCAGTGGTGAGTGGTGAGGTGGGTACTCCTACTAGTCGTTCCTCGAGGTGTTCCTCGTCTACCGGTGACCCGGTGGTTGGGTTGCGGGATAGCATGTCCGGCGCCTCGTTCTGTACGCCGGGCACATGTGTGGTTTTGTAGTCCAGGTTAGCCAGCTGTAGTGCCCACCTGGTTAACTTGGAATTTGTGTTTTTGGCTCGGTGGAGCCATGTGAGTGCCGAGTTGTCGGTGAATAGGTCAAAGCGGCGGGCCTCTAGGTATGGTCTAAACTTGTCGGTTGCCCAGATTATCGCGAGGCACTCGCGTTCTACCGCGGCGTACCTTGTTTGCGTATCACTAAACTTTTTGCTTGCGTAGGCGATTATCCGCCTTTCGTCCGGGCTGTCACCCCGTTGGAAAAGGACGGCACCTGCTCCTATTTCGCTAGCATCGGTTTGTAGGCAAAACGGTTTTCCGTAATCTGGCGTCGACAGTTTTGGCAAATCGTACAGAGCGCGTTTTATTTTG
Organism: Metopolophium dirhodum; assembly: GCF_019925205.1. Lineage (NCBI taxonomy): Eukaryota > Metazoa > Arthropoda > Insecta > Hemiptera > Aphididae > Metopolophium > Metopolophium dirhodum. Next base: position 152,470,668 of record NC_083560.1, read on the forward strand.
GTAAATGCGGCCTGTTCGGTTTCGGTCCACGACCATTTGGTCCCCTGTTTGAGTCTATTCGTTAGGGGTGCTATGGTGTCCGCGTAGTTGTCGACAAACTGGCTGTACCAGTTGCAAACGCCCAGGAACTTCCGTAGGTCCCTCAGTTTGGTTGGTGGGGGGTAGTTTATGATGCCCTCTAGTTTCTCCGGTTGTTTGTCTATTCCTTCGGAGGTGACTAGGTGTCCGAGAAATGAAATTTCGGTGGCTCCGAATTTGCACTTTTCGGGGTTGCACGTGAGCCCGTGTCTCTGTAGACGTTCTAGAACTTTGTCCAAGTGGCACTGGTGTTCGTCCACAGTGTTCGAAAACACCACTATATCATCTAGATATACGCGGACGAACTCGTCCAGGTACCCCCTCAGGACTTCGTCCATTAATCGCACGAAGGTCATGGGGCTGTTTTTGAGGCCGAAGGAGAGGACTCGGAATTGGTATAGGCCCCGACGCGTCCGGAATGCCGTGTATTTTCGCGCGTTTTGGTTAAGTGGGACCTTCCAGTAACCCGACTTAAGGTCCAGGACACTGAATACTTTTGCGCCTCTCATCTGACGTATCAGCGTATTGAGGTCGGGCATTGGGTAAGCGTCGGACTCAGTGATATCATTGAGCCGCCTATAATCAATGCATAGTCGGGGTGAGCCGTCTTTCTTTTTTGCTAGGACGATGGGTGCGGCCCACGGGGATGTGCTCTGTTCTACCAGTCCCTGCTCTTCCATGTCCCGTATCATGGTGTCGATTGTGGCCTGTTTTACCGGTGGGTAGGGATATGGTTTGAGTGCTATGGGTGTTTGATTTTTGAGGAGGATGTCGTGTTCAATTAACCTGGTGCGTCCTACCCTACCGTTGAATACGTCCGGATAGTTGCGTACTACTTCGGCGAGTTTCGCGCGTGTGTGGTGGTCACCGTTTATTGTTAATTTGTCGACATCTAGTGCTGGGGTTGGGGTGGGTGTCCGCCCTTTCCAGCACGCTGTTGTTCTCCTATCCGAACCTAAATGGATAGTGCTCGTTGTGTAGTCCCAGGTGACTTCGTTTTGTACGAGAAAGTCGTGACCTAGGAGCATATCGCAGTACAAATTTTCCAGAATGGCTGCGTTGAAGGTGACCGTGAGGTCTCCGATTCTGGCTACGAATGTGGAGGTACCACTTGTCGTGGTGGTATGTCCGTCCGCCATTCGTACCTGAGTTGGTTGTCCGTGTGGGGGTGTGCCATATTTATGTGCTATGTTCGGGCTTACATACGATTTTTGTGCTTGTGAGTCGAGTAGTGCTGTTACGGGGCCTGACCTAAATTCGAGTTCGACCGCGGGGGTCGGAATTTTGTCGGGGCATACACGTTTAGCGTTATTCGACGGTGGTTGTGATGCATAGCTGGGTAACTGGTTCTTAACCGCGTTATCGGTACTATGGGGAGCGGTTTGCACCGCCATTACCAGAGCATCCGTTTCGGTTACCTCTGTGCTATGGGTGTGTACCGTATGAGTACGTGTTAATTCCGTAGTAGGGGTCGTTGTGTGTGGTGATGATGACCTGCTACTTAACGGAATTTTAATGTTTTTGATGGGTGATATATCTGATGACGCCGAGTTTATCGATGCGCGTTTGATAGTTATATCCCCGTCTGTATTGCCGAGCGTTGTGTGTGGTGGCGTGGTTGTATGTGTGTGTGTGTTTGAGGCGGCGGCGTGGACAATTGTCCGTCGACTCATTTCCCGTTTCCCGAACGCGGCGTGTTCCCGGGGCAGTCACTGTTCCAGTGAGGACCTCCACAGTACCTGCACGGGTTGGGCGGTTGCGTTTTACCTGCAGTACCGTCCCGTGTACGCGGTTGCAGCTTCGGTTGGGGCGGGTGGGTTTGGGAATGTGATTTGTACGCCGGTTTCTGCTGCTGTTGTGTGGGCGTTTAATCTGGTGTGTATTCCAGGATTCCAGCTACCCGGCGGAGGTCTCCAAAAGTCACTGGTCTCTGCAATCGGATATGCGTGCGGTATTCGTTGCGCGTTAGACCGGCTATCGTACCGACTAGCTGTGTTTCAGATAGCCCGGTATTGACGCGGCGCGCGAGTTGGTTTTTTTGTGTCCCGAACTCCGTAAGCGATTGCGTTTGTGTTTGTCGGACGGATACTATCTCGGCCCGCAGTCGTGATTGTATTTCCACGTTGTCGAATTTTTCTAAAAATTCGGCACGGAACTCATCCCAGGTGAGGTCCAGTAGTCTGATGGTGTTCCACCATGTACTGGCTGCACCCTTCAGCTGCTGCGTGACAATATTAGTCCAGGCCGACCTATCTATACGCGTTTGGTACAATATCGATTCCGCCTTGTGTATGAATCGTACCGGGTCCTCAGGCGTTGTTCCGAGGAACTCCGGCAGCGAATGTTTCGCTGCACATACGTCGTCGTATGGTATCAGCGTCGATTGTTGTGACGCATAGGTGTGTGTGGAGGAGGGGGCATTGTATAAATTTGGCGTGTCATCGAAACGTACCGAACGTTCGGCGTGCTGGTTACCCGCGGACGGCGGTTCGCGTGCCGCGGAGTACCTCGTACCGTATTCCGTGTTGTTCGATGACACATTGTGGTGGGGGCGGGTCGGTGCTGTCCCTTCCGGTTGGTGTTCCGGTGCTTGGCGTGCCATACCCATTTCTAGGCGTCGCATTGTTTCTGCAATGCGGCGTTGGTCGTCGCCAAAGCGGGCCATGCAGTCCTCGAGCATGGTCAGTCGCGATTCCAGACTGTGCCCATGCGCCGAGTTTTCCGCCGCTTGCCGTACCTCCTTAATTATGGACCGACTCGCTTGAATCATGTCCATAGCCTGTTGGTGTGTGGGGTGTGTGTGGTTTATTGGTGGTGGTGTTCGGTGGCTGGGCGGGTGATGATTCGACCGGTTGGTTTTCCCTTTGTCCGGCGTCAAGTATTTGACCTGTTGGCGGGTTGTTTCCGGTATGCCCGGCGGGTTCCATAGGCGGAAACCGGACTTCGTTGGCCTGCAGGTTCAGGTCCGTGAAGTGTTGTATCAACCGGATTTCAAGATCATCCTTCGCGCCCGTATCCGACAACTCGCGCTGCCTGCATTCGTAGCGCAACTCCGCGGCGGTCAACTCATTAATATATTTTCCCGGCATGACGTCCGGTTGTTTTTCCGGTGTTGTTTACGGGAAAATATAAAATGTGGCTGTTGTCGGTGGAAAGGTCGTCGCGTTCCTTCGATCAGCTGTGTTGACCGTTTATCGGTGTTTATTTTCGTACGGAATGTAGGTCAGTGGGTTGTTATTGTTTTGTTATTGCGCTTGCCGGGCGATCACAGTAACCGGTTTTCGCAGAGTGTTGTCACGGCTGCGCGTGTGTGCGTTATCCGGCCCACTACTGCGATTAGGGAAGACGGCGGCTGTCGCTTTGGGCGGCGGCGACGGCAGTCCGATTATGTGGTATTTCTGTCCCAGGTAATCGCGTGTTGACGTTATCGGTGGTGGTGCTGGGCGGTGGTGGTGTGACCCTCTCGCGCTCTTGCGTTCCTACCTACCTACGTCGTGTGTGTGTGGACTTTGGAGCGTATCGCGCGCGGTGTAGTCGGTGCGTCCGTAAATCGGGTGGCGCGGCTGGTCGTTACGTCCTTATGTAATATATTACGTAACGCCGGTTTTTCCGTTTTCGCCAGCTAACCACGTTTTTGTCGGATCGCGTCGGGGACTTTTTTCCAAGTCGCGCAACGGGAAGGGTATATGATGGTGGTAGTAAGGGGTAAGTTAATAAGTTTTCACTTACCGGTGATTCCTGTACGGGGAGCCAGTTGTCGCGGTCCTGTGAGGAGTCGCGAGGATGAGGTGGTGCGGGGTCTTTTGACCACGTAAATAAAAAAAAACAAAAAAAATAAATAACGAAACGACGAGTGGAGTTTATTTTGTAGCGTATTTATGAGCGAGAGCTAAAAAAAAAACAACAGGCAACGGAGAACAGAATTCTACGCAAAACCGTAAAGAAGAAAAAAAAAAGAGAACAACGATGACGGGTGGTGCAACGATCTGCGGCCGCGGGTTGAACGTCTCGTATCAGTCGTCGGAAAACTAGTGACTTTATAATCCGGTTCACCCAACGGCCGGCCGACGGTTCACAGCGCGGGTGTCGAGCGCTGGCGTCGTCCGTCGTCGATTGGCGGTTTGTTTGAGAAGCGTAGCGCGGCTTTCCGCGTAAAAGGCTATTTGAATTCAAACAGCTATTACGCGGGACCGCGTCAAATGAATTATGTTAATATCAACGTATTTATTGACTTCTGAATTCTAGTTTTGCGTACAACTAATCTATCTATAGATGACTAATGTATTTGCAATTGTCTGAAGTCTTATTCATCAACATATTATGTTTATTCTTTAATTTGAAACGATGTAACTCAACAATGAATAATGTTAATATTAACGTAATTTTTGAGTTTTAAATTATGGTTTTTCTGATCATCTAGTTTATGTATCGTGGATAAATGTATTTGCAATTGTCTGAAGTCTTATTCATCAACATATTATGTTTTTTTTTTTAATTTGAAATGATGTAACCCAACAATGAATAATGTTAATATCATTGTATTTATTGACTTCTTAATTCTAGTTTTGCGTACAACTAATCTATCTATAGGTGACTAATGTATTTGCAATTGCCTGAAGTCTTATTTAACAACAACTTATGTGTTTTTTTTATTTGATATGATTTACCCCATCAATGAAAAATGTTAATATTAACGTAATAAATGAGTTCTAAATTCTAGTTTTCTGAACATCTAGTTAATTTATAGTGGATAAATGTATTTGCAATTGTCTGAAGTCTTATTCATCAACATATTATGTTTTTTTTTTTAATTTGAAATGATGTAACCCAACAATGAATTATGTTAATATCAACGTATTTATTGACTTCTAAATTCTAGTTTTGCGTACAACTAATCTATCTATAGATGACTAATGTATTTGCAATTGTCTGAAGTCTTATTCATCAACATATTATATTTATTCTTTAATTTGAAATGATGTAACCCAACAATGAATAATGTTAATATTAACGTCATTTTTGAGTTTTAAATTCTGGTTTTTCTGATCATCTAGTTTATGTATAGTGGATAAATGTATTTGCAATTGTCTGAAGTCTTATTCATCAACACATTATGTTTTTTTTTTAATTTGAAATGATGTAACCCAACAATGAATAATGATAATATTAACGTAATTTTTGTGTTCTATATTCTAGTTTTGGGTTCAACTAATCTATCTATAGGTGACTAATGTATTTGCAATTGCCTGAAGTCTTATTTAACAACAACTTATGTGTTTTTTTTTATTTGATATGATTTACCCCATCAATGAAAAATGTTAATATTAACGTAATAATTGAGTTCTAAATTCTAGTTTTCTGAACATCTAGTTAATTTATAGTGGATAAATGTATTTGCAATTGTCTGAAGTCTTATTCATCAACATATTATGTTTTTTTTTTTAATTTGAAATGATGTAACCCAACAATGAATAATGTTAATATCATTGTATTTATTGACTTCTTAATTCTAGTTTTGCGTACAACTAATCTATCTATAGGTGACTAATGTATTTGCAATTGCCTGAAGTCTTATTTAACAACAACTTATGTGTTTTTTTTATTCGATATGATTTACCCCATCAATGAAAAATGTTGATATTAACGTAATAATTGAGTTCTAAATTCTAGTTTTCTGAACATCTAGTTAATTTATAGTGGATAAATGTATTTGCAATTGTCTGAAGTCTTCTTCATCAACATATTATGTTTTTTTTTTAATTTGAAATGATGTACCCCAACAATGAATTATGTTAATATCAACGTATTTATTGACTTCTAAATTCTAGTTTTGCGTACAACTAATCTATCTATAGGTGACTAATGTATTTGCAATTGTCTGAAGTCTTATTCATCAACATATTATGTTTATTCTTTAATTTGAAATGATGTAACCCTTCAATGAATAATGTTAATATTAACGTAATTTCTGAGTTTTAAATTCTGGTTTTTCTGATCATCTAGTTTATGTATCGTGGATAAATGTATTTGCAATTGTCTGAAGTCTTATTCATCAACAAATTATGTTTTTTTTTAATTTGAAATGTTGTACCCCAACAATGAAAATGTTAATATCAACATATTTATTGACTTCTAAATTCTAGTTTTGCATACAACTTATCTATATATAGGTGACTAATGTATTTGCAATTGTCTGAAGTCTTATTCATCAACATATTATGTTTATTCTTTAATTTGAAATGATGTAACCCAACAATGAATAATGTTAATATTAACGTAATTTTTGAGTTCTAAATTCTGGTTTTTCAGATCATCTAGTTTATGTATAGTGGATAAATGTATTTGCAATTGTCTGAAGTCTTATTCATCAACATATTATGTTTTTTTTTTTAATTTGAAATGATGTAACCCAACAATGAATAATGTTAATATCATTGTATTTATTGACTTCTTAATTTTAGTTTTGCGTACAACTAATCTATCTATAGGTGACTAATGTATTTGCAATTGCCTGAAGACTTATTTAACAACAACTTATGTGTTTTTTTTATTTGATATGATTTACCCCATCAATGAAAAATGTTAATATTAACGTAATAATTGAGTTCTAAATTCTAGTTTTCTGAACATCTAGTTAATTTATAGTGGATAAATGTATTTGCAATTGTCTGAAGTCTTATTCATCAACATATTATGTTTTTTTTTTTAATTTGAAATGATGTAACCCAACAATGAATAATATTAATATCATTGTATTTATTGACTTCTAAATTCTAGTTTTGCGTACAACTAATCTATCTATAGGTGACTAATGTATTTGCAATTGCCTGAAGTCTTATTCAACAACAACTTATGTGTTTTTTTTATTTGAAATGATTTACCCCATCAATGAAAAATGTTAATATTAACGTAATAATTGAGTTCTAAATTCTAGTTTTCTGAACATCTAGTTAAATTATAGTGGATAAATGTATTTGCAATTGTCTGAAGTCTTCTTCATTAACATATTATGTTTTTTTTTTTAATTTGAAATGATGTAACCCAACAATGAATAATATTAATATCATTGTATTTATTGACTTCTAAATTCTAGTTTTGCGTACAACTAATCTATCTATAGGTGACTAATGTATTTGCAATTGTCTGAAGTCTTATTCATCAACATATTATGTTTATTCTTTAATTTGAAATGATGTAACCCAACAATGAATAATGTTAATATTAACGTAATTTTTGAGTTTTAAATTCTGGTTTTTCTGATCATCTAGTTTATGTATCGTGGATAAATGTATTTGCAATTGTCTGAAGTCTTATTCATCAACATATTATGTTTTTTTTTTTAATTTGAAATGATGTAACCCAACAATGAATAATGTTAATATCATTGTATTTATTGACTTCTTAATTTTAGTTTTGCGTACAACTAATCTATCTATAGGTGACTAATGTATTTGCAATTGCCTGAAGACTTATTTAACAACAACTTATGTGTTTTTTTTATTTGATATGATTTACCCCATCAATGAAAAATGTTAATATTAACGTAATAATTGAGTTCTAAATTCTAGTTTTCTGAACATCTAGTTAATTTATAGTGGATAAATGTATTTGCAATTGTCTGAAGTCTTATTCATCAACATATTATGTTTTTTTTTTTAATTTGAAATGATGTAACCCAACAATGAATAATATTAATATCATTGTATTTATTGACTTCTAAATTCTAGTTTTGCGTACAACTAATCTATCTATAGGTGACTAATGTATTTGCAATTGCCTGAAGTCTTATTCAACAACAACTTATGTGTTTTTTTTATTTGAAATGATTTACCCCATCAATGAAAAATGTTAATATTAACGTAATAATTGAGTTCTAAATTCTAGTTTTCTGAACATCTAGTTAAATTATAGTGGATAAATGTATTTGCAATTGTCTGAAGTCTTCTTCATTAACATATTATGTTTTTTTTTTTAATTTGAAATGATGTAACCCAACAATGAATAATATTAATATCATTGTATTTATTGACTTCTAAATTCTAGTTTTGCGTACAACTAATCTATCTATAGGTGACTAATGTATTTGCAATTGTCTGAAGTCTTATTCATCAACATATTATGTTTATTCTTTAATTTGAAATGATGTAACCCAACAATGAATAATGTTAATATTAACGTAATTTTTGAGTTTTAAATTCTGGTTTTTCTGATCATCTAGTTTATGTATCGTGGATAAATGTATTTGCAATTGTCTGAAGTCTTATTCATCAACATATTATGTTTTTTTTTTTTAATTTGAAATGATGTAACCCAACAATGAATAATGTTAATATCATTGTATTTATTGACTTCTTAATTTTAGTTTTGCGTACAACTAATCTATCTATAGGTGACTAATGTATTTGCAATTGCCTGAAGACTTATTTAACAACAACTTATGTGTTTTTTTTATTTGATATGATTTACCCCATCAATGAAAAATGTTAATATTAACGTAATAATTGAGTTCTAAATTCTAGTTTTCTGAACATCTAGTTAATTTATAGTGGATAAATGTATTTGCAATTGTCTGAAGTCTTATTCATCAACATATTATGTTTTTTTTTTTAATTTGAAATGATGTAACCCAACAATGAATAATATTAATATCAACATATTTATTGACTTCTAAATTCTAGTTTTGCGTACAACTAATCTATCTATAGGTGATTAATGTATTTGCAATTGTCTGAAGTCTTATTCATCAACATATTATGTTTATTCTTTAATTTGAAATGATGTAACCCAACAATGAATAATGTTAATATTAACGTAATTTTTGAGTTTTAAATACTGGTTTTTCTGATCATCTAGTTTATGTATCGTGGATAAATGTATTTGCAATTGTCTGAAGTCTTATTCATCAACATATTATGTTTTTTTTTTAATTTGAAATGATGTAACCCAACAATGAATAATGATAATATTAACGTAATTTTTGTGTTCTATATTCTAGTTTTGGGTTCAACTAATCTAACTAAAGGTGACTAATGTATTTGCAATTGTCTGAAGTCTTATTCAACAACAACTTATGTGTTTTTTTTATTTGAAATGATTTACCCCATCAATGAAAAATGTTAATATTAACGTAATAATTGAGTTCTAAATTCTAGTTTTCTGAACATCTAGTTAATTTATAGTGGATAAATGTATTTGCAATTGTCTGAAGTCTTCTTCATCAACATATTATGTTTTTTTTTTAATTTGAAATGATGTACCCCAACAATGAATAATGTTAATATCAACGTATTTATTGACTTTTAAATTCTAGTTTTGCGTACAACTAATCTATCTATAGGTGACTAATGTATTTGCAATTGCCTGAAGTCTTATTCAACAACAACTTATGTGTTTTTTTATTTGAAATGATTTACCCCATCAATGAAAAATGTTAATATTAACGTAATTTTTGAGTTTTAAATTCTGGTTTTTCTGATCATCTAGTTTATGTATAGTGGATAAATGTATTTGCAATTGTCTGAAGTCTTATTCATCAACATATTATGTTTTTTTTTTTAATTTGAAATGATGTACCCCAACAATGAATAATGTTCTTATCAACGTATTTATTGACTTCTAAATTCTAGTTTTGCGTACAACTAATCTATCTATAGGTGAGTAATGAATTTGCAATTGTCTGAAGTCTTAATCAACAACAACTTATGTGTTTTTTTTATTTGAAATGATTTACCCCATCAATGAAAAATGTTAATATTAACGTAATAATTGAGTTCTAAATTCTAGTTTTCTGAACATCTAGTTAATTTATAGTGGATAAATGTATTTGCAATTGTCTGAAGTCTTATTCATCAACATATTATGTTTTTTTTTTTAATTTGAAATGATGTAACCCAACAATGAATAATATTAATATCATTGTATTTATTGACTTCTAAATTCTAGTTTTGCGTACAACTAATCTATCTATAGGTGATTAATGTATTTGCAATTGCCTGAAGTCTTATTCAACAACAACTTATGTGTTTTTTTTATTTGAAATGATTTACCCCATCAATGAAAAATGTTAATATTAACGTAATAATTGAGTTCTAAATTCTAGTTTTCTGAACATCTAGTTAAATTATAGTGGATAAATGTATTTGCAATTGTCTGAAGTCTTCTTCATCAACATATTATGTTTTTTTTTTTAATTTGAAATGATGTAACCCAACAATGAATAATATTAATATCATTGTATTTATTGACTTCTAAATTCTAGTTTTGCGTACAACTAATCTATCTATAGGTGACTAATGTATTTGCAATTGTCTGAAGTCTTATTCATCAACATATTATGTTTATTCTTTAATTTGAAATGATGTAACCCAACAATGAATAATGTTAATATTAACGTAATTTTTGAGTTTTAAATTCTGGTTTTTCTGATCATCTAGTTTATGTATCGTGGATAAATGTATTTGCAATTGTCTGAAGTCTTATTCATCAACATATTATGTTTTTTTTTTTAATTTGAAATGATGTAACCCAACAATGAATAATGTTAATATCATTGTATTTATTGACTTCTTAATTTTAGTTTTGCGTACAACTAATCTATCTATAGGTGACTAATGTATTTGCAATTGCCTGAAGACTTATTTAACAACAACTTATGTGTTTTTTTTATTTGATATGATTTACCCCATCAATGAAAAATGTTAATATTAACGTAATAATTGAGTTCTAAATTCTAGTTTTCTGAACATCTAGTTAATTTATAGTGGATAAATGTATTTGCAATTGTCTGAAGTCTTATTCATCAACATATTATGTTTTTTTTTTTAATTTGAAATGATGTAACCCAACAATGAATAATATTAATATCATTGTATTTATTGACTTCTAAATTCTAGTTTTGCGTACAACTAATCTATCTATAGGTGATTAATGTATTTGCAATTGTCTGAAGTCTTATTCATCAACATATTATGTTTATTCTTTAATTTGAAATGATGTAACCCAACAATGAATAATGTTAATATTAACGTAATTTTTGAGTTTTAAATACTGGTTTTTCTGATCATCTAGTTTATGTATCGTGGATAAATGTATTTGCAATTGTCTGAAGTCTTATTCATCAACATATTATGTTTTTTTTTTTAATTTGAAATGATGTAACCCAACAATGAATAATGTTAATATCATTGTATTTATTGACTTCTTAATTCTAGTTTTGCGTAAAACTAATCTATCTATAGGTGACTAATGTATTTGCAATTGCCTGAAGTCTTATTTAACAACAACTTATGTGTTTTTTTTATTTGAAATGACTTACCCCATCAATGAAATATGTTAATATTAACGTAATAATTGAGTTCTAAATTCTAGTTTTCTGAACATCTAGTTAATTTATAGTGGATAAATGTATTTGCAATTGTCTGAAGTCTTATTCGTCAACAAATTATGTTTTTTTTTAATTTGAAATGTTGTACCCCAACAATGAAAATGTTAATATCAACATATTTATTGACTTCTAAATTCTAGTTTTGCATACAACTAATCTATATATAGGTGACTAATGTATTTGCAATTGTCTGAAGTCTTATTCATCAACATATTATGTTTATTCTTTAATTTGAAATGATGTAACCCAACAATGAATAATGTTAATATTAACGTAATTTTTGAGTTCTAAATTCTGGTTTTTCAGATCATCTAGTTTATGTATAGTGGATAAATGTATTTGCAATTGTCTGAAGTCTTATTCATCAACATATTATGTTTTTTTTTAATTTGAAATGTTGTACCCCAACAATGAAAATGTTAATATCAACATATTTATTGACTTCTAAATTCTAGTTTTGCATACAACTAATCTATATATAGGTGACTAATGAATTTGCAATTGTCTGAAGTCTTAATCAACAACAACTTATGTGTTTTTTTTATTTGAAATGATTTACCCCATCAATGAAAAATGTTAATATTAACGTAATATTTGAGTTCTAAATTCTAGTTTTCTGAACATCTAGTTAATTTATAGTGGATAAATGTATTTGCAATTGTCTGAAGTCTTATTCATCAACATATTATGTTTTTTTTTTAATTTGAAATGATGTAACCCAACAATGAATAATGATAATATTAACGTAATTTTTGTGTTCTATATTCTAGTTTTGGGTTCAACTAATCTAACTAAAGGTGACTAATGTATTTGCAATTGTCTGAAGTCTTATTCAACAACAACTTATGTGTTTTTTTTATTTGAAATGATTTACCCCATCAATGAAAAATGTTAATATTAACGTAATAATTGAGTTCTAAATTCTAGTTTTCTGAACATCTAGTTAATTTATAGTGGATAAATGTATTTGCAATTGTCTGAAGTCTTCTTCATCAACATATTATGTTTTTTTTTTAATTTGAAATGATGTACCCCAACAATGAATAATGTTAATATCAACGTATTTATTGACTTTTAAATTCTAGTTTTGCGTACAACTAATCTATCTATTGGTGACTAATGTATTTGCAATTGCCTGAAGTCTTATTCAACAACAACTTATGTGTTTTTTTTATTTGAAATGATTTACCCCATCAATGAAAAATGTTAATATTAACGTAATAATTGAGTTCTAAATTCTAGTTTTCTGAACATCTAGTTAAATTATAGTGGATAAATGTATTTGCAATTGTCTGAAGTCTTCTTCATCAACATATTATGTTTTTTTTTTTTAATTTGAAATGATGTAACCCAACAATGAATAATATTAATATCATTGTATTTATTGACTTCTAAATTCTAGTTTTGCGTACAACTAATCTATCTATAGGTGACTAATGTATTTGCAATTGTCTGAAGTCTTATTCATCAACATATTATGTTTATTCTTTAATTTGAAATGATGTAACCCAACAATGAATAATGTTAATATAAACGTAAATTTTGAGTTTTAAATTCTGGTTTTTCTGATCATCTAGTTTATGTATCGTGGATAAATGTATTTGCAATTGTCTGAAGTCTTATTCATCAACATATTATGTTTTTTTTTTTAATTTGAAATGATGTAACCCAACAATGAATAATGTTAATATCATTGTATTTATTGACTTCTTAATTTTAGTTTTGCGTACAACTAATCTATCTATAGGTGACTAATGTATTTGCAATTGCCTGAAGACTTATTTAACAACAACTTATGTGTTTTTTTTATTTGATATGATTTACCCCATCAATGAAAAATGTTAATATTAACGTAATAATTGAGTTCTAAATTCTAGTTTTCTGAACATCTAGTTAATTTATAGTGGATAAATGTATTTGCAATTGTCTGAAGTCTTATTCATCAACATATTATGTTTTTTTTTTTAATTTGAAATGATGTAACCCAACAATGAATAATATTAATATCAACATATTTATTGACTTCTAAATTCTAGTTTTGCGTACAACTAATCTATCTATAGGTGATTAATGTATTTGCAATTGTCTGAAGTCTTATTCATCAACATATTATGTTTATTCTTTAATTTGAAATGATGTAACCCAACAATGAATAATGTTAATATTAACGTAATTTTTGAGTTTTAAATACTGGTTTTTCTGATCATCTAGTTTATGTATCGTGGATAAATGTATTTGCAATTGTCTGAAGTCTTATTCATCAACATATTATGTTTTTTTTTTTAATTTGAAATGATGTACCCCAACAATGAATAATGTTAATATCAACGTATTTATTGACTTCTAAATTCTAGTTTTGCGTACAACTAATCTATCTATAGGTGAGTAATGAATTTGCAATTGTCTGAAGTCTTAATCAACAACAACTTATGTGTTTTTTTTATTTGAAATGATTTACCCCATCAATGAAAAATGTTAATATTAACGTAATAATTGAGTTCTAAATTCTAGTTTTCTGAACATCTAGTTAATTTATAGTGGATAAATGTATTTGCAATTGTCTGAAGTCTTATTCATCAACATATTATGTTTTTTTTTTTAATTTGAAATGATGTAACCCAACAATGAATAATATTAATATCAACATATTTATTGACTTCTAAATTCTAGTTTTGCGTACAACTAATCTATCTATAGGTGATTAATGTATTTGCAATTGTCTGAAGTCTTATTCATCAACATATTATGTTTATTCTTTAATTTGAAATGATGTAACCCAACAATGAATAATGTTAATATTAACGTAATTTTTGAGTTTTAAATACTGGTTTTTCTGATCATCTAGTTTATGTATCGTGGATATGTGTATTTGCAATTGTCTGAAGTCTTATTCATCAACATATTATGTTTTTTTTTTTTAATTTGAAATGATGTACCCCAACAATGAATAATGTTAATATCAACGTATTTATTGACTTCTAAATTCTAGTTTTGCGTACAACTAATCTATCTATAGGTGAGTAATGAATTTGCAATTGTCTGAAGTCTTAATCAACAACAACTTATGTGTTTTTTTTATTTGAAATGATTTACCCCATCAATGAAAAATGTTAATATTAACGTAATAATTGAGTTCTAAATTCTAGTTTTCTGAACATCTAGTTAATTTATAGTGGATAAATGTATTTGCAATTGTCTGAAGTCTTCTTCATCAACATATTATGTTTTTTTATTAATTTGAAATGATGTACCCCAACAATGAATAATGTTAATATCAACGTATTTATTGACTTTTAAATTCTAGTTTTGCGTACAACTAATCTATCTATAGGTGACTAATGTATTTGCAATTGTCTGAAGTCTTATTCATCAACATATTATGTTTATTCTTTAATTTGAAATGATGTAACCCAACAATGAATAATGTTAATATAAACGTAAATTTTGAGTTTTAAATTCTGGTTTTTCTGATCATCTAGTTTATGTATCGTGGATAAATGTATTTGCAATTGTCTGAAGTCTTATTCATCAACATATTATGTTTTTTTTTTTAATTTGAAATGATGTAACCCAACAATGAATAATGTTAATATCATTGTATTTATTGACTTCTTAATTTTAGTTTTGCGTACAACTAATCTATCTATAGGTGACTAATGTATTTGCAATTGCCTGAAGACTTATTTAACAACAACTTATGTGTTTTTTTTATTTGATATGATTTACCCCATCAATGAAAAATGTTAATATTAACGTAATAATTGAGTTCTAAATTCTAGTTTTCTGAACATCTAGTTAATTTATAGTGGATAAATGTATTTGCAATTGTCTGAAGTCTTATTCATCAACATATTATGTTTTTTTTTTTAATTTGAAATGATGTAACCCAACAATGAATAATATTAATATCAACATATTTATTGACTTCTAAATTCTAGTTTTGCGTACAACTAATCTATCTATAGGTGATTAATGTATTTGCAATTGTCTGAAGTCTTATTCATCAACATATTATGTTTATTCTTTAATTTGAAATGATGTAACCCAACAATGAATAATGTTAATATTAACGTAATTTTTGAGTTTTAAATACTGGTTTTTCTGATCATCTAGTTTATGTATCGTGGATAAATGTATTTGCAATTGTCTGAAGTCTTATTCATCAACATATTATGTTTTTTTTTTTAATTTGAAATGATGTACCCCAACAATGAATAATGTTAATATCAACGTATTTATTGACTTCTAAATTCTAGTTTTGCGTACAACTAATCTATCTATAGGTGAGTAATGAATTTGCAATTGTCTGAAGTCTTAATCAACAACAACTTATGTGTTTTTTTTATTTGAAATGATTTACCCCATCAATGAAAAATGTTAATATTAACGTAATATTTGAGTTCTAAATTCTAGTTTTCTGAACATCTAGTTAATTTATAGTGGATAAATGTATTTGCAATTGTCTGAAGTCTTATTCATCAACATATTATGTTTTTTTTTTTAATTTGAAATGATGTAACCCAACAATGAATAATGATAATATTAACGTAATTTTTGTGTTCTATATTCTAGTTTTGGGTTCAACTAATCTAACTAAAGGTGACTAATGTATTTGCAATTGTCTGAAGTCTTATTCAACAACAACTTATGTGTTTTTTTTATTTGAAATGATTTACCCCATCAATGAAAAATGTTAATATTAACGTAATAATTGAGTTCTAAATTCTAGTTTTCTGAACATCTAGTTAATTTATAGTGGATAAATGTATTTGCAATTGTCTGAAGTCTTCTTCATCAACATATTATGTTTTTTTTTTAATTTGAAATGATGTACCCCAACAATGAATAATGTTAATATCAACGTATTTATTGACTTTTAAATTCTAGTTTTGCGTACAACTAATCTATCTATTGGTGACTAATGTATTTGCAATTGCCTGAAGTCTTATTCAACAACAACTTATGTGTTTTTTTTATTTGAAATGATTTACCCCATCAATGAAAAATGTTAATATTAACGTAATAATTGAGTTCTAAATTCTAGTTTTCTGAACATCTAGTTAAATTATAGTGGATAAATGTATTTGCAATTGTCTGAAGTCTTCTTCATCAACATATTATGTTTTTTTTTTTAATTTGAAATGATGTAACCCAACAATGAATAATATTAATATCATTGTATTTATTGACTTCTAAATTCTAGTTTTGCGTACAACTAATCTATCTATAGGTGACTAATGTATTTGCAATTGTCTGAAGTCTTATTCATCAACATATTATGTTTATTCTTTAATTTGAAATGATGTAACCCAACAATGAATAATGTTAATATAAACGTAAATTTTGAGTTTTAAATTCTGGTTTTTCTGATCATCTAGTTTATGTATCGTGGATAAATGTATTTGCAATTGTCTGAAGTCTTATTCATCAACATATTATGTTTTTTTTTTTAATTTGAAATGATGTAACCCAACAATGAATAATGTTAATATCATTGTATTTATTGACTTCTTAATTTTAGTTTTGCGTACAACTAATCTATCTATAGGTGACTAATGTATTTGCAATTGCCTGAAGACTTATTTAACAACAACTTATGTGTTTTTTTTATTTGATATGATTTACCCCATCAATGAAAAATGTTAATATTAACGTAATAATTGAGTTCTAAATTCTAGTTTTCTGAACATCTAGTTAATTTATAGTGGATAAATGTATTTGCAATTGTCTGAAGTCTTATTCATCAACATATTATGTTTTTTTTTTTAATTTGAAATGATGTAACCCAACAATGAATAATATTAATATCAACATATTTATTGACTTCTAAATTCTAGTTTTGCGTACAACTAATCTATCTATAGGTGATTAATGTATTTGCAATTGTCTGAAGTCTTATTCATCAACATATTATGTTTATTCTTTAATTTGAAATGATGTAACCCAACAATGAATAATGTTAATATTAACGTAATTTTTGAGTTTTAAATACTGGTTTTTCTGATCATCTAGTTTATGTATCGTGGATAAATGTATTTGCAATTGTCTGAAGTCTTATTCATCAACATATTATGTTTTTTTTTTTAATTTGAAATGATGTACCCCAACAATGAATAATGTTAATATCAACGTATTTATTGACTTCTAAATTCTAGTTTTGCGTACAACTAATCTATCTATAGGTGAGTAATGAATTTGCAATTGTCTGAAGTCTTAATCAACAACAACTTATGTGTTTTTTTTATTTGAAATGATTTACCCCATCAATGAAAAATGTTAATATTAACGTAATAATTGAGTTCTAAATTCTAGTTTTCTGAACATCTAGTTAATTTATAGTGGATAAATGTATTTGCAATTGTCTGAAGTCTTCTTCATCAACATATTATGTTTTTTTATTAATTTGAAATGATGTACCCCAACAATGAATAATGTTAATATCAACGTATTTATTGACTTTTAAATTCTAGTTTTGCGTACAACTAATCTATCTATAGGTGACTAATGTATTTGCAATTGTCTGAAGTCTTATTCATCAACATATTATGTTTATTCTTTAATTTGAAATGATGTAACCCAACAATGAATAATGTTAATATAAACGTAAATTTTGAGTTTTAAATTCTGGTTTTTCTGATCATCTAGTTTATGTATCGTGGATAAATGTATTTGCAATTGTCTGAAGTCTTATTCATCAACATATTATGTTTTTTTTTTTAATTTGAAATGATGTAACCCAACAATGAATAATGTTAATATCATTGTATTTATTGACTTCTTAATTTTAGTTTTGCGTACAACTAATCTATCTATAGGTGACTAATGTATTTGCAATTGCCTGAAGTCTTATTCAACAACAACTTATGTGTTTTTTTTATTTGAAATGATTTACCCCATCAATGAAAAATGTTAATATTAACGTAATAATTGAGTTCTAAATTCTAGTTTTCTGAACATCTAGTTAAATTATAGTGGATAAATGTATTTGCAATTGTCTGAAGTCTTCTTCATCAACATATTATGTTTTTTTTTTTAATTTGAAATGATGTAACCCAACAATGAATAATATTAATATCATTGTATTTATTGACTTCTAAATTCTAGTTTTGCGTACAACTAATCTATCTATAGGTGACTAATGTATTTGCAATTGTCTGAAGTCTTATTCATCAACATATTATGTTTATTCTTTAATTTGAAATGATGTAACCCAACAATGAATAATGTTAATATAAACGTAAATTTTGAGTTTTAAATTCTGGTTTTTCTGATCATCTAGTTTATGTATCGTGGATAAATGTATTTGCAATTGTCTGAAGTCTTATTCATCAACATATTATGTTTTTTTTTTTAATTTGAAATGATGTAACCCAACAATGAATAATGTTAATATCATTGTATTTATTGACTTCTTAATTTTAGTTTTGCGTACAACTAATCTATCTATAGGTGACTAATGTATTTGCAATTGCCTGAAGACTTATTTAACAACAACTTATGTGTTTTTTTTATTTGATATGATTTACCCCATCAATGAAAAATGTTAATATTAACGTAATAATTGAGTTCTAAATTCTAGTTTTCTGAACATCTAGTTAATTTATAGTGGATAAATGTATTTGCAATTGTCTGAAGTCTTATTCATCAACATATTATGTTTTTTTTTTTAATTTGAAATGATGTAACCCAACAATGAATAATATTAATATCAACATATTTATTGACTTCTAAATTCTAGTTTTGCGTACAACTAATCTATCTATAGGTGATTAATGTATTTGCAATTGTCTGAAGTCTTATTCATCAACATATTATGTTTATTCTTTAATTTGAAATGATGTAACCCAACAATGAATAATGTTAATATTAACGTAATTTTTGAGTTTTAAATACTGGTTTTTCTGATCATCTAGTTTATGTATCGTGGATAAATGTATTTGCAATTGTCTGAAGTCTTATTCATCAACATATTATGTTTTTTTTTTTAATTTGAAATGATGTACCCCAACAATGAATAATGTTAATATCAACGTATTTATTGACTTCTAAATTCTAGTTTTGCGTACAACTAATCTATCTATAGGTGAGTAATGAATTTGCAATTGTCTGAAGTCTTAATCAACAACAACTTATGTGTTTTTTTTATTTGAAATGATTTACCCCATCAATGAAAAATGTTAATATTAACGTAATAATTGAGTTCTAAATTCTAGTTTTCTGAACATCTAGTTAATTTATAGTGGATAAATGTATTTGCAATTGTCTGAAGTCTTCTTCATCAACATATTATGTTTTTTTATTAATTTGAAATGATGTACCCCAACAATGAATAATGTTAATATCAACGTATTTATTGACTTTTAAATTCTAGTTTTGCGTACAACTAATCTATCTATAGGTGACTAATGTATTTGCAATTGTCTGAAGTCTTATTCATCAACATATTATGTTTATTCTTTAATTTGAAATGATGTAACCCAACAATGAATAATGTTAATATAAACGTAAATTTTGAGTTTTAAATTCTGGTTTTTCTGATCATCTAGTTTATGTATCGTGGATAAATGTATTTGCAATTGTCTGAAGTCTTATTCATCAACATATTATGTTTTTTTTTTTAATTTGAAATGATGTAACCCAACAATGAATAATGTTAATATCATTGTATTTATTGACTTCTTAATTTTAGTTTTGCGTACAACTAATCTATCTATAGGTGACTAATGTATTTGCAATTGCCTGAAGACTTATTTAACAACAACTTATGTGTTTTTTTTATTTGATATGATTTACCCCATCAATGAAAAATGTTAATATTAACGTAATAATTGAGTTCTAAATTCTAGTTTTCTGAACATCTAGTTAATTTATAGTGGATAAATGTATTTGCAATTGTCTGAAGTCTTATTCATCAACATATTATGTTTTTTTTTTTAATTTGAAATGATGTAACCCAACAATGAATAATATTAATATCAACATATTTATTGACTTCTAAATTCTAGTTTTGCGTACAACTAATCTATCTATAGGTGATTAATGTATTTGCAATTGTCTGAAGTCTTATTCATCAACATATTATGTTTATTCTTTAATTTGAAATGATGTAACCCAACAATGAATAATGTTAATATTAACGTAATTTTTGAGTTTTAAATACTGGTTTTTCTGATCATCTAGTTTATGTATCGTGGATAAATGTATTTGCAATTGTCTGAAGTCTTATTCATCAACATATTATGTTTTTTTTTTTAATTTGAAATGATGTACCCCAACAATGAATAATGTTAATATCAACGTATTTATTGACTTCTAAATTCTAGTTTTGCGTACAACTAATCTATCTATAGGTGAGTAATGAATTTGCAATTGTCTGAAGTCTTAATCAACAACCACTTATGTGTTTTTTTTATTTGAAATGATTTACCCCATCAATGAAAAATGTTAATATTAACGTAATAATTGAGTTCTAAATTCTAGTTTTCTGAACATCTAGTTAATTTATAGTGGATAAATGTATTTGCAATTGTCTGAAGTCTTCTTCATCAACATATTATGTTTTTTTATTAATTTGAAATGATGTACCCCAACAATGAATAATGTTAATATCAACGTATTTATTGACTTTTAAATTCTAGTTTTGCGTACAACTAATCTATCTATAGGTGACTAATGTATTTGCAATTGCCTGAAGTCTTATTCATCAACATATTATGTTTATTCTTTAATTTGAAATGATGTAACCCAACAATGAATAATGTTAATATTAACGTAATTTTTGAGTTTTAAATTCTGGTTTTTCAGATCATCTAGTTTATGTATCGTGGATAAATGTATTTGCAATTGTCTGAAGTCTTATTCATCAACAAATTATTTTTTTTTTTTTTAATTTGAAATGATGTAACCCAACAATGAATAATGTTAATATCATTGTATTTATTGACTTCTTAATTCTAGTTTTGCGTACAACTAATCTATCTATAGGTGACTAATGTATTTGCAATTGCCTGAAGTCTTATTTAACAACAACTTATGTGTTTTTTTTATTTGATATGATTTACCCCATCAATGAAAAATGTTAATATTAACGTAATATTTGAGTTCTAAATTCTAGTTTTCTGAACATCTAGTTAATTTATAGTGGATAAATGTATTTGCAATTGTCTGAAGTCTTCTTCATCAACATATTATGTTTTTTTTTTAATTTGAAATGATTTACCCCAACAATGAATAATGTTAATATCAACGTATTTATTGACTTCTAAATTCTAGTTTTGCGTACAACTAATCTATCTATAGGTGACTAATGTATTTGCAATTGTTTGAAGTCTTATTCAACAACAACTTATGTGTTTTTTTTATTTGAAATGATTAACCCCATCAATGAAAAATGTTAATATTAACGTAATAATTGAGTTCTAAATTCTAGTTTTCTGAACATCTAGTTAATTTATAGTGGATAAATGTATTTGCAATTGTCTGAAGTCTTATTCGTCAACAAATTATGTTTTTTTTTAATTTGAAATGTTGTACCCCAACAATGAAAATGTTAATATCAACATATTTATTGACTTCTAAATTCTAGTTTTGCATACAACTAATCTATATATAGGTGACTAATGTATTTGCAATTGTCTGAAGTCTTATTCATCAACATATTATGTTTATTCTTTAATTTGAAATGATGTAACCCAACAATGAATAATGTTAATATTAACGTAATTTTTGAGTTCTAAATTCTGGTTTTTCAGATCATCTAGTTTATGTATAGTGGATAAATGTATTTGCAATTGTCTGAAGTCTTATTCATCAACACATTATGTTTTTTTTTTAATTTGAAATGATGTAACCCAACAATGAATAATGATAATATTAACGTAATTTTTGTGTTCTATATTCTAGTTTTGGGTTCAACTAATCTATCTATAGGTGACTAATGTATTTGCAATTGCCTGAAGTCTTATTTAACAACAACTTATGTGTTTTTTTTATTTGATATGATTTACCCCATCAATGAAAAATGTTAATATTAACGTAATAATTGAGTTCTAAATTCTAGTTTTCTGAACATCTAGTTAATTTATAGTGGATAAATGTATTTGCAATTGTCTGAAGTCTTATTCATCAACATATTATGTTTTTTTTTTTAATTTGAAATGATGTAACCCAACAATGAATAATATTTATATCATTGTATTTATTGACTTCTAAATTCTAGTTTTGCGTACAACTAATCTATCTATAGGTGACTAATGTATTTGCAATTGTCTGAAGTCTTATTCATCAACATATTATGTTTATTCTTTAATTTGAAATGATGTAACCCATCAATGAATAATGTTAATATTAACGTAATTTTTGAGTTTTAAATACTGGTTTTTCTGATCATCTAGTTTATGTATCGTGGATAAATGTATTTGCAATTGTCTGAAGTCTTATTCATCAACATATTATGTTTTTTTTTTTAATTTGAAATGATGTACCCCAACAATGAATAATGTTAATATCAACGTATTTATTGACTTCTAAATTCTAGTTTTGCGTACAACTAATCTATCTATAGGTGAGTAATGAATTTGCAATTGTCTGAAGTCTTAATCAACAACAACTTATGTGTTTTTTTTATTTGAAATGATTTACCCCATCAATGAAAAATGTTAATATTAACGTAATAATTGAGTTCTAAATTCTAGTTTTCTGAACATCTAGTTAATTTATAGTGGATAAATGTATTTGCAATTGTCTGAAGTCTTCTTCATCAACATATTATGTTTTTTTATTAATTTGAAATGATGTACCCCAACAATGAATAATGTTAATATCAACGTATTTATTGACTTTTAAATTCTAGTTTTGCGTACAACTAATCTATCTATAGGTGACTAATGTATTTGCAATTGTCTGAAGTCTTATTCATCAACATATTATGTTTATTCTTTAATTTGAAATGATGTAACCCAACAATGAATAATGTTAATATTAACGTAAATTTTGAGTTTTAAATTCTGGTTTTTCTGATCATCTAGTTTATGTATCGTGGATAAATGTATTTGCAATTGTCTGAAGTCTTATTCATCAACATATTATGTTTTTTTTTTTAATTTGAAATGATGTAACCCAACAATGAATAATGTTAATATCATTGTATTTATTGACTTCTTAATTTTAGTTTTGCGTACAACTAATCTATCTATAGGTGACTAATGTATTTGCAATTGCCTGAAGACTTATTTAACAACAACTTATGTGTTTTTTTTATTTGATATGATTTACCCCATCAATGAAAAATGTTAATATTAACGTAATAATTGAGTTCTAAATTCTAGTTTTCTGAACATCTAGTTAATTTATAGTGGATAAATGTATTTGCAATTGTCTGAAGTCTTATTCATCAACATATTATGTTTTTTTTTTTAATTTGAAATGATGTAACCCAACAATGAATAATATTAATATCAACATATTTATTGACTTCTAAATTCTAGTTTTGCGTACAACTAATCTATCTATAGGTGATTAATGTATTTGCAATTGTCTGAAGTCTTATTCATCAACATATTATGTTTATTCTTTAATTTGAAATGATGTAACCCAACAATGAATAATGTTAATATTAACGTAATTTTTGAGTTTTAAATACTGGTTTTTCTGATCATCTAGTTTATGTATCGTGGATAAATGTATTTGCAATTGTCTGAAGTCTTATTCATCAACATATTATGTTTTTTTTTTTAATTTGAAATGATGTACCCCAACAATGAATAATGTTAATATCAACGTATTTATTGACTTCTAAATTCTAGTTTTGCGTACAACTAATCTATCTATAGGTGAGTAATGAATTTGCAATTGTCTGAAGTCTTAATCAACAACAACTTATGTGTTTTTTTTATTTGAAATGATTTACCCCATCAATGAAAAATGTTAATATTAACGTAATATTTGAGTTCTAAATTCTAGTTTTCTGAACATCTAGTTAATTTATAGTGGATAAATGTATTTGCAATTGTCTGAAGTCTTATTCATCAACATATTATGTTTTTTTTTTTAATTTGAAATGATGTAACCCAACAATGAATAATGATAATATTAACGTAATTTTTGTGTTCTATATTCTAGTTTTGGGTTCAACTAATCTAACTAAAGGTGACTAATGTATTTGCAATTGTCTGAAGTCTTATTCAACAACAACTTATGTGTTTTTTTTATTTGAAATGATTTACCCCATCAATGAAAAATGTTAATATTAACGTAATAATTGAGTTCTAAATTCTAGTTTTCTGAACATCTAGTTAATTTATAGTGGATAAATGTATTTGCAATTGTCTGAAGTCTTCTTCATCAACATATTATGTTTTTTTTTTAATTTGAAATGATGTACCCCAACAATGAATAATGTTAATATCAACGTATTTATTGACTTTTAAATTCTAGTTTTGCGTACAACTAATCTATCTATTGGTGACTAATGTATTTGCAATTGCCTGAAGTCTTATTCAACAACAACTTATGTGTTTTTTTTATTTGAAATGATTTACCCCATCAATGAAAAATGTTAATATTAACGTAATAATTGAGTTCTAAATTCTAGTTTTCTGAACATCTAGTTAAATTATAGTGGATAAATGTATTTGCAATTGTCTGAAGTCTTCTTCATCAACATATTATGTTTTTTTTTTTAATTTGAAATGATGTAACCCAACAATGAATAATATTAATATCATTGTATTTATTGACTTCTAAATTCTAGTTTTGCGTACAACTAATCTATCTATAGGTGACTAATGTATTTGCAATTGTCTGAAGTCTTATTCATCAACATATTATGTTTATTCTTTAATTTGAAATGATGTAACCCAACAATGAATAATGTTAATATAAACGTAAATTTTGAGTTTTAAATTCTGGTTTTTCTGATCATCTAGTTTATGTATCGTGGATAAATGTATTTGCAATTGTCTGAAGTCTTATTCATCAACATATTATGTTTTTTTTTTTAATTTGAAATGATGTAACCCAACAATGAATAATGTTAATATCATTGTATTTATTGACTTCTTAATTTTAGTTTTGCGTACAACTAATCTATCTATAGGTGACTAATGTATTTGCAATTGCCTGAAGACTTATTTAACAACAACTTATGTGTTTTTTTTATTTGATATGATTTACCCCATCAATGAAAAATGTTAATATTAACGTAATAATTGAGTTCTAAATTCTAGTTTTCTGAACATCTAGTTAATTTATAGTGGATAAATGTATTTGCAATTGTCTGAAGTCTTATTCATCAACATATTATGTTTTTTTTTTTAATTTGAAATGATGTAACCCAACAATGAATAATATTAATATCAACATATTTATTGACTTCTAAATTCTAGTTTTGCGTACAACTAATCTATCTATAGGTGATTAATGTATTTGCAATTGTCTGAAGTCTTATTCATCAACATATTATGTTTATTCTTTAATTTGAAATGATGTAACCCAACAATGAATAATGTTAATATTAACGTAATTTTTGAGTTTTAAATACTGGTTTTTCTGATCATCTAGTTTATGTATCGTGGATAAATGTATTTGCAATTGTCTGAAGTCTTATTCATCAACATATTATGTTTTTTTTTTTAATTTGAAATGATGTACCCCAACAATGAATAATGTTAATATCAACGTATTTATTGACTTCTAAATTCTAGTTTTGCGTACAACTAATCTATCTATAGGTGAGTAATGAATTTGCAATTGTCTGAAGTCTTAATCAACAACAACTTATGTGTTTTTTTTATTTGAAATGATTTACCCCATCAATGAAAAATGTTAATATTAACGTAATAATTGAGTTCTAAATTCTAGTTTTCTGAACATCTAGTTAATTTATAGTGGATAAATGTATTTGCAATTGTCTGAAGTCTTCTTCATCAACATATTATGTTTTTTTATTAATTTGAAATGATGTACCCCAACAATGAATAATGTTAATATCAACGTATTTATTGACTTTTAAATTCTAGTTTTGCGTACAACTAATCTATCTATAGGTGACTAATGTATTTGCAATTGCCTGAAGTCTTATTCATCAACATATTATGTTTATTCTTTAATTTGAAATGATGTAACCCAACAATGAATAATGTTAATATTAACGTAATTTTTGAGTTTTAAATTCTGGTTTTTCAGATCATCTAGTTTATGTATCGTGGATAAATGTATTTGCAATTGTCTGAAGTCTTATTCATCAACAAATTATTTTTTTTTTTTTTAATTTGAAATGATGTAACCCAACAATGAATAATGTTAATATCATTGTATTTATTGACTTCTTAATTCTAGTTTTGCGTACAACTAATCTATCTATAGGTGACTAATGTATTTGCAATTGCCTGAAGTCTTATTTAACAACAACTTATGTGTTTTTTTTATTTGATATGATTTACCCCATCAATGAAAAATGTTAATATTAACGTAATATTTGAGTTCTAAATTCTAGTTTTCTGAACATCTAGTTAATTTATAGTGGATAAATGTATTTGCAATTGTCTGAAGTCTTCTTCATCAACATATTATGTTTTTTTTTTAATTTGAAATGATTTACCCCAACAATGAATAATGTTAATATCAACGTATTTATTGACTTCTAAATTCTAGTTTTGCGTACAACTAATCTATCTATAGGTGACTAATGTATTTGCAATTGTTTGAAGTCTTATTCAACAACAACTTATGTGTTTTTTTTATTTGAAATGATTAACCCCATCAATGAAAAATGTTAATATTAACGTAATAATTGAGTTCTAAATACTGGTTTTTCTGATCATCTAGTTTATGTATAGGTGATTAATGTATTTGCAATTGTCTGAAGTCTTATTCATCAACATATTATGTTTATTCTTTAATTTGAAATGATGTAACCCAACAATGAATAATGTTAATATTAACGTAATTTTTGAGTTTTAAATACTGGTTTTTCTGATCATCTAGTTTATGTATCGTGGATAAATGTATTTGCAATTGTCTGAAGTCTTATTCATCAACATATTATGTTTTTTTTTTTAATTTGAAATGATGTACCCCAACAATGAATAATGTTAATATCAACGTATTTATTGACTTCTAAATTCTAGTTTTGCGTACAACTAATCTATCTATAGGTGAGTAATGAATTTGCAATTGTCTGAAGTCTTAATCAACAACAACTTATGTGTTTTTTTTATTTGAAATGATTTACCCCATCAATGAAAAATGTTAATATTAACGTAATATTTGAGTTCTAAATTCTAGTTTTCTGAACATCTAGTTAATTTATAGTGGATAAATGTATTTGCAATTGTCTGAAGTCTTATTCATCAACATATTATGTTTTTTTTTTAATTTGAAATGATGTAACCCAACAATGAATAATGATAATATTAACGTAATTTTTGTGTTCTATATTCTAGTTTTGGGTTCAACTAATCTAACTAAAGGTGACTAATGTATTTGCAATTGTCTGAAGTCTTATTCAACAACAACTTATGTGTTTTTTTTATTTGAAATGATTTACCCCATCAATGAAAAATGTTAATATTAACGTAATAATTGAGTTCTAAATTCTAGTTTTCTGAACATCTAGTTAATTTATAGTGGATAAATGTATTTGCAATTGTCTGAAGTCTTCTTCATCAACATATTATGTTTTTTTTTTAATTTGAAATGATGTACCCCAACAATGAATAATGTTAATATCAACGTATTTATTGACTTTTAAATTCTAGTTTTGCGTACAACTAATCTATCTATTGGTGACTAATGTATTTGCAATTGCCTGAAGTCTTATTCAACAACAACTTATGTGTTTTTTTTATTTGAAATGATTTACCCCATCAATGAAAAATGTTAATATTAACGTAATAATTGAGTTCTAAATTCTAGTTTTCTGAACATCTAGTTAAATTATAGTGGATAAATGTATTTGCAATTGTCTGAAGTCTTCTTCATCAACATATTATGTTTTTTTTTTTAATTTGAAATGATGTAACCCAACAATGAATAATATTAATATCATTGTATTTATTGACTTCTAAATTCTAGTTTTGCGTACAACTAATCTATCTATAGGTGACTAATGTATTTGCAATTGTCTGAAGTCTTATTCATCAACATATTATGTTTATTCTTTAATTTGAAATGATGTAACCCAACAATGAATAATGTTAATATAAACGTAAATTTTGAGTTTTAAATTCTGGTTTTTCTGATCATCTAGTTTATGTATCGTGGATAAATGTATTTGCAATTGTCTGAAGTCTTATTCATCAACATATTATGTTTTTTTTTTTAATTTGAAATGATGTAACCCAACAATGAATAATGTTAATATCATTGTATTTATTGACTTCTTAATTTTAGTTTTGCGTACAACTAATCTATCTATAGGTGACTAATGTATTTGCAATTGCCTGAAGACTTATTTAACAACAACTTATGTGTTTTTTTTATTTGATATGATTTACCCCATCAATGAAAAATGTTAATATTAACGTAATAATTGAGTTCTAAATTCTAGTTTTCTGAACATCTAGTTAATTTATAGTGGATAAATGTATTTGCAATTGTCTGAAGTCTTATTCATCAACATATTATGTTTTTTTTTTTAATTTGAAATGATGTAACCCAACAATGAATAATATTAATATCAACATATTTATTGACTTCTAAATTCTAGTTTTGCGTACAACTAATCTATCTATAGGTGATTAATGTATTTGCAATTGTCTGAAGTCTTATTCATCAACATATTATGTTTATTCTTTAATTTGAAATGATGTAACCCAACAATGAATAATGTTAATATTAACGTAATTTTTGAGTTTTAAATACTGGTTTTTCTGATCATCTAGTTTATGTATCGTGGATAAATGTATTTGCAATTGTCTGAAGTCTTATTCATCAACATATTATGTTTTTTTTTTTAATTTGAAATGATGTACCCCAACAATGAATAATGTTAATATCAACGTATTTATTGACTTCTAAATTCTAGTTTTGCGTACAACTAATCTATCTATAGGTGAGTAATGAATTTGCAATTGTCTGAAGTCTTAATCAACAACAACTTATGTGTTTTTTTTATTTGAAATGATTTACCCCATCAATGAAAAATGTTAATATTAACGTAATAATTGAGTTCTAAATTCTAGTTTTCTGAACATCTAGTTAATTTATAGTGGATAAATGTATTTGCAATTGTCTGAAGTCTTCTTCATCAACATATTATGTTTTTTTATTAATTTGAAATGATGTACCCCAACAATGAATAATGTTAATATCAACGTATTTATTGACTTTTAAATTCTAGTTTTGCGTACAACTAATCTATCTATAGGTGACTAATGTATTTGCAATTGCCTGAAGTCTTATTCATCAACATATTATGTTTATTCTTTAATTTGAAATGATGTAACCCAACAATGAATAATGTTAATATTAACGTAATTTTTGAGTTTTAAATTCTGGTTTTTCAGATCATCTAGTTTATGTATCGTGGATAAATGTATTTGCAATTGTCTGAAGTCTTATTCATCAACAAATTATTTTTTTTTTTTTTAATTTGAAATGATGTAACCCAACAATGAATAATGTTAATATCATTGTATTTATTGACTTCTTAATTCTAGTTTTGCGTACAACTAATCTATCTATAGGTGACTAATGTATTTGCAATTGCCTGAAGTCTTATTTAACAACAACTTATGTGTTTTTTTTATTTGATATGATTTACCCCATCAATGAAAAATGTTAATATTAACGTAATATTTGAGTTCTAAATTCTAGTTTTCTGAACATCTAGTTAATTTATAGTGGATAAATGTATTTGCAATTGTCTGAAGTCTTCTTCATCAACATATTATGTTTTTTTTTTAATTTGAAATGATTTACCCCAACAATGAATAATGTTAATATCAACGTATTTATTGACTTCTAAATTCTAGTTTTGCGTACAACTAATCTATCTATAGGTGACTAATGTATTTGCAATTGTTTGAAGTCTTATTCAACAACAACTTATGTGTTTTTTTTATTTGAAATGATTAACCCCATCAATGAAAAATGTTAATATTAACGTAATAATTGAGTTCTAAATACTGGTTTTTCTGATCATCTAGTTTATGTATAGGTGATTAATGTATTTGCAATTGTCTGAAGTCTTATTCATCAACATATTATGTTTATTCTTTAATTTGAAATGATGTAACCCAACAATGAATAATGTTAATATTAACGTAATTTTTGAGTTTTAAATACTGGTTTTTCTGATCATCTAGTTTATGTATCGTGGATAAATGTATTTGCAATTGTCTGAAGTCTTATTCATCAACATATTATGTTTTTTTTTTTAATTTGAAATGATGTACCCCAACAATGAATAATGTTAATATCAACGTATTTATTGACTTCTAAATTCTAGTTTTGCGTACAACTAATCTATCTATAGGTGAGTAATGAATTTGCAATTGTCTGAAGTCTTAATCAACAACAACTTATGTGTTTTTTTTATTTGAAATGATTTACCCCATCAATGAAAAATGTTAATATTAACGTAATATTTGAGTTCTAAATTCTAGTTTTCTGAACATCTAGTTAATTTATAGTGGATAAATGTATTTGCAATTGTCTGAAGTCTTATTCATCAACATATTATGTTTTTTTTTTAATTTGAAATGATGTAACCCAACAATGAATAATGATAATATTAACGTAATTTTTGTGTTCTATATTCTAGTTTTGGGTTCAACTAATCTAACTAAAGGTGACTAATGTATTTGCAATTGTCTGAAGTCTTATTCAACAACAACTTATGTGTTTTTTTTATTTGAAATGATTTACCCCATCAATGAAAAATGTTAATATTAACGTAATAATTGAGTTCTAAATTCTAGTTTTCTGAACATCTAGTTAATTTATAGTGGATAAATGTATTTGCAATTGTCTGAAGTCTTCTTCATCAACATATTATGTTTTTTTTTTAATTTGAAATGATGTACCCCAACAATGAATAATGTTAATATCAACGTATTTATTGACTTTTAAATTCTAGTTTTGCGTACAACTAATCTATCTATTGGTGACTAATGTATTTGCAATTGCCTGAAGTCTTATTCAACAACAACTTATGTGTTTTTTTTATTTGAAATGATTTACCCCATCAATGAAAAATGTTAATATTAACGTAATAATTGAGTTCTAAATTCTAGTTTTCTGAACATCTAGTTAAATTATAGTGGATAAATGTATTTGCAATTGTCTGAAGTCTTCTTCATCAACATATTATGTTTTTTTTTTTAATTTGAAATGATGTAACCCAACAATGAATAATATTAATATCATTGTATTTATTGACTTCTAAATTCTAGTTTTGCGTACAACTAATCTATCTATAGGTGACTAATGTATTTGCAATTGTCTGAAGTCTTATTCATCAACATATTATGTTTATTCTTTAATTTGAAATGATGTAACCCAACAATGAATAATGTTAATATAAACGTAAATTTTGAGTTTTAAATTCTGGTTTTTCTGATCATCTAGTTTATGTATCGTGGATAAATGTATTTGCAATTGTCTGAAGTCTTATTCATCAACATATTATGTTTTTTTTTTTAATTTGAAATGATGTAACCCAACAATGAATAATGTTAATATCATTGTATTTATTGACTTCTTAATTTTAGTTTTGCGTACAACTAATCTATCTATAGGTGACTAATGTATTTGCAATTGCCTGAAGACTTATTTAACAACAACTTATGTGTTTTTTTTATTTGATATGATTTACCCCATCAATGAAAAATGTTAATATTAACGTAATAATTGAGTTCTAAATTCTAGTTTTCTGAACATCTAGTTAATTTATAGTGGATAAATGTATTTGCAATTGTCTGAAGTCTTATTCATCAACATATTATGTTTTTTTTTTTAATTTGAAATGATGTAACCCAACAATGAATAATATTAATATCAACATATTTATTGACTTCTAAATTCTAGTTTTGCGTACAACTAATCTATCTATAGGTGATTAATGTATTTGCAATTGTCTGAAGTCTTATTCATCAACATATTATGTTTATTCTTTAATTTGAAATGATGTAACCCAACAATGAATAATGTTAATATTAACGTAATTTTTGAGTTTTAAATACTGGTTTTTCTGATCATCTAGTTTATGTATCGTGGATAAATGTATTTGCAATTGTCTGAAGTCTTATTCATCAACATATTATGTTTTTTTTTTTAATTTGAAATGATGTACCCCAACAATGAATAATGTTAATATCAACGTATTTATTGACTTCTAAATTCTAGTTTTGCGTACAACTAATCTATCTATAGGTGAGTAATGAATTTGCAATTGTCTGAAGTCTTAATCAACAACAACTTATGTGTTTTTTTTATTTGAAATGATTTACCCCATCAATGAAAAATGTTAATATTAACGTAATAATTGAGTTCTAAATTCTAGTTTTCTGAACATCTAGTTAATTTATAGTGGATAAATGTATTTGCAATTGTCTGAAGTCTTCTTCATCAACATATTATGTTTTTTTATTAATTTGAAATGATGTACCCCAACAATGAATAATGTTAATATCAACGTATTTATTGACTTTTAAATTCTAGTTTTGCGTACAACTAATCTATCTATAGGTGACTAATGTATTTGCAATTGCCTGAAGTCTTATTCATCAACATATTATGTTTATTCTTTAATTTGAAATGATGTAACCCAACAATGAATAATGTTAATATTAACGTAATTTTTGAGTTTTAAATTCTGGTTTTTCAGATCATCTAGTTTATGTATCGTGGATAAATGTATTTGCAATTGTCTGAAGTCTTATTCATCAACAAATTATTTTTTTTTTTTTTAATTTGAAATGATGTAACCCAACAATGAATAATGTTAATATCATTGTATTTATTGACTTCTTAATTCTAGTTTTGCGTACAACTAATCTATCTATAGGTGACTAATGTATTTGCAATTGCCTGAAGTCTTATTTAACAACAACTTATGTGTTTTTTTTATTTGATATGATTTACCCCATCAATGAAAAATGTTAATATTAACGTAATATTTGAGTTCTAAATTCTAGTTTTCTGAACATCTAGTTAATTTATAGTGGATAAATGTATTTGCAATTGTCTGAAGTCTTCTTCATCAACATATTATGTTTTTTTTTTAATTTGAAATGATTTACCCCAACAATGAATAATGTTAATATCAACGTATTTATTGACTTCTAAATTCTAGTTTTGCGTACAACTAATCTATCTATAGGTGACTAATGTATTTGCAATTGTTTGAAGTCTTATTCAACAACAACTTATGTGTTTTTTTTATTTGAAATGATTAACCCCATCAATGAAAAATGTTAATATTAACGTAATAATTGAGTTCTAAATTCTAGTTTTCTGAACATCTAGTTAATTTATAGTGGATAAATGTATTTGCAATTGTCTGAAGTCTTATTCGTCAACAAATTATGTTTTTTTTTAATTTGAAATGTTGTACCCCAACAATGAAAATGTTAATATCAACATATTTATTGACTTCTAAATTCTAGTTTTGCATACAACTAATCTATATATAGGTGACTAATGTATTTGCAATTGTCTGAAGTCTTATTCATCAACATATTATGTTTATTCTTTAATTTGAAATGATGTAACCCAACAATGAATAATATTTATATCATTGTATTTATTGACTTCTAAATTCTAGTTTTGCGTACAACTAATCTATCTATAGGTGACTAATGTATTTGCAATTGTCTGAAGTCTTATTCATCAACATATTATGTTTATTCTTTAATTTGAAATGATGTAACCCATCAATGAAAAATGTTAATATTAACGTAATTTTTGAGTTTTAAATTCTGGTTTTTCTGATCATCTAGTTTATGTATAGTGGATAAATGTATTTGCAATTGTCTGAAGTCTTATTCATCAACATATTATGTTTTTTTTTTAATTTGAAATGATGTACCCCAACAATGAATAATGTTAATATCAACGTATTTATTGACTTCTAAATTCTAGTTTTGCGTACAACTAATCTATCTATAGGTGAGTAATGTATTTGCAATTGTCTGAAGTCTTATTCAACAACAACTTATGTGTTTTTTTTATTTGAAATGATTTACCCCATCAATGAAAAATGTTAATACTAACGTAATAATTGAGTTCTAAATTCTAGTTTTCTGAATATCTAGTTAATTTATTGTGGATAAATGTATTTTCAATTGTCTGAAGTCTTATTTAACAACAACTTATGTTTTTTTTTTAATTTGAAATGATGTACCCCAACAATGAATAACGTTAATATTAACGTAATTATTGACTTCTAAATTCTAGTTTTGCGTACAACTAATCTATCTATAGGTGACTAATGTATTTGCAATTGCCTGAAGTCTTATTCAACAACAACTTATGTGTTTTTTTTATTTGAAATGATTTACCCCATCAATGAAAAATGTTAATATTAACGTAATTATTGAGTTCTAAATTCTAGTTTTCGGAACATCTAGTTAATTTACAGTGGATAAATGTATTTTCAATTGTCTGAAGTCTTATTTAACAACAACTTATGTTTTTTTTTTAATTTGAAATGATGTACCCCAACAATGAATAATGTTAATATCAACGTATTTATTGACTTCTAAATTCTAGTTTTGCGTACAACTAATCTATCTATAGGTGACTAATGTATTTGCAATTGTCTGAAGTCTTATTCATCAACATATTATGTTTATTCTTTAATTTGAAATGATGTAACCCAACAATGAATAATGTTAATATTAACGTAATTTTTGAGTTCGAAATTCTGGTTTTTCAGATCATCTAGTTTATGTATAGTGGATAATTAATTTGCAATTGTCTGAAGTCTTATTCATCAACATATTATGTTTATTCTTTAATTTGAAATGATGTAACCCAACAATGAATAATGTTAATATTAACGTAATTTTTGAGTTCGAAATTCTGGTTTTTCAGATCATCTAGTTTATGTATAATGGATAAATGTATTTGCAATTGTCTGAAGTCTTATTCATCAACATATTATGTTTTTTTTTTTAATTTGAAATGATGTACCCCAACAATGAATAATGTTAATATCAACGTATTTATTGACTTCTAATTTCTAGTTTTGCGTACAACTAGTCTATCTATAGGTGACTAATGTATTTGCAATTGTCTGAAGTCTTATTCAACAACAACTTATGTGTTTTTTTTATTTGAAATGATTTACCCCATCAATGAAAAATGTTAATACTAACGTAATAATTGAGTTCTAAATTCTAGTTTTCTGAATATCTAGTTAATTTATTGTGGATAAATGTATTTTCAATTGTCTGAAGTCTTATTTAACAACAACTTATGTTTTTTTTTTAATTTGAAATGATGTACCCCAACAATGAATAACGTTAATATTAACGTAATTATTGACTTCTAAATTCTAGTTTTGCGTACAACTAATCTATCTATAGGTGACTAATGTATTTGCAATTGTCTGAAGTCTTATTCATCAACAACTTATGTGTTTTTTTTATTTGAAATGATTTACCCCATCAATGAAAAATGTTAATATTAACGTAATAATTGAATTCTAAATTCTAGTTTTCTGAACATCTAGTTAGTTTATAGTGGATAAATGTATTTTCAATTGTCTGAAGTCTTATTCATCAACAAATTTTGTTTTTTTTTTAATTTGAAATGATGTACCCCAACAATGAATAATGTTAATATCAACGTATTTATTGACTTCTAAATTCTAGTTTTGCGTACAACTAATCTATCTATAGGTGACTAATGTATTTGCAATTGTCTGAAGTCTTATTCATCAACATATTATGTTTATTCTTTAATTTGAAATGATGTAACCCAACAATGAATAATGTTAATATTAACGTAATTTTTGAGTTTTAAATTCTGGTTTTTCTGATCATCTAGTTTATGTATAGTGGATAAATGTATTTGCAATTGTCTGAAGTCTTATTCATCAACATATTATTTTTTTTTTTTAATTTGAAATGATGTACCCCAACAATGAATAATGTTAATATCAACGTATTTATTGACTCCTAAATTCTAGTTTTGCGTACAACTAATCTATCTATAGGTGACTAATGTATTTGCAATTGTCTGAAGTCTTATTTAACAACAACTTATGTTTTTTTTTTAATTTGAAATGATGTACCCCAACAATGAATAATGTTAATATCAACGTATTTATTGACTTCTAAATTCTAGTTTTGCGTACAACTAATCTATCTATAGGTGACTAATGTATTTGCAATTGTCTGAAGTCTTATTCATCAACATATTATGTTTATTCTTTAATTTGAAATGATGTAACCCAACAATGAATAATGTTAATATTAACGTAATTTTTGAGTTCGAAATTCTGGTTTTTCAGATCATCTAGTTTATGTATAGTGGATAAATGTATTTGCAATTGTCTGAAGTCTTATTCATCAACATATTATGTTTATTCTTTAATTTGAAATGATGTAACCCATCAATGAAAAATGTTAATATTAACGTAATTTTTGAGTTTTAAATTCTGGTTTTTCTGATCATCTAGTTTATGTATAGTGGATAAATGTATTTGCAATTGTCTGAAGTCTTATTCATCAACATATTATGTTTTTTTTTTAATTTGAAATGATGTACCCCAACAATGAATAATGTTAATATCAACGTATTTATTGACTTCTAAATTCTAGTTTTGCGTACAACTAATCTATCTATAGGTGAGTAATGTATTTGCAATTGTCTGAAGTCTTATTCAACAACAACTTATGTGTTTTTTTTATTTGAAATGATTTACCCCATCAATGAAAAATGTTAATACTAACGTAATAATTGAGTTCTAAATTCTAGTTTTCTGAATATCTAGTTAATTTATTGTGGATAAATGTATTTTCAATTGTCTGAAGTCTTATTTAACAACAACTTATGTTTTTTTTTTAATTTGAAATGATGTACCCCAACAATGAATAACGTTAATATTAACGTAATTATTGACTTCTAAATTCTAGTTTTGCGTACAACTAATCTATCTATAGGTGACTAATGTATTTGCAATTGCCTGAAGTCTTATTCAACAACAACTTATGTGTTTTTTTTATTTGAAATGATTTACCCCATCAATGAAAAATGTTAATATTAACGTAATTTTAGAGTTTTAAATTCTGGTTTTTCTGATCATCTAGTTTATGTATAGTGGATAAATGTATTTTCAATTGTCTGAAGTCTTATTTAACAACAACTTATGTTTTTTTTTTAATTTGAAATGATGTACCCCAACAATGAATAATGTTAATATCAACGTATTTATTGACTTCTAAATTCTAGTTTTGCGTACAACTAATCTATCTATAGGTGACTAATGTATTTGCAATTGTCTGAAGTCTTATTCATCAACATATTATGTTTATTCTTTAATTTGAAATGATGTAACCCAACAATGAATAATGTTAATATTAACGTAATTTTTGAGTTCGAAATTCTGGTTTTTCAGATCATCTAGTTTATGTATAGTGGATAATTAATTTGCAATTGTCTGAAGTCTTATTCATCAACATATTATGTTTATTCTTTAATTTGAAATGATGTAACCCAACAATGAATAATGTTAATATTAACGTAATTTTTGAGTTCGAAATTCTGGTTTTTCAGATCATCTAGTTTATGTATAATGGATAAATGTATTTGCAATTGTCTGAAGTCTTATTCATCAACATATTATGTTTTTTTTTTTAATTTGAAATGATGTACCCCAACAATGAATAATGTTAATATCAACGTATTTATTGACTTCTAATTTCTAGTTTTGCGTACAACTAGTCTATCTATAGGTGACTAATGTATTTGCAATTGTCTGAAGTCTTATTCAACAACAACTTATGTGTTTTTTTTATTTGAAATGATTTACCCCATCAATGAAAAATGTTAATACTAACGTAATAATTGAGTTCTAAATTCTAGTTTTCTGAATATCTAGTTAATTTATTGTGGATAAATGTATTTTCAATTGTCTGAAGTCTTATTTAACAACAACTTATGTTTTTTTTTTAATTTGAAATGATGTACCCCAACAATGAATAACGTTAATATTAACGTAATTATTGACTTCTAAATTCTAGTTTTGCGTACAACTAATCTATCTATAGGTGACTAATGTATTTGCAATTGTCTGAAGTCTTATTCATCAACAACTTATGTGTTTTTTTTATTTGAAATGATTTACCCCATCAATGAAAAATGTTAATATTAACGTAATAATTGAATTCTAAATTCTAGTTTTCTGAACATCTAGTTAGTTTATAGTGGATAAATGTATTTTCAATTGTCTGAAGTCTTATTCATCAACAAATTTTGTTTTTTTTTTAATTTGAAATGATGTACCCCAACAATGAATAATGTTAATATCAACGTATTTATTGACTTCTAAATTCTAGTTTTGCGTACAACTAATCTATCTATAGGTGACTAATGTATTTGCAATTGTCTGAAGTCTTATTCATCAACATATTATGTTTATTCTTTAATTTGAAATGATGTAACCCAACAATGAATAATGTTAATATTAACGTAATTTTTGAGTTCGAAATTCTGGTTTTTCAGATCATCTAGTTTATGTATAGTGGATAATTAATTTGCAATTGTCTGAAGTCTTATTCATCAACATATTATGTTTATTCTTTAATTTGAAATGATGTAACCCAACAATGAATAATGTTAATATTAACGTAATTTTTGAGTTCGAAATTCTGGTTTTTCAGATCATCTAGTTTATGTATAATGGATAAATGTATTTGCAATTGTCTGAAGTCTTATTCATCAACATATTATGTTTTTTTTTTTAATTTGAAATGATGTACCCCAACAATGAATAATGTTAATATCAACGTATTTATTGACTTCTAATTTCTAGTTTTGCGTACAACTAGTCTATCTATAGGTGACTAATGTATTTGCAATTGTCTGAAGTCTTATTCAACAACAACTTATGTGTTTTTTTTATTTGAAATGATTTACCCCATCAATGAAAAATGTTAATACTAACGTAATAATTGAATTCTAAATTCTAGTTTTCTGAACATCTAGTTAGTTTATAGTGGATAAATGTATTTTCAATTGTCTGAAGTCTTATTCATCAACAAATTTTGTTTTTTTTTTAATTTGAAATGATGTACCCCAACAATGAATAATGTTAATATCAACGTATTTATTGACTTCTAAATTCTAGTTTTGCGTACAACTAATCTATCTATAGGTGACTAATGTATTTGCAATTGTCTGAAGTCTTATTCATCAACATATTATGTTTATTCTTTAATTTGAAATGATGTAACCCAACAATGAATAATGTTAATATTAACGTAATTTTTGAGTTTTAAATTCTGGTTTTTCTGATCATCTAGTTTATGTATAGTGGATAAATGTATTTGCAATTGTCTGAAGTCTTATTCATCAACATATTATTTTTTTTTTTTAATTTGAAATGATGTACCCCAACAATGAATAATGTTAATATCAACGTATTTATTGACTCCTAAATTCTAGTTTTGCGTACAACTAATCTATCTATAGGTGACTAATGTATTTGCAATTGTCTGAAGTCTTATTTAACAACAACTTATGTTTTTTTTTTTAATTTGAAATGATGTACCCCAACAATGAATAATGTTAATATCAACGTATTTATTGACTTCTAAATTCTAGTTTTGCGTACAACTAATCTATCTATAGGTGACTAATGTATTTGCAATTGTCTGAAGTCTTATTCATCAACATATTATGTTTATTCTTTAATTTGAAATGATGTAACCCAACAATGAATAATGTTAATATTAACGTAATTTTTGAGTTCGAAATTCTGGTTTTTCAGATCATCTAGTTTATGTATAGTGGATAAATGTATTTGCAATTGTCTGAAGTCTTATTCATCAACATATTATGTTTATTCTTTAATTTGAAATGATGTAACCCAACAATGAATAATGTTAATATTAACGTAATTTTTGAGTTCGAAATTCTGGTTTTTCAGATCATCTAGTTTATGTATAATGGATAAATGTATTTGCAATTTTCTGAAGTCTTATTTAACAACAACTTATGTTTTTTTTTTAATTTGAAATGATGTACCCCAACAATGAATAATGTTAATATCAACGTATTTATTGACTTCTAAATTCTAGTTTTGCGTACAACTAATCTATCTATAGGTGACTAATGTATTTGCAATTGTGTGAAGTCTTATTCAACAACAACTTATGTGTTTTTTTTATTTGAAATGATTTACCCCATCAATGAAAAATGTTAATACTAACGTAATAATTGAGTTCTAAATTCTAGTTTTCTGAATATCTAGTTAATTTATTGTGGATAAATGTATTTTCAATTGTCTGAAGTCTTATTTAACAACAACTTATGTTTTTTTTTTTAATTTGAAATGATGTACCCCAACAATGAATAACG
Source organism: Metopolophium dirhodum (assembly GCF_019925205.1). Lineage (NCBI taxonomy): Eukaryota > Metazoa > Arthropoda > Insecta > Hemiptera > Aphididae > Metopolophium > Metopolophium dirhodum. The sequence continues at coordinate 152,511,661 of NC_083560.1, forward strand.
TTAATATTAACGTAATTATTGACTTCTAAATTCTAGTTTTGCGTACAACTAATCTATCTATAGGTGACTAATGTATTTGCAATTGCCTGAAGTCTTATTCAACAACAACTTATGTGTTTTTTTTATTTGAAATGATTTACCCCATCAATGAAAAATGTTAATATTAACGTAATTTTAGAGTTTTAAATTCTGGTTTTTCTGATCATCTAGTTTATGTATAGTGGATAAATGTATTTGCAATTGTCTGAAGTCTTATTCATCAACATATTATGTTTTTTTTTTAATTTGAAATGATGTACCCCAACAATGAATAATGTTAATATCAACGTATTTAATGACTTCTAAATTCTAGTTTTGCGTACAACTAATCTATCTATAGGTGACTAATGTATTTGCAATTGTCTGAAGTCTTATTCAACAACAACTTATGTGTTTTTTTTATTTGAAATGATTTACCCCATCAATGAAAAATGTTAATACTAACGTAATAATTGAGTTCTAAATTCTAGTTTTCTGAATATCTAGTTAATTTATTGTGGATAAATGTATTTTCAATTGTCTGAAGTCTTATTTAACAACAACTTATGTTTTTTTTTTAATTTGAAATGATGTACCCCAACAATGAATAACGTTAATATTAACGTAATTATTGACTTCTAAATTCTAGTTTTGCATACAACTAATCTATCTATAGGTGACTAATGTATTTGCAATTGCCTGAAGTCTTATTCAACAACAACTTATGTGTTTTTTTTATTTGAAATGATTTACCCCATCAATGAAAAATGTTAATATTAACGTAATTATTGAGTTCTAAATTCTAGTTTTCGGAACATCTAGTTAATTTATAGTGGATAAATGTATTTTCAATTGTCTGAAGTCTTATTTAACAACAACTTATGTTTTTTTTTTTAATTTGAAATGATGTACCCCAACAATGAATAATGTTAATATCAACGTATTTATTGACTTCTAAATTCTAGTTTTGCGTACAACTAATCTATCTATAGGTGACTAATGTATTTGCAATTGTCTGAAGTCTTATTCATCAACATATTATGTTTATTCTTTAATTTGAAATGATGTAACCCAACAATGAATAATGTTAATATTAACGTAATTTTTGAGCTCGAAATTCTGGTTTTTCAGATCTTCTAGTTTATGTATAGTGGATAAATGTATTTGCAATTGTCTGAAGTCTTATTCATCAACATTTTATGTTTATTCTTTAATTTGAAATGATGTAACCCAACAATGAATAATGTTAATATTAACGTAATTTTTGAGTTCGAAATTCTGGTTTTTCAGATCATCTAGTTTATGTATAATGGATAAATGTATTTGCAATTTTCTGAAGTCTTATTTAACAACAACTTATGTTTTTTTTTTAATTTGAAATGATGTACCCCAACAATGAATAATGTTAATATCAACGTATTTATTGACTTCTAAATTCTAGTTTTGCGTACAACTAATCTATCTATAGGTGACTAATGTATTTGCAATTGTGTGAAGTCTTATTCAACAACAACTTATGTGTTTTTTTTATTTGAAATGATTTACCCCATCAATGAAAAATGTTAATACTAACGTAATAATTGAGTTCTAAATTCTAGTTTTCTGAATATCTAGTTAATTTATTGTGGATAAATGTATTTTCAATTGTCTGAAGTCTTATTTAACAACAACTTATGTTTTTTTTTTAATTTGAAATGATGTACCCCAACAATGAATAACGTTAATATTAACGTAATTATTGACTTCTAAATTCTAGTTTTGCGTACAACTAATCTATCTATAGGTGACTAATGTATTTGCAATTGCCTGAAGTCTTATTCAACAACAACTTATGTGTTTTTTTTTATTTGAAATGATTTACCCCATCAATGAAAAATGTTAATATTAACGTAATTTTAGAGTTTTAAATTCTGGTTTTTCTGATCATCTAGTTTATGTATAGTGGATAAATGTATTTGCAATTGTCTGAAGTCTTATTTAACAACAACTTATGTTTTTTTTTTAATTTGAAATGATGTACCCCAACAATGAATAACGTTAATATTAACGTAATTATTGACTTCTAAATTCTAGTTTTGCGTACAACTAATCTATCTATAGGTGACTAATGTATTTGCAATTGCCTGAAGTCTTATTCAACAACAACTTATGTGTTTTTTTTATTTGAAATGATTTACCCCATCAATGAAAAATGTTAATATTAACGTAATTATTGAGTTCTAAATTCTAGTTTTCGGAACATCTAGTTAATTTATAGTGGATAAATGTATTTTCAATTGTCTGAAGTCTTATTTAACAACAACTTATGTTTTTTTTTTAATTTGAAATGATGTACCCCAACAATGAATAATGTTAATATCAACGTATTTATTGACTTCTAAATTCTAGTTTTGCGTACAACTAATCTATCTATAGGTGACTAATGTATTTGCAATTGTCTGAAGTCTTATTCATCAACATATTATGTTTATTCTTTAATTTGAAATGATGTAACCCAACAATGAATAATGTTAATATTAACGTAATTTTTGAGCTCGAAATTCTGGTTTTTCAGATCTTCTAGTTTATGTATAGTGGATAAATGTATTTGCAATTGTCTGAAGTCTTATTCATCAACATTTTATGTTTATTCTTTAATTTGAAATGATGTAACCCAACAATGAATAATGTTAATATTAACGTAATTTTTGAGTTCGAAATTCTGGTTTTTCAGATCATCTAGTTTATGTATAATGGATAAATGTATTTGCAATTGTCTGAAGTCTTATTCATCAACATATTATGTTTTTTTTTTTAATTTGAAATGATGTACCCCAACAATGAATAATGTTAATATCAACGTATTTATTGACTTCTAAATTCTAGTTTTGCGTACAACTAATCTATCTATAGGTGACTAATGTATTTGCAATTGCCTGAAGTCTTATTCAACAACAACTTATGTGTTTTTTTTATTTGAAATGATTTACCCCGTCAATGAAAAATGTTAATATTAACGTAATTATTGAGTTCTAAATTCTAGTTTTCGGAACATCTAGTTAATTTACAGTGGATAAATGTATTTTCAATTGTCTGAAGTCTTATTTAACAACAACTTATGTTTTTTTTTTAATTTGAAATGATGTACCCCAACAATGAATAATGTTAATATCAACGTATTTATTGACTTCTAAATTCTAGTTTTGCGTACAACTAATCTATCTATAGGTGACTAATGTATTTGCAATTGTCTGAAGTCTTATTCATCAACATATTATGTTTATTCTTTAATTTGAAATGATGTAACCCAACAATGAATAATGTTAATATTAACGTAATTTTTGAGTTCGAAATTCTGGTTTTTCAGATCATCTAGTTTATGTATAGTGGATAAATGTATTTGCAATTGTCTGAAGTCTTATTCATCAACATATTATGTTTATTCTTTAATTTGAAATGATGTAACCCAACAATGAATAATGTTAATATTAACGTAATTTTTGAGTTCGAAATTCTGGTTTTTCAGATCATCTAGTTTATGTATAATGGATAAATGTATTTGCAATTTTCTGAAGTCTTATTCATCAACATATTATGTTTTTTTTTTAATTTGAAATGATGTACCCCAACAATGAATAATGTTAATATCAACGTATTTATTGACTTCTAAATTCTAGTTTTGCGTACAACTAATCTATCTATAGGTGACTAATGTATTTGCAATTGTGTGAAGTCTTATTCAACAACAACTTATGTGTTTTTTTTATTTGAAATGATTTACCCCATCAATGAAAAATGTTAATACTAACTTAATAATTGAGTTCTAATTCTAGTTTTCTGAATATCTAGTTAATTTATTGTGGATAAATGTATTTTCAATTGTCTGAAGTCTTATTTAACAACAACTTATGTTTTTTTTTTAATTTGAAATGATGTACCCCAACAATGAATAACGTTAATATTAACGTAATTATTGACTTCTAAATTCTAGTTTTGCGTACAACTAATCTATCTATAGGTGACTAATGTATTTGCAATTGCCTGAAGTCTTATTCAACAACAACTTATGTGTTTTTTTTATTTGAAATGATTTACCCCATCAATGAAAAATGTTAATATTAACGTAATTTTAGAGTTTTAAATTCTGGTTTTTCTGATCATCTAGTTTATGTATAGTGGATAAATGTATTTGCAATTGTCTGAAGTCTTATTCATCAACATATTATGTTTTTTTTTTTAATTTGAAATGATGTACCCCAACAATGAATAATGTTAATATCAACGTATTTATTGACTTCTAAATTCTAGTTTTGCGTACAACTAATCTATCTATAGGTGACTAATGTATTTGCAATTGTCTGAAGTCTTATTCATCAACATATTATGTTTATTCTTTAATTTGAAATGATGTAACCCAACAATGAATAATGTTAATATTAACGTAATTTTTGAGTTCGAAATTCTGGTTTTTCAGATCATCTAGTTTATGTATAGTGGATAAATGTATTTGCAATTGTCTGAAGTCTTATTCATCAACATATTATGTTTATTCTTTAATTTGAAATGATGTAACCCAACAATGAACAATGTTAATATTAACGTAATTTTTGAGTTCGAAATTCTGGTTTTTCAGATCATCTAGTTAATGTATAATGGATAAATGTATTTGCAATTTTCTGAAGTCTTATTCATCAACATATTATGTTTTTTTTTTAATTTGAAATGATGTACCCCAACAATGAATAATGTTAATATCAACGTATTTATTGACTTCTAAATTCTAGTTTTGCGTACAACTAATCTATCTATAGGTGACTAATGTATTTGCAATTGTCTGAAGTCTTATTCAACAACAACTTATGTGTTTTTTTTTATTTGAAATGATTTACCCCATCAATGAAAAATGTTAATATTAACGTAATTTTAGAGTTTTAAATTCTGGTTTTTTCTGATCATCTAGTTTATGTATAGTGGATAAATGTATTTGCAATTGTCTGAAGTCTTATTCATCAACATATTATGTTTTTTTTTTTAATTTGAAATGATGTACCCCAACAATGAATAATGTTAATATCAACGTATTTATTGACTTCTAAATTCTAGTTTTGCGTACAACTAATCTATCTATAGGTGACTAATGTATTTGCAATTGTCTGAAGTCTTATTCATCAACATATTATGTTTATTCTTTAATTTGAAATGATGTAACCCAACAATGAATAATGTTAATATTAACGTAATTTTTGAGTTTTAAATTCTGGTTTTTCTGATCATCTAGTTTATGTATAGTGGATAAATGTATTTGCAATTGTCTGAAGTCTTATTCATCAACATATTATTTTTTTTTTTTAATTTGAAATGATGTACCCCAACAATGAATAATGTTAATATCAACGTATTTATTGACTTCTAAATTCTAGTTTTGCGTACAACTAATCTATCTATAGGTGACTAATGTATTTGCAATTGTCTGAAGTCTTATTCAACAACAACTTATGTGTTTTTTTTATTTGAAATGATTTACCCCATCAATGAAAAATGTTAATATTAACGTAATAATTGAATTCTAAATTCTAGTTTTCTGAACAGCTAGTTAATTTATAGTGGATAAATGTATTTGCAATTGTCTGAAGTCTTCTTCATCAACATATTATGTTTTTTTTTTAATTTGAAATGATGTACCCCAACAATGAATAATGTTAATATCAACGTATTTATTGACTTCTAAATTCTAGTTTTGCGTACAACTAATCTATCTATAGGTGACTAATGTATTTGCAATTGTGTGAAGTCTTATTCAACAACAACTTATGTGTTTTTTTTATTTGAAATGATTTACCCCATCAATGAAAAATGTTAATACTAACTTAATAATTGAGTTCTAAATTCTAGTTTTCTGAATATCTAGTTAATTTATTGTGGATAAATGTATTTTCAATTGTCTGAAGTCTTATTTAACAACAACTTATGTTTTTTTTTTAATTTGAAATGATGTACCCCAACAATGAATAACGTTAATATTAACGTAATTATTGACTTCTAAATTCTAGTTTTGCGTACAACTAATCTATCTATAGGTGACTAATGTATTTGCAATTGCCTGAAGTCTTATTCAACAACAACTTATGTGTTTTTTTTATTTGAAATGATTTACCCCATCAATGAAAAATGTTAATATTAACGTAATTTTAGAGTTTTAAATTCTGGTTTTTCTGATCATCTAGTTTATGTATAGTGGATAAATGTATTTGCAATTGTCTGAAGTCTTATTCATCAACATATTATGTTTTTTTTTTAATTTGAAATGATGTACCCCAACAATGAATAATGTTAATATCAACGTATTTATTGACTTCTAAATTCTAGTTTTGCGTACAACTAATCTATCTATAGGTGACTAATGTATTTGCAATTGTCTGAAGTCTTATTCATCAACATATTATGTTTATTCTTTAATTTGAAATGATGTAACCCAACAATGAATAATGTTAATATTAACGTAATTTTTGAGTTCGAAATTCTGGTTTTTCAGATCATCTAGTTTATGTATAGTGGATAAATGTATTTGCAATTGTCTGAAGTCTTATTCATCAACATATTATGTTTATTCTTTAATTTGAAATGATGTAACCCAACAATGAACAATGTTAATATTAACGTAATTTTTGAGTTCGAAATTCTGGTTTTTCAGATCATCTAGTTAATGTATAATGGATAAATGTATTTGCAATTTTCTGAAGTCTTATTCATCAACATATTATGTTTTTTTTTTAATTTGAAATGATGTACCCCAACAATGAATAATGTTAATATCAACGTATTTATTGACTTCTAAATTCTAGTTTTGCGTACAACTAATCTATCTATAGGTGACTAATGTATTTGCAATTGTCTGAAGTCTTATTCAACAACAACTTATGTGTTTTTTTTATTTGAAATGATTTACCCCATCAATGAAAAATGTTAATATTAACGTAATTTTAGAGTTTTAAATTCTGGTTTTTCTGATCATCTAGTTTATGTATAGTGGATAAATGTATTTGCAATTGTCTGAAGTCTTATTCATCAACATATTATGTTTTTTTTTTAATTTGAAATGATGTACCCCAACAATGAATAATGTTAATATCAACGTATTTATTGACTTCTAAATTCTAGTTTTGCGTACAACTAATCTATCTATAGGTGACTAATGTATTTGCAATTGTCTGAAGTCTTATTCATCAACATATTATGTTTATTCTTTAATTTGAAATGATGTAACCCAACAATGAATAATGTTAATATTAACGTAATTTTTGAGTTTTAAATTCTGGTTTTTCTGATCATCTAGTTTATGTATAGTGGATAAATGTATTTGCAATTGTCTGAAGTCTTATTCATCAACATATTATTTTTTTTTTTTAATTTGAAATGATGTACCCCAACAATGAATAATGTTAATATCAACGTATTTATTGACTTCTAAATTCTAGTTTTGCGTACAACTAATCTATCTATAGGTGACTAATGTATTTGCAATTGTCTGAAGTCTTATTCAACAACAACTTATGTGTTTTTTTTATTTGAAATGATTTACCCCATCAATGAAAAATGTTAATATTAACGTAATAATTGAATTCTAAATTCTAGTTTTCTGAACAGCTAGTTAATTTATAGTGGATAAATGTATTTGCAATTGTCTGAAGTCTTCTTCATCAACATATTATGTTTTTTTTTTAATTTGAAATGATGTACCCCAACAATGAATAATGTTAATATCAACGTATTTATTGACTTCTAAATTCTAGTTTTGCGTACAACTAATCTATCTATAGATGACTAATGTATTTGCAATTGTCTGAAGTCTTATTCATCAACAACTTATGTGTTTTTTTTATTTGAAATGATTTACCCCATCAATGAAAAATGTTAATATTAACGTAATTTTTGAGTTTTAAATTCTGGTTTTTCTGATCATCTAGTTTATGTATAGTAGATAAATGTATTTGCAATTACCTGAAGTCTTATTCAACAACAATTTATGTGTTTTTTTTATTTGAAATGATTTACCCCATCAATGAAAAATGTTTTATTAACGTAATAATTGAGTTCTAAATTCTAGTTTTCTGAACATCTAGTTAATTTATAGTGGATAAATGTATTTGCAATTGTCTGAAGTCTTCTTCATCAACATATTATGTTTTTTTTTTAATTTGAAATGATGTACCCCAACAATGAATAATGTTAATATCAACGTATTTATTGACTTCTAAATTCTAGTTTTGCGTACAAGTAATCTATCCATAGGTGAATAATGTATTTGCAATTGTCTGAAGTCTTATTCAACAACAACTTATGTGTTTTTTTTATTTGAAATGATTTACCCCATCAATGAAAAATGTTTAATTAACGTAATAATTGAGTTCTAAATTCTAGTTTTCTGAACATCTAGTTAATTTATAGTGGATAAATGTATTTGCAATTGTCTGAAGTCTTATTCATCAACAAATTATGTTTTTTTTTTAATTTGAAATGATGTACCCCAACAATGAATAATGTTAATATCAACGTATTTATTGACTTCTAAATTCTAGTTTTGCGTACAACTAATCTATCTATAGGTGACTAATGTATTTGCAATTGTCTGAAGTCTTATTCAACAACAACTAATGTGTTTTTTTTATTTGAAATGATTTACCCCATCAATGAAAAATGTTAATATAAACGTAATTTTTGAGTTTTAAATTCTGGTTTTTCTGATCATCTAGTTTATGTATAGTGGATAAATGTATTTGCAATTGTCTGAAGTCTTATTCATCAACATATTATGTTTTTTTTTTAATTTGAAATGATGTACCCCAACAATGAATAATGTTAATATCAACGTATTTATTGACTTCTAAATTCTAGTTTTGCGTACAACTAATCTATCCATAGGTGAGTAATGTATTTGCAATTGTCTGAAGTCTTATTCAACAACAACTTATGTGTTTTTTTTTATTTGAAATGATTTACCCCATCAATGAAAAATGTTAATACTAACGTAATAATTGAGTTCTAAATTCTAGTTTTCTGAATATCTAGTTAATTTATGGTGGATAAATGTATTTTCAATTGTCTGAAGTCTTATTTAACAACAACTTATGTTTTTTTTTTAATTTGAAATGATGTACCCCAACAATGAATAATGTTAATATCAACGTATTTATTGACTTCTAAATTCTAGTTTTGCGTACAACTAATCTATCTATAGGTGACTAATGTATTTGCAATTGTCTGAAGTCTTATTCATCAACATATTATGTTTATTCTTTAATTTGAAATGATGTAACCCAACAATGAATAATGTTAATATTAACGTAATTTTTGAGTTCGAAATTCTGGTTTTTCAGATCATCTAGTTTATGTATAGTGGATAAATGTATTTGCAATTGTCTGAAGTCTTATTCATCAACATATTATGTTTATTCTTTAATTTGAAATGATGTAACCCAACAATGAATAATGTTAATATTAACGTAATTTTTGAGTTCGAAATTCTGGTTTTTCAGATCATCTAGTTTATGTATAATGGATAAATGTATTTGCAATTGTCTGAAGTCTTATTTAACAACAACTTATGTTTTTTTTTTAATTTGAAATGATGTACCCCAACAATGAATAATGTTAATATCAACGTATTTATTGACTTCTAAATTCTAGTTTTGCGTACAACTAATCTATCTATAGGTGACTAATGTATTTGCAATTGTCTGAAGTCTTATTCAACAACAACTTATGTGTTTTTTTTATTTGAAATGATTTACCCCATCAATGAAAAATGTTAATACTAACTTAATAATTGAGTTCTAAATTCTAGTTTTCTGAATATCTAGTTAATTTATTGTGGATAAATGTATTTTCAATTGTCTGAAGTCTTATTTAACAACAACTTATGTTTTTTTTTTAATTTGAAATGATGTACCCCAACAATGAATAACGTTAATATTAACGTAATTATTGACTTCTAAATTCTAGTTTTGCGTACAACTAATCTATCTATAGGTGACTAATGTATTTGCAATTGCCTGAAGTCTTATTCAACAACAACTTATGTGTTTTTTTTATTTGAAATGATTTACCCCATCAATGAAAAATGTTAATATTAACGTAATTTTAGAGTTTTAAATTCTGGTTTTTCTGATCATCTAGTTTATGTATAGTGGATAAATGTATTTGCAATTGTCTGAAGTCTTATTCATCAACATATTATGTTTTTTTTTTTAATTTGAAATGATGTACCCCAACAATGAATAATGTTAATATCAACGTATTTATTGACTTCTAAATTCTAGTTTTGCGTACAACTAATCTATCTATAGGTGACTAATGTATTTGCAATTGTCTGAAGTCTTATTCATCAACATATTATGTTTATTCTTTAATTTGAAATGATGTAACCCAACAATGAATAATGTTAATATTAACGTAATTTTTGAGTTCGAAATTCTGGTTTTTCAGATCATCTAGTTTATGTATAGTGGATAAATGTATTTGCAATTGTCTGAAGTCTTATTCATCAACATATTATGTTTATTCTTTAATTTGAAATGATGTAACCCAACAATGAACAATGTTAATATTAACGTAATTTTTGAGTTCGAAATTCTGGTTTTTCAGATCATCTAGTTAATGTATAATGGATAAATGTATTTGCAATTTTCTGAAGTCTTATTCATCAACATATTATGTTTTTTTTTTTAATTTGAAATGATGTACCCCAACAATGAATAATGTTAATATCAACGTATTTATTGACTTCTAAATTCTAGTTTTGCGTACAACTAATCTATCTATAGGTGACTAATGTATTTGCAATTGTCTGAAGTCTTATTCAACAACAACTTATGTGTTTTTTTTATTTGAAATGATTTACCCCATCAATGAAAAATGTTAATATTAACGTAATTTTAGAGTTTTAAATTCTGGTTTTTCTGATCATCTAGTTTATGTATAGTGGATAAATGTATTTGCAATTGTCTGAAGTCTTATTCATCAACATATTATGTTTTTTTTTTAATTTGAAATGATGTACCCCAACAATGAATAATGTTAATATCAACGTATTTATTGACTTCTAAATTCTAGTTTTGCGTACAACTAATCTATCTATAGGTGACTAATGTATTTGCAATTGTCTGAAGTCTTATTCAACAACAACTTATGTGTTTTTTTTATTTGAAATGATTTACCCCATCAATGAAAAATGTTAATATTAACGTAATAATTGAATTCTAAATTCTAGTTTTCTGAACAGCTAGTTAATTTATAGTGGATAAATGTATTTGCAATTGTCTGAAGTCTTCTTCATCAACATATTATGTTTTTTTTTTAATTTGAAATGATGTACCCCAACAATGAATAATGTTAATATCAACGTATTTATTGACTTCTAAATTCTAGTTTTGCGTACAACTAATCTATCTATAGATGACTAATGTATTTGCAATTGTCTGAAGTCTTATTCATCAACAACTTATGTGTTTTTTTTATTTGAAATGATTTACCCCATCAATGAAAAATGTTAATATTAACGTAATTTTTGAGTTTTAAATTCTGGTTTTTCTGATCATCTAGTTTATGTATAGTAGATAAATGTATTTGCAATTACCTGAAGTCTTATTCAACAACAATTTATGTGTTTTTTTTATTTGAAATGATTTACCCCATCAATGAAAAATGTTTTATTAACGTAATAATTGAGTTCTAAATTCTAGTTTTCTGAACATCTAGTTAATTTATAGTGGATAAATGTATTTGCAATTGTCTGAAGTCTTCTTCATCAACATATTATGTTTTTTTTTTAATTTGAAATGATGTACCCCAACAATGAATAATGTTAATATCAACGTATTTATTGACTTCTAAATTCTAGTTTTGCGTACAAGTAATCTATCCATAGGTGAATAATGTATTTGCAATTGTCTGAAGTCTTATTCAACAACAACTTATGTGTTTTTTTTATTTGAAATGATTTACCCCATCAATGAAAAATGTTTAATTAACGTAATAATTGAGTTCTAAATTCTAGTTTTCTGAACATCTAGTTAATTTATAGTGGATAAATGTATTTGCAATTGTCTGAAGTCTTATTCATCAACAAATTATGTTTTTTTTTTAATTTGAAATGATGTACCCCAACAATGAATAATGTTAATATCAACGTATTTATTGACTTCTAAATTCTAGTTTTGCGTACAACTAATCTATCTATAGGTGACTAATGTATTTGCAATTGTCTGAAGTCTTATTCAACAACAACTAATGTGTTTTTTTTTATTTGAAATGATTTACCCCATCAATGAAAAATGTTAATATAAACGTAATTTTTGAGTTTTAAATTCTGGTTTTTCTGATCATCTAGTTTATGTATAGTGGATAAATGTATTTGCAATTGTCTGAAGTCTTATTCATCAACATATTATGTTTTTTTTTTAATTTGAAATGATGTACCCCAACAATGAATAATGTTAATATCAACGTATTTATTGACTTCTAAATTCTAGTTTTGCGTACAACTAATCTATCCATAGGTGAGTAATGTATTTGCAATTGTCTGAAGTCTTATTCAACAACAACTTATGTGTTTTTTTTATTTGAAATGATTTACCCCATCAATGAAAAAAGTTAATACTAACGTAATAATTGAGTTCTAAATTCTAGTTTTCTGAATATCTAGTTAATTTATGGTGGATAAATGTATTTTCAATTGTCTGAAGTCTTATTTAACAACAACTTATGTTTTTTTTTTAATTTGAAATGATGTACCCCAACAATGAATAATGTTAATATCAACGTATTTATTGACTTCTAAATTCTAGTTTTGCGTACAACTAATCTATCTATAGGTGACTAATGTATTTGCAATTGTCTGAAGTCTTATTCATCAACATATTATGTTTATTCTTTAATTTGAAATGATGTAACCCAACAATGAATAATGTTAATATTAACGTAATTTTTGAGTTCGAAATTCTGGTTTTTCAGATCATCTAGTTTATGTATAGTGGATAAATGTATTTGCAATTGTCTGAAGTCTTATTCATCAACATATTATGTTTATTCTTTAATTTGAAATGATGTAACCCAACAATGAATAATGTTAATATTAACGTAATTTTTGAGTTCGAAATTCTGGTTTTTCAGATCATCTAGTTTATGTATAATGGATAAATGTATTTGCAATTGTCTGAAGTCTTATTCAACAACAATTTATGTGTTTTTTTTATTTGAAATGATTTACCCCATCAATGAAAAATGTTTTATTAACGTAATAATTGAGTTCTAAATTCTAGTTTTCTGAACATCTAGTTAATTTATAGTGGATAAATGTATTTGCAATTGTCTGAAGTCTTCTTCATCAACATATTATGTTTTTTTTTTTAATTTGAAATGATGTACCCCAACAATGAATAATGTTAATATCAACGTATTTATTGACTTCTAAATTCTAGTTTTGCGTACAACTAATCTATCTATAGGTGACTAATGTATTTGCAATTGTCTGAAGTCTTATTCAACAACAACTTATGTGTTTTTTTTATTTGAAATGATTTACCCCATCAATGAAAAATGTTAATATTAACGTAATTTTTGAGTTTTAAATTCTGGTTTTTCTGATCATTTAGTTTATGTATAGTGGATAAATGTATTTGCAATTGTCTGAAGTCTTATTCATCAACATATTATGGTTTTTTTTTTTAATTTGAAATGATGTACCCCAACAATGAATAATGTTAATATCAACGTATTTATTGACTTCTAAATTCTAGTTTTGCGTACAACTAATCTATCCATAGGTGAATTATGTATTTGCAATTGTCTGAAGTCTTATTCAACAACAACTTATGTGTTTTTTTTATTTGAAATGATTTACCCCATCAATGAAAAATGTTTAATTAACGTAATAATTGAGTTCTAAATTCTAGTTTTCTGAACATCTAGTTAATTTATAGTGGATAAATGTATTTGCAATTGTCTAAAGTCTTCTTCATCAACATATTATGTTTTTTTTTTAATTTGAAATGATGTACCCCAACAATGAATAATGTTAATATCAACGTATTTATTGACTTCTAAATTCTAGTTTTGCGTACAACTAATCTATCTATAGGTGACTAATGTATTTGCAATTGTCTGAAGTCTTATTCATCAACAACTTATGTGTTTTTTTTATTTGAAATGATTTACCCCATCAATGAAAAATGTTAATATTAACGTAATAATTGAATTCTAAATTCTAGTTTTCTGAACATCTAGTATATGTATAGTAGATAAATGTATTTGCAATTACCTGAAGTCTTATTCAACAACAACTTATGTGTTTTTTTTATTTGAAATGATTTACCCCATCAATGAAAAATGTTTTATTAACGTAATAATTGAGTTCTAAATTCTAGTTTTCTGAACATCTAGTTAATTTATAGTGGATAAATGTATTTGCAATTGTCTGAAGTCTTCTTCATCAACATATTATGTTTTTTTTTTTAATTTGAAATGATGTACCCCAACAATGAATAATGTTAATATCAACGTATTTATTGACTTCTAAATTCTAGTTTTGCGTACAACTAATCTATCTATAGGTGACTAATGTATTTGCAATTGTCTGAAGTCTTATTCAACAACAACTTATGTGTTTTTTTTATTTGAAATGATTTACCCCATCAATGAAAAATGTTAATATTAACGTAATTTTTGAGTTTTAAATTCTGGTTTTTCTGATCATCTAGTTTATGTATAGTGGATAAATGTATTTGCAATTGTCTGAAGTCTTATTCATCAACATATTATGTTTTTTTTTTTAATTTGAAATGATGTACCCCAACAATGAATAATGTTAATATCAACGTATTTATTGACTTCTAAATTCTAGTTTTGCGTACAACTAATCTATCCATAGGTGAATAATGTATTTGCAATTGTCTGAAGTCTTATTCAACAACAACTTATGTGTTTTTTTTATTTGAAATGATTTACCCCATCAATGAAAAATGTTTAATTAACGTAATAATTGAGTTCTAAATTCTAGTTTTCTGAACATCTAGTTAATTTATAGTGGATAAATGTATTTGCAATTGTCTAAAGTCTTCTTCATCAACATATTATGTTTTTTTTTTAATTTGAAATGATGTACCCCAACAATGAATAATGTTAATATCAACGTATTTATTGACTTCTAAATTCTAGTTTTGCGTACAACTAATCTATCTATAGGTGACTAATGTATTTGCAATTGTCTGAAGTCTTATTCATCAACAACTTATGTGTTTTTTTTTATTTGAAATGATTTACCCCATCAATGAAAAATGTTAATATTAACGTAATAATTGAATTCTAAATTCTAGTTTTCTGAACATCTAGTATATGTATAGTAGATAAATGTATTTGCAATTACCTGAAGTCTTATTCAACAACAACTTATGTGTTTTTTTTATTTGAAATGATTTACCCCATCAATGAAAAATGTTTTATTAACGTAATAATTGAGTTCTAAATTCTAGTTTTCTGAACATCTAGTTAATTTATAGTGGATAAATGTATTTGCAATTGTCTGAAGTCTTATTCATCAACATATTATGTTTTTTTTTTAATTTGAAATGATGTACCCCAACAATGAATAATGTTAATATCAACGTATTTATTGACTTCTAAATTCTAGTTTTGCGTACAACTAATCTATCTATAGGTGACTAATGTATTTGCAATTGTCTGAAGTCTTATTCAACAACAACTTATGTGTTTTTTTTATTTGAAATGATTTACCCCATCAATGAAAAATGTTAATATTAACGTAATTTTTGAGTTTTAAATTCTAGTTTTGCGTACAACTAATCTATCTATAGGTGACTAATGTATTTGCAATGGTCTGAAGTCTTATTCAACAACAACTTATGTGTTTTTTTTATTTGAAATGATTTACCCCATCAATGAAAAATGTTAATATTAACGTAATAATTGAATTCTAAATTCTAGTTTTCTGAACAGCTAGTTAATTTATAGTGGATAAATGTATTTGCAATTGTCTGAAGTCTTCTTCATCAACATATTATGTTTTTTTTTTAATTTGAAATGATGTACCCCAACAATGAATAATGTTAATATCTACGTATTTATTGACTTCTAAATTCTAGTTTTGCGTACAACTAATCTATCTATAGATGACTAATGTATTTGCAATTGTCTGAAGTCTTATTCATCAACAACTTATGTGTTTTTTTTATTTGAAATGATTTACCCCATCAATGAAAAATGTTAATATTAACGTAATTTTTGAGTTTTAAATTCTGGTTTTTCTGATCATCTAGTTTATGTATAGTGGATAAATGTATATGCAATTGTCTGAAGTCTTATTCATCAACATATTATGTTTTTTTTTTTAATTTGAAATGATGTACCCCAACAATGAATAATGTTAATATCAACGTATTTATTGACTTCTAAATTCTAGTTTTGCGTACAACTAATCTATCTATAGGTGACTAATGTATTTGCAATTGTCTGAAGTCTTATTCAACAACAACTTATGTGTTTTTTTTATTTGAAATGATTTACCCCATCAATGAAAAATGTTAATATTAACGTAATTTTTGAGTTTTAAATTCTAGTTTTGCGTACAACTAATCTATCTATAGGTGACTAATGTATTTGCAATGGTCTGAAGTCTTATTCAACAACAACTTATGTGTTTTTTTTATTTGAAATGATTTACCCCATCAATGAAAAATGTTAATATTAACGTAATAATTGAATTCTAAATTCTAGTTTTCTGAACAGCTAGTTAATTTATAGTGGATAAATGTATTTGCAATTGTCTGAAGTCTTCTTCATCAACATATTATGTTTTTTTTTTTAATTTGAAATGATGTACCCCAACAATGAATAATGTTAATATCAACGTATTTATTGACTTCTAAATTCTAGTTTTGCGTACAACTAATCTATCTATAGATGACTAATGTATTTGCAATTGTCTGAAGTCTTATTCATCAACAACTTATGTGTTTTTTTTTATTTGAAATGATTTACCCCATCAATGAAAAATGTTAATATTAACGTAATTTTTGAGTTTTAAATTCTGGTTTTTCTGATCATCTAGTTTATGTATAGTGGATAAATGTATTTGCAATTGTCTGAAGTCTTATTCAACAACAACTTATGTGTTTTTTTTTATTTGAAATGATTTACCCCATCAATGAAAAATGTTAATATTAACGTAATTTTTTGAGTTTTAAATTCTGGTTTTTCTGATCATCTAGTTTATGTATAGTGGATAAATGTATTTGCAATTGTCTGAAGTCTTATTCATCAACATATTATGTTTATTCTTTAATTTGAAATGATGTACCCCAACAATGAATAATGTTAATATCAACGTATTTATTGACTTCTAAATTCTAGTTTTGCGTACAACTAATCTATCTATAGGTGACTAATGTATTTGCAATTGTCTGAAGTCTTATTCAACAACAACTTATGTGTTTTTTTTATTTGAAATGATTTACCCCATCAATGAAAAATGTTAATATTAACGTAATAATTGAATTCTAAATTCTAGTTTTCTGAACAGCTAGTTAATTTATAGTGGATAAATGTATTTGCAATTGTCTGAAGTCTTCTTCATCAACATATTATGTTTTTTTTTTAATTTGAAATGATGTACCCCAACAATGAATAATGTTAATATCAACGTATTTATTGACTTCTAAATTCTAGTTTTGCGTACAACTAATCTATCTATAGATGACTAATGTATTTGCAATTGTCTGAAGTCTTATTCATCAACAACTTATGTGTTTTTTTTATTTGAAATGATTTACCCCATCAATGAAAAATGTTAATATTAACGTAATTTTTGAGTTTTAAATTCTAGTTTTGCGTACAACTAATCTATCTATAGGTGACTAATGTATTTGCAATTGTCTGAAGTCTTATTCAACAACAACTTATGTGTTTTTTTTATTTGAAATGATTTACCCCATCAATGAAAAATGTTAATATTAACGTAATAATTGAATTCTAAATTCTAGTTTTCTGAACAGCTAGTTAATTTATAGTGGATAAATGTATTTGCAATTGTCTGAAGTCTTCTTCATCAACATATTATGTTTTTTTTTTAATTTGAAATGATGTACCCCAACAATGAATAATGTTAATATCAACGTATTTATTGACTTCTAAATTCTAGTTTTGCGTACAACTAATCTATCTATAGATGACTAATGTATTTGCAATTGTCTGAAGTCTTATTCATCAACAACTTATGTGTTTTTTTTATTTGAAATGATTTACCCCATCAATGAAAAATGTTAATATTAACGTAATTTTTGAGTTTTAAATTCTGGTTTTTCTGATCATCTAGTTTATGTATAGTAGATAAATGTATTTGCAATTACCTGAAGTCTTATTCAACAACAACTTATGTGTTTTTTTTATTTGAAATGATTTACCCCATCAATGAAAAATGTTTTATTAACGTAATAATTGAGTTCTAAATTCTAGTTTTCTGAACATCTAGTTAATTTATAGTGGATAAATGTATTTGCAATTGTCTGAAGTCTTCTTCATCAACATATTATGTTTTTTTTTTTAATTTGAAATGATGTACCCCAACAATGAATAATGTTAATATCAACGTATTTATTGACTTCTAAATTCTAGTTTTGCGTACAACTAATCTATCTATAGGTGACTAATGTATTTGCAATTGTCTGAAGTCTTATTCAACAACAACTTATGTGTTTTTTTTTATTTGAAATGATTTACCCCATCAATGAAAAATGTTAATATTAACGTAATTTTTGAGTTTTAAATTCTGGTTTTTCTGATCATCTAGTTTATGTATAGTGGATAAATGTATTTGCAATTGTCTGAAGTCTTATTCATCAACATATTATGTTTTTTTTTTTAATTTGAAATGATGTACCCCAACAATGAATAATGTTAATATCAACGTATTTATTGACTTCTAAATTCTAGTTTTGCGTACAACTAATCTATCCATAGGTGAGTAATGTATTTGCAATTGTCTGAAGTCTTATTCAACAACAACTTATGTGTTTTTTTTATTTGAAATGATTTACCCCATCAATGAAAAATGTTAATACTAACGTAATAATTGAGTTCTAAATTCTAGTTTTCTGAATATCTAGTTAATTTATGGTGGATAAATGTATTTTCAATTGTCTGAAGTCTTATTTAACAACAACTTATGTTTTTTTTTTAATTTGAAATGATGTACCCCAACAATGAATAATGTTAATATCAACGTATCTATTGACTTCTAAATTCTAGTTTTGCGTACAACTAATCTATCTATAGGTGACTAATGTATTTGCAATTGTCTGAAGTCTTATTCATCAACATATTATGTTTATTCTTTAATTTGAAATGATGTAACCCAACAATGAATAATGTTAATATTAACGTAATTTTTGAGTTCGAAATTCTGGTTTTTCAGATCATCTAGTTTATGTATAGTGGATAAATGTATTTGCAATTGTCTGAAGTCTTATTCATCAACATATTATGTTTATTCTTTAATTTGAAATGATTTACCCCATCAATAAAAAATGTTTAATTAACGTTATAATTGAGTTCTAAATTCTAGTTTTCTGAACATCTAGTTAATTTATAGTGGATAAATGTATTTGCAATTGTCTAAAGTCTTCTTCATCAACATATTATGTTTTTTTTTTAATTTGAAATGATGTACCCCAACAATGAATAATGTTAATATCAACGTATTTATTGACTTCTAAATTCTAGTTTTGCGTACAACTAATCTATCTATAGGTGACTAATGTATTTGCAATTGTCTTAAGTCTTATTCATCAACAACTTATGTGTTTTTTTTATTTGAAATGATTTACCCCATCAATGAAAAATGTTAATATTAACGTAATAATTGAATTCTAAATTCTAGTTTTCTGAACATCTAGTTTATGTATAGTAGATAAATGTATTTGCAATTACCTGAAGTCTTATTCAACAACAACTTATGTGTTTTTTTTATTTGAAATGATTTACCCCCATCAATGAAAAATGTTTTATTAACGTAATAATTGAGTTCTAAATTCTAGTTTTCTGAACATCTAGTTAATTTATAGTGGATAAATGTATTTGCAATTGTCTGAAGTCTTCTTCATCAACATATTATGTTTTTTTATTAATTTGAAATGATGTACCCCAACAATGAATAATGTTAATATCAACGTATTTATTGACTTCTAAATTCTAGTTTTGCGTACAACTAATCTATCTATAGGTGACTAATGTATTTGCAATTGTCTGAAGTCTTATTCAACAACAACTTATGTGTTTTTTTTATTTGAAATGATTTACCCCATCAATGAAAAATGTTAATATTAACGTAATTTTTGAGTTTTAAATTCTGGTTTTTCTGATCATCTAGTTTATGTATAGTGGATAAATGTATTTGCAATTGTCTGAAGTCTTATTCATCAACATATTATGTTTTTTTTTTAATTTGAAATGATGTACCCCAACAATGAATAATGTTAATATCAACGTATTTATTGACTTCTAAATTCTAGTTTTGCGTACAACTAATCTATCTATAGGTGACTAATGTATTGGCAATTGTCTGAAGTCTTATTCATCAACATATTATGTTTATTCTTTAATTTGAAATGATGTAACCCAACAATGAATAATGTTAATATTAACGTAATTTTTGAATTTTAAATTGTGGTTTTTCTGATCATCTAGTTTATGTATAGTGGATAAATGTATTTGCAATTGTCTGAAGTCTTATTCATCAACATATTATGTTTTTTTTTTAATTTGAAATGATGTACCCCAACAATGAATAATGTTAATATCAACGTATTTATTGACTTCTAAATTCTAGTTTTGCGTACAACAATCTATCTATAGGTGACTAATGTATTGGCAATTGTCTGAAGTCTTATTCATCAACATATTATGTTTATTCTTTAATTTGAAATGATGTAACCCAACAATGAATAATGTTAATATTAACGTAATTTTTGAATTTTAAATTCTGGTTTTTCTGATCATCTAGTTTATGTATAGTGGATAAATGTATTTGCAATTGTCTGAAGTCTTATTCATCAACATATTATTTTTTTTTTTTAATTTGAAATGATGTACCCCAACAATGAATAATGTTAATATCAACGTATTTATTGACTTCTAAATTCTAGTTTTGCGTACAACTAATCTATCTATAGGTGACTAATGTATTTGCAATTGTCTGAAGTCTTATTCAACAACAACTTATGTGTTTTTTTTATTTGAAATGATTTACCCCATCAATGAAAAATGTTAATATTAACGTAATAATTGAATTCTAAATTCTAGTTTTCTGAACAGCTAGTTAATTTATAGTGGATAAATGTATTTGCAATTGTCTGAAGTCTTCTTCATCAACATATTATGTTTTTTTTTTTAATTTGAAATGATGTACCCCAACAATGAATAATGTTAATATCAACGTATTTATTGACTTCTAAATTCTAGTTTTGCGTACAACTAATCTATCTATAGATGACTAATGTATTTGCAATTGTCTGAAGTCTTATTCATCAACAACTTATGTGTTTTTTTTATTTGAAATGATTTACCCCATCAATGAAAAATGTTAATATTAACGTAATAATTGAATTCTAAATTCTAGTTTTCTGAACAGCTAGTTAATTTATAGTGGATAAATGTATTTGCAATTGTCTGAAGTCTTCTTCATCAACATATTATGTTTTTTTTTTAATTTGAAATGATGTACCCCAACAATGAATAATGTTAATATCAACGTATTTATTGACTTCTAAATTCTAGTTTTGCGTACAACTAATCTATCTATAGATGACTAATGTATTTGCAATTGTCTGAAGTCTTATTCATCAACAACTTATGTGTTTTTTTTATTTGAAATGATTTACCCCATCAATGAAAAATGTTAATATTAACGTAATTTTTGAGTTTTAAATTCTGGTTTTTCTGATCATCTAGTTTATGTATAGTAGATAAATGTATTTGCAATTACCTGAAGTCTTATTCAACAACAACTTATGTGTTTTTTTTATTTGAAATGATTTACCCCATCAATGAAAAATGTTTTATTAACGTAATAATTGAGTTCTAAATTCTAGTTTTCTGAACATCTAGTTAATTTATAGGGGATAAATGTATTTGCAATTGTCTGAAGTCTTCTTCATCAACATATTATGTTTTTTTTTTAATTTGAAATGATGTACCCCAACAATGAATAATGTTAATATCAACGTATTTATTGACTTCTAAATTCTAGTTTTGCGTACAACTAATCTATCTATAGGTGACTAATGTATTTGCAATTGTCTGAAGTCTTATTCAACAACAACTTATGTGTTTTTTTTATTTGAAATGATTTACCCCATCAATGAAAAATGTTAATATTAACGTAATTTTTGAGTTTTAAATTCTGGTTTTTCTGATCATCTAGTTTATGTATAGTGGATAAATGTATTTGCAATTGTCTGAAGTCTTATTCATCAACATATTATGTTTTTTTTTTTAATTTGAAATGATGTACCCCAACAATGAATAATGTTAATATCAACGTATTTATTGACTTCTAAATTCTAGTTTTGCGTACAACTAATCTATCCATAGGTGAGTAATGTATTTGCAATTGTCTGAAGTCTTATTCAACAACAACTTATGTGTTTTTTTTATTTGAAATGATTTACCCCATCAATGAAAAATGTTAATACTAACGTAATAATTGAGTTCTAAATTCTAGTTTTCTGAATATCTAGTTAATTTATGGTGGATAAATGTATTTTCAATTGTCTGAAGTCTTATTTAACAACAACTTATGTTTTTTTTTTAATTTGAAATGATGTACCCCAACAATGAATAATGTTAATATCAACGTATCTATTGACTTCTAAATTCTAGTTTTGCGTACAACTAATCTATCTATAGGTGACTAATGTATTTGCAATTGTCTGAAGTCTTATTCATCAACATATTATGTTTATTCTTTAATTTGAAATGATGTAACCCAACAATGAATAATGTTAATATTAACGTAATTTTTGAGTTCGAAATTCTGGTTTTTCAGATCATCTAGTTTATGTATAGTGGATAAATGTATTTGCAATTGTCTGAAGTCTTATTCATCAACATATTATGTTTATTCTTTAATTTGAAATGATTTACCCCATCAATAAAAAATGTTTAATTAACGTTATAATTGAGTTCTAAATTCTAGTTTTCTGAACATCTAGTTAATTTATAGTGGATAAATGTATTTGCAATTGTCTAAAGTCTTCTTCATCAACATATTATGTTTTTTTTTTAATTTGAAATGATGTACCCCAACAATGAATAATGTTAATATCAACGTATTTATTGACTTCTAAATTCTAGTTTTGCGTACAACTAATCTATCTATAGGTGACTAATGTATTTGCAATTGTCTTAAGTCTTATTCATCAACAACTTATGTGTTTTTTTTATTTGAAATGATTTACCCCATCAATGAAAAATGTTAATATTAACGTAATAATTGAATTCTAAATTCTAGTTTTCTGAACATCTAGTTTATGTATAGT
This sequence comes from Metopolophium dirhodum, assembly GCF_019925205.1. NCBI lineage: Eukaryota > Metazoa > Arthropoda > Insecta > Hemiptera > Aphididae > Metopolophium > Metopolophium dirhodum. The sequence continues at coordinate 152,535,261 of NC_083560.1, forward strand.
AGATAAATGTATTTGCAATTACCTGAAGTCTTATTCAACAACAACTTATGTGTTTTTTTTTATTTGAAATGATTTACCCCCATCAATGAAAAATGTTTTATTAACGTAATAATTGAGTTCTAAATTCTAGTTTTCTGAACATCTAGTTAATTTATAGTGGATAAATGTATTTGCAATTGTCTGAAGTCTTCTTCATCAACATATTATGTTTTTTTATTAATTTGAAATGATGTACCCCAACAATGAATAATGTTAATATCAACGTATTTATTGACTTCTAAATTCTAGTTTTGCGTACAACTAATCTATCTATAGGTGACTAATGTATTTGCAATTGTCTGAAGTCTTATTCAACAACAACTTATGTGTTTTTTTTATTTGAAATGATTTACCCCATCAATGAAAAATGTTAATATTAACGTAATTTTTGAGTTTTAAATTCTGGTTTTTCTGATCATCTAGTTTATGTATAGTGGATAAATGTATTTGCAATTGTCTGAAGTCTTATTCATCAACATATTATGTTTTTTTTTTAATTTGAAATGATGTACCCCAACAATGAATAATGTTAATATCAACGTATTTATTGACTTCTAAATTCTAGTTTTGCGTACAACTAATCTATCTATAGGTGACTAATGTATTGGCAATTGTCTGAAGTCTTATTCATCAACATATTATGTTTATTCTTTAATTTGAAATGATGTAACCCAACAATGAATAATGTTAATATTAACGTAATTTTTGAATTTTAAATTGTGGTTTTTCTGATCATCTAGTTTATGTATAGTGGATAAATGTATTTGCAATTGTCTGAAGTCTTATTCATCAACATATTATGTTTTTTTTTTAATTTGAAATGATGTACCCCAACAATGAATAATGTTAATATCAACGTATTTATTGACTTCTAAATTCTAGTTTTGCGTACAACTAATCTATCTATAGGTGACTAATGTATTGGCAATTGTCTGAAGTCTTATTCATCAACATATTATGTTTATTCTTTAATTTGAAATGATGTAACCCAACAATGAATAATGTTAATATTAACGTAATTTTTGAATTTTAAATTCTGGTTTTTCTGATCATCTAGTTTATGTATAGTGGATAAATGTATTTGCAACTGTCTGAAGTCTTATTCATCAACATATTATTTTTTTTTTTTAATTTGAAATGATGTACCCCAACAATGAATAATGTTAATATCAACGTATTTATTGACTTCTAAATTCTAGTTTTGCGTACAACTAATCTATCTATAGGTGACTAATGTATTTGCAATTATCTGAAGTCTTATTCAACAACAACTTATGTGTTTTTTTTATTTGAAATGATTTACCCCATCAATGAAAAATGTTAATATTAACGTAATAATTGAATTCTAAATTCTAGTTTTCTGAACAGCTAGTTAATTTATAGTGGATAAATGTATTTGCAATTGTCTGAAGTCTTCTTCATCAACATATTATGTTTTTTTTTTAATTTGAAATGATGTACCCCAACAATGAATAATGTTAATATCAACGTATTTATTGACTTCTAAATTCTAGTTTTGCGTACAACTAATCTATCTATAGATGACTAATGTATTTGCAATTGTCTGAAGTCTTATTCATCAACAACTTATGTGTTTTTTTTATTTGAAATGATTTACCCCATCAATGAAAAATGTTAATATTAACGTAATTTTTGAGTTTTAAATTCTAGTTTTGCGTACAACTAATCTATCTATAGGTGACTAATGTATTTGCAATTGTCTGAAGTCTTATTCAACAACAACTTATGTGTTTTTTTTTATTTGAAATGATTTACCCCATCAATGAAAAATGTTAATATTAACGTAATAATTGAATTCTAAATTCTAGTTTTCTGAACAGCTAGTTAATTTATAGTGGATAAATGTATTTGCAATTGTCTGAAGTCTTCTTCATCAACATATTATGTTTTTTTTTTAATTTGAAATGATGTACCCCAACAATGAATAATGTTAATATCAACGTATTTATTGACTTCTAAATTCTAGTTTTGCGTACAACTAATCTATCTATAGATGACTAATGTATTTGCAATTGTCTGAAGTCTTATTCATCAACAACTTATGTGTTTTTTTATTTGAAATGATTTACCCCATCAATGAAAAATGTTAATATTAACGTAATTTTTGAGTTTTAAATTCTGGTTTTTCTGATCATCTAGTTTATGTATAGTAGATAAATGTATTTGCAATTACCTGAAGTCTTATTCAACAACAACTTATGTGTTTTTTTTATTTGAAATGATTTACCCCATCAATGAAAAATGTTTTATTAACGTAATAATTGAGTTCTAAATTCTAGTTTTCTGAACATCTAGTTAATTTATAGTGGATAAATGTATTTGCAATTGTCTGAAGTCTTCTTCATCAACATATTATGTTTTTTTTTTAATTTGAAATGATGTACCCCAACAATGTATAATGTTAATATCAACGTATTTATTGACTTCTAAATTCTAGTTTTGCGTACAACTAATCTATCTATAGGTGACTAATGTATTTGCAATTGTCTGAAGTCTTATTCAACAACAACTTATGTGTTTTTTTTATTTGAAATGATTTACCCCATCAATGAAAAATGTTTTATTAACGTAATAATTGAGTTCTAAATTCTAGTTTTCTGAACATCTAGTTAATTTATAGTGGATAAATGTATTTGCAATTGTCTGAAGTCTTCTTCATCAACATATTATGTTTTTTTTTTAATTTGAAATGATGTACCCCAACAATGAATAATGTTAATATCAACGTATTTATTGACTTCTAAATTCTAGTTTTGCGTACAACTAATCTATCCATAGGTGAGTAATGTATTTGCAATTGTCTGAAGTCTTATTCAACAACAACTTATGTGTTTTTTTTATTTGAAATGATTTACCCCATCAATGAAAAATGTTAATACTAACGTAATAATTGAGTTCTAAATTCTAGTTTTCTGAATATCTAGTTAATTTATGGTGGATAAATGTATTTTCAATTGTCTGAAGTCTTATTTAACAACAACTTATGTTTTTTTTTTAATTTGAAATGATGTACCCCAACAATGAATAATGTTAATATCAACGTATCTATTGACTTCTAAATTCTAGTTTTGCGTACAACTAATCTATCTATAGGTGACTAATTCTAGTTTTCTGAACATCTAGTTAATTTATAGTGGATAAATGTATTTGCAATTGTCTGAAGTCTTCTTCATCAACATATTATGTTTTTTTTTTAATTTGAAATGATGTACCCCAACAATGAATAATGTTAATATCAACGTCTTTATTGATTTCTAAATTCTAGTTTTGCGTACAACTAATCTAACTATAGGTGACTAATGTATTTGCAATTGTCTGAAGTCTTATTCAACAACAACTTATGTGTTTTTTTTATTTGAAATGATTTACCCCATCAATGAAAAATGTTAATATTAACGTAATTTTTGAGTTTTAAATTCTGGTTTTTCTGATCATCTAGTTTATGTATAGTGGATAAATGTATTTGCAATTGTCTGAAGTCTTATTCATCTACATATTATGTTTTTTTTTTAATTTGAAATGATGTACCCTAACAATGAATAATGTTAATATCAACGTATTTATTGACTTCTAAATTCTAGTTTTTCGTACAACTAATCTATCTATAGGTGAGTAATGTATTTGCAATTGTCTGAAGTCTTATTCAACAACAACTTATGTGTTTTTTTTATTTGAAATGATTTACCCCATCAATGAAAAATGTTAATACTAACGTAATAATTGAGTTCTAAATTCTAGTTTTCTGAATATCTAGTTAATTTATGGTGGATAAATGTATTTTCAATTGTCTGAAGTCTTATTTTACAACAACTTATGTTTTTTTTTTAATTTGAAATGATGTACCCCAACAATGAATAATGTTAATATCAACGTATTTATTGACTTCTAAATTCTAGTTTTGCGTACAACTAATCTATCTATAGGTGACTAATGTATTTGCAATTGTCTGAAGTCTTATTCATCAACATATTATGTTTATTCTTTAATTTGAAATGATGTAACCCAACAATGAATAATGTTAATATTAACGTAATTTTTGAGTTCGAAATTCTGGTTTTTCAGATCATCTAGTTTATGTATAGTCGATAAATGTATTTGCAATTGTCTGAAGTCTTCTTCATCAACATATTATGTTTTTTTTTTAATTTGAAATGATGTACCCCAACAATGAATAACGTTAATATTAACGTAATTATTGACTTCTAAATTCTAGTTTTGCGTACAACTAATCTATCTATAGGTGACTAATGTATTTGCAATTGCCTGAAGTCTTATTCAACAACAACTTATGTGTTTTTTTTATTTGAAATGAATTACCCCATCAATGAAAAATGTTAATATTAACATAAATTTTGAGTTTTAAATTCTGGTTTTTCTGATCATCTAGTTTATGTATAGTGGATAAATGTATTTGCAATTGTCTGAAGTCTTATTCATCAACATATTATGTTTTTTTTTTAATTTGAAATGATGTACCCCAACAATGAATAATGTTAATATCAACGTATTTATTGACTTCTAAATTCTAGTTTTGCGTACAACTAATCTATCTATAGGTGAGTAATGTATTTGCAATTGTCTGAAGTCTTATTCAACAACAACTTATGTGTTTTTTTTATTTGAAATGATTTACCCCATCAATGAAAAATGTTAATACTAACGTAATAATTGAGTTCTAAATTCTAGTTTTCTGAATATCTAGTTAATTTATTGTGGATAAATGTATTTTCAATTGTCTGAAGTCTTATTAAACAACAACTTATGTTTTTTTTTTAATTTGAAATGATGTACCCCAACAATGAATAACGTTAATATTAACGTAATTATTGACTTCTAAATTCTAGTTTTGCGTACAACTAATCTATCTATAGGTGACTAATGTATTTGCAATTGCCTGAAGTCTTATTCAACAACAACTTATGTGTTTTTTTTATTTGAAATGATTTACCCCATCAATGAAAAATGTTAATACTAACGTAATAATTGAATTCTAAATTCTAGTTTTCTGAACATCTAGTTAATTTATAGTGGATAAATGTATTTGCAATTGTCTGAAGTCTTCTTCTTCAACATATTATGTTTTTTTTTTTAATTTGAAATGATGTACCCCAACAATGAATAATGTTAATATCAACGTATTTATTGACTTCTAAATTCTAGTTTTGCATACAACTAATCTATCTATAGATGACTAATGTATTTTCAATTGTCTGAAGTCTTATTTAACAACAACTTATGTTTTTTTTTTAATTTGAAATGATGTACCCCAACAATGAATAACGTTAATATTAACGTAATTATTGACTTCTAAATTCTAGTTTTGCGTACAACTAATCTATCTATAGGTGACTAATGTATTTGCAATTGCCTGAAGTCTTATTCAACAACAACTTATGTGTTTTTTTTATTTGAAATGATTTACCTCATCAATGAAAAATGTTAATATTAACGTAATAATTGAATTCTAAATTCTAGTTTTCTGAACATCTAGTTAATTTATAGTGGATAAATGTATTTGCAATTGTCTGAAGTCTTCTTCATCAACATATTATGTTTTTTTTTTAATTTGAAATGATGTACCCCAACAATGAATAATGTTAATATCAACGTCTTGATTGATTTCTAAATTCTAGTTTTGCGTACAACTAATCTAACTATAGGTGACTAATGTATTTGCAATTGTCTGAAGTCTTATTCAACAACAACTTATGTGTTTTTTTTATTTGAAATGATTTACCCCATCAATGAAAAATGTTAATATTAACGTAATTTTTGAGTTTTAAATTCTGGTTTTTCTGATCATCTAGTTTATGTATAGTGGATAAATGTATTTGCAATTGTCTGAAGTCTTATTCATCTACATATTATGTTTTTTTTTTAATTTGAAATGATGTACCCTAACAATGAATAATGATAATATCAACGTATTTATTGACTTCTAAATTCTAGTTTTGCGTACAACTAATCTATCTATAGGTGAGTAATGTATTTGCAATTGCCTGAAGTCTTTTTCAACAACAACTTATGTGTTTTTTTTATTTGAAATGAATTACCGCATCAATGAAAAATGTTAATATTAACGTAATAATTGAATTCTAAATTCTAGTTTTCTGAACATCTAGTTAATTTATAGTGGATAAATGTATTTGCAATTGTCTGAAGTCTTCTTCATCAACATATTATGTTTTTTTTTAATTTGAAATGATGTACCCCAACAATGAATAATGTTAATATCAACGTATTTATTGACTTCTAAATTCTAGTTTTGCGTACAACTAATCTATCTATAGGTGACTAATGTATTTGCAATTGTCTGAAGTCTTATTCATCAACATATTATGTTTATTCTTTAATTTGAAATGATGTAACCCAACAATGAATAATGTTAATATTAACGTAATTTTTGAGTTCGAAATTCTGGTTTTTCAGATCATCTAGTTTATGTATAGTCGATAAATGTATTTGCAATTGTCTGAAGTCTTCTTCATCAACATATTATGTTTTTTTTTTAATTTGAAATGATGTACCCCAACAATGAATAACGTTAATATTAACGTAATTATTGACTTCTAAATTCTAGTTTTGCGTACAACTAATCTATCTATAGGTGACTAATGAATTTGCAATTGCCTGAAGTCTTATTCAACAACAACTTATGTGTTTTTTTTATTTGAAATGAATTACCCCATCAATGAAAAATGTTAATATTAACGTAATAATTGAATTCTAAATTCTAGTTTTCTGAACATCTAGTTAATTTATAGTGGATAAATGTATTTGCAATTGTCTGAAGTCTTCTTCATCAACATATTATGTTTTTTTTTTTAATTTGAAATGATGTACCCCAACAATGAATAACGTTAATATCAACGTATTTATTGACTTCTAAATTCTAGTTTTGCGTACAACTAATCTATCTATAGGTGACTAATGTATTTGCAATTGCCTGAAGTCTTATTCAACAACAACTTGTGTTTATTTTATTTGAAATGATTTACCCCATCAATGAAAAATGTTAATATTAACGTAATAATTGAATTCTAAATTCTAGTTTTCTGAATATCTAGTTAATTTATAGTGGATAAATGTATTTGCAATTGTCTGAAGTCTTCTTCATCAACATATTATGTTTTTTTTTAATTAGAAATGATGTACCCCAACAATGAATAATGTTAATATCAACGTATTTATTGACTTCTAAATTCTAGTTTTGCGTACAACTAATCTATCTATAGATGACTAATGTATTTGCAATTGTCTGAAGTCTTATTCATCAACAACTTATGTGTTTTTTTTATTTGAAATGATTTACCCCATCAATGAAAAATGTTAATATTAACGTAATTTTTGAGTTTTAAATTCTGGTTTTTCTGATCATCTAGTTAATGTATAGTAGATAAATGTATTTGCAATTACCTGAAGTCTTATTCAACGACAACTTATGTGTTTTTTTTATTTGAAATGATTTACCCCATCAATGAAAAATGTTAATACTAACGTAATAATTGAGTTCTAAATTCTAGTTTTCTGAATATCTAGTTAATTTATTGTGGATAAATGTATTTTCAATTGTCTGAAGTCTTATTTAACAACAACTTATGTGTTTTTTTTATTTGAAATGATTTACCCCATCAATGAAAAATGTTTTATTAACGTAATAATTGAGTTCTAAATTCTAGTTTTCTGAACATCTAGTTAATTTATAGTGGATAAATGTATTTGCAATTGTCTGAAGTCTTCTTCATCAACATATTATGTTTTTTTTTTTAATTTGAAATGATGTACCCCAACAATGAATAATGTTAATATCAACGTATTTATTGACTTCTACATTCTAGTTTTGCGTACAACTAATCTATCTATAGGTGACTAATGTATTTGCAATTGTCTGAAGTCTTATTCATCAACATATTATGTTTATTCTTTAATTTGAAATGATGTAACCCAACAATGAATAATGTTAATATTAACATAATTTTTGTGTTTTAAATTCTGGTTTTTCTGATCATCTAGTTTATGTATAGTGGATAAATGTATTTGCAATTGTCTGAAGTCTTATTCATCAACATATTATGTTTTTTTTTTAATTTGAAATGATGTACCCCAACAATGAATAATGTTAATATCAACGTATTTATTGACTTCTAAATTCTAGTTTTGCGTACAACTAATCTATCTATAGGTGAGTAATGTATTTGCAATTGTCTGAAGTCTTATTCAACAACAACTTATGTGTTTTTTTTATTTGAAATGATTTACCCCATCAATGAAAAATGTTAATACTAACGTAATAATTGAGTTCTAAATTCTAGTTTTCTGAATATCTAGTTAATTTATTGTGGATAAATGTATTTTCAATTGTCTGAAGTCTTATTTAACAACAACTTATGTTTTTTTTTTAATTTGAAATGATGTACCCCAACAATGAATAACGTTAATAGTAACGTAATTATTGACTTCTAAATTCTAGTTTTGCGTACAACTAATCTATCTATAGGTGACTAATGTATTTGCAATTGCCTGAAGTCTTATTCAACAACAACTTATGTGTTTTTTTTATTTGAAATGATTTACCCCATCAATGAAAAATGTTAATATTAACGTAATAATTGAATTCTAAATTCTAGTTTTCTGAACATCTAGTTAATTTATAGTGGATAAATGTATTTGCAATTGTCTGAAGTCTTCTTCTTCAACATATTATGTTTTTTTTTTAATTTGAAATGATGTACCCCAACAATGAATAATGTTAATATCAACGTATTTATTGACTTCTAAATTCTAGTTTTGCATACAACTAATCTATCTATAGATGACTAATGTATTTAGAATTGTCTGAAGTCTTATTCATCAACAACTTATGTGTTTTTTTTATTTGAAATGATTTACCCCATCAATGAAAAATGTTAATATTAACGTAATTTTTGAGTTTTAAATTCGTGTTTTTCTGATCATCTAGTTAATGTATAGTAGATAAATGTATTTGCAATTACCTGAAGTCTTATTCAACAACAACTTATGTGTTTTTTTTATTTGAAATGATTTACCCCATCAATGAAAAATGTTAATACTAACGTAATAATTGAGTTCTAAATTCTAGTTTTCTGAATATCTAGTTAATTTATTGTGGATAAATGTATTTTTAATTGTCTGAAGTCTTATTTAACAACAACTTATGTGTTTTTTTTATTTGAAATGATTTACCCCATCAATGAAAAATGTTAATATTAACGTAATAATTGAATTCTAAATTCTAGTTTTCTGAACATCTAGTTAATTTATAGTGGATAAATGTATTTGCAATTGTCTGAAGTCTTCTTCTTCAACATATTATGTTTTTTTTTTTAATTTGAAATGATGTACCCCAACAATGAATAATGTTAATATCAACGTATTTATTGACTTCTAAATTCTAGTTTTGCATACAACTAATCTATCTATAGATGACTAATGTATTTTCAATTGTCTGAAGTCTTATTTAACAACAACTTATGTTTTTTTTTTAATTTGAAATGATGTACCCCAACAATGAATAACGTTAATATTAACGTAATTATTGACTTCTAAATTCTAGTTTTGCGTACAACTAATCTATCTATAGGTGACTAATGTATTTGCAATTGCCTGAAGTCTTATTCAACAACAACTTATGTGTTTTTTTTATTTGAAATGATTTACCTCATCAATGAAAAATGTTAATATTAACGTAATAATTGAATTCTAAATTCTAGTTTTCTGAACATCTAGTTAATTTATAGTGGATAAATGTATTTGCAATTGTCTGAAGTCTTCTTCATCAACATATTATGTTTGTTTTTTAATTTGAAATGATGTACCCCAACAATGAATAATGTTAATATCAACGTCTTTATTGATTTCTAAATTCTAGTTTTGCGTACAACTAATCTAACTATAGGTGACTAATGTATTTGCAATTGTCTGAAGTCTTATTCAACAACAACTTATGTGTTTTTTTTATTTGAAATGATTTACCCCATCAATGAAAAATGTTAATATTAACGTAATTTTTGAGTTTTAAATTCTGGTTTTTCTGATCATCTAGTTTATGTATAGTGGATAAATGTATTTGCAATTGTCTGAAGTCTTATTCATCTACATATTATGTTTTTTTTTTAATTTGAAATGATGTACCCTAACAATGAATAATGTTAATATCAACGTATTTATTGACTTCTAAATTCTAGTTTTGCGTACAACTAATCTATCTATAGGTGAGTAATGTATTTGCAATTGTCTGAAGTCTTATTCAACAACAACTTATGTGTTTTTATTATTTGAAATGATTTACCCCATCAATGAAAAATGTTAATACTAACGTAATAATTGAGTTCTAAATTCTAGTTTTCTGAATATCTAGTTAATTTATGGTGGATAAATGTATTTTCAATTGTCTGAAGTCTTATTTTACAACAACTTATGTTTTTTTTTTTAATTTGAAATGATGTACCCCAACAATGAATAATGTTAATATCAACGTATTTATTGACTTCTAAATTCTAGTTTTGCGTACAACTAATCTATCTATAGGTGACTAATGTATTTGCAATTGTCTGAAGTCTTATTCATCAACATATTATGTTTATTCTTTAATTTGAAATGATGTAACCCAACAATGAATAATGTTAATATTAACGTAATTTTTGAGTTCGAAATTCTGGTTTTTCAGATCATCTAGTTTATGTATAGTCGATAAATGTATTTGCAATTGTCTGAAGTCTTCTTCATCAACATAGTATGTTTTTTTTTTAATTTGAAATGATGTACCCCAACAATGAATAACGTTAATATCAACGTATTTATTGACTTCTAAATTCTAGTTTTGCGTACAACTAATCTATCTATAGGTGACTAATGTATTTGCAATTGCCTGAAGTCTTATTCAACAACAACTTGTGTTTTTTTTATTTGAAATGATTTACCCCATCAATGAAAAATGTTAATATTAACGTAATAATTGAATTCTAAATTCTAGTTTTCTGAATATCTAGTTAATTTATAGTGGATAAATGTATTTGCAATTGTCTGAAGTCTTCTTCATCAACATATTATGTTTTTTTTTAATTAGAAATGATGTACCCCAACAATGAATAATGTTAATATCAACGTATTTATTGACTTCTAAATTCTAGTTTTGCGTACAACTAATCTATCTATAGATGACTAATGTATTTGCAATTGTCTGAAGTCTTATTCATCAACAACTTATGTGTTTTTTTTATTTGAAATGATTTACCCCATCAATGAAAAATGTTAATATTAACGTAATTTTTGAGTTTTAAATTCTGGTTTTTCTGATCATCTAGTTAATGTATAGTAGATAAATGTATTTGCAATTACCTGAAGTCTTATTCAACGACAACTTATGTGTTTTTTTTTATTTGAAATGATTTACCCCATCAATGAAAAATGTTAATACTAACGTAATAATTGAGTTCTAAATTCTAGTTTTCTGAATATCTAGTTAATTTATTGTGGATAAATGTATTTTCAATTGTCTGAAGTCTTATTTAACAACAACTTATGTGTTTTTTTTATTTGAAATGATTTACCCCATCAATGAAAAATGTTTTATTAACGTAATAATTGAGTTCTAAATTCTAGTTTTCTGAACATCTAGTTAATTTATAGTGGATAAATGTATTTGCAATTGTCTGAAGTCTTCTTCATCAACATATTATGTTTTTTTTTTAATTTGAAATGATGTACCCCAACAATGAATAATGTTAATATCAACGTATTTATTGACTTCTACATTCTAGTTTTGCGTACAACTAATCTATCTATAGGTGACTAATGTATTTGCAATTGTCTGAAGTCTTATTCATCAACATATTATGTTTATTCTTTAATTTGAAATGATGTAACCCAACAATGAATAATGTTAATATTAACATAATTTTTGTGTTTTAAATTCTGGTTTTTCTGATCATCTAGTTTATGTATAGTGGATAAATGTATTTGCAATTGTCTGAAGTCTTATTCATCAACATATTATGTTTTTTTTTTAATTTGAAATGATGTACCCCAACAATGAATAATGTTAATATCAACGTATTTATTGACTTCTAAATTCTAGTTTTGCGTACAACTAATCTATCTATAGGTGAGTAATGTATTTGCAATTGTCTGAAGTCTTATTCAACAACAACTTATGTGTTTTTTTTATTTGAAATGATTTACCCCATCAATGAAAAATGTTAATACTAACGTAATAATTGAGTTCTAAATTCTAGTTTTCTGAATATCTAGTTAATTTATTGTGGATAAATGTATTTTCAATTGTCTGAAGTCTTATTTAACAACAACTTATGTTTTTTTTTTAATTTGAAATGATGTACCCCAACAATGAATAACGTTAATAGTAACGTAATTATTGACTTCTAAATTCTAGTTTTGCGTACAACTAATCTATCTATAGGTGACTAATGTATTTGCAATTGCCTGAAGTCTTATTCAACAACAACTTATGTGTTTTTTTTATTTGAAATGATTTACCCCATCAATGAAAAATGTTAATATTAACGTAATAATTGAATTCTAAATTCTAGTTTTCTGAACATCTAGTTAATTTATAGTGGATAAATGTATTTGCAATTGTCTGAAGTCTTCTTCTTCAACATATTATGTTTTTTTTTTAATTTGAAATGATGTACCCCAACAATGAATAATGTTAATATCAACGTATTTATTGACTTCTAAATTCTAGTTTTGCATACAACTAATCTATCTATAGATGACTAATGTATTTGCAATTGTCTGAAGTCTTATTCATCAACAACTTATGTGTTTTTTTTATTTGAAATGATTTACCCCATCAATGAAAAATGTTAATATTAACGTAATTTTTGAGTTTTAAATTCGTGTTTTTCTGATCATCTAGTTAATGTATAGTAGATAAATGTATTTGCAATTACCTGAAGTCTTATTCAACAACAACTTATGTGTTTTTTTTATTTGAAATGATTTACCCCATCAATGAAAAATGTTAATACTAACGTAATAATTGAGTTCTAAATTCTAGTTTTCTGAATATCTAGTTAATTTATTGTGGATAAATGTATTTTCAATTGTCTGAAGTCTTATTTAACAACAACTTATGTGTTTTTTTTATTTGAAATGATTTACCCCATCAATGAAAAATGTTAATATTAACGTAATAATTGAATTCTAAATTCTAGTTTTCTGAACATCTAGTTAATTTATAGTGGATAAATGTATTTGCAATTGTCTGAAGTCTTCTTCTTCAACATATTATGTTTTTTTTTTTAATTTGAAATGATGTACCCCAACAATGAATAAAGTTAATATCAACGTATTTATTGACTTCTAAATTCTAGTTTTGCATACAACTAATCTATCTATAGATGACTAATGTATTTTCAATTGTCTGAAGTCTTATTTAACAACAACTTATGTTTTTTTTTTAATTTGAAATGATGTACCCCAACAATGAATAACGTTAATATTAACGTAATTATTGACTTCTAAATTCTAGTTTTGCGTACAACTAATCTATCTATAGGTGACTAATGTATTTGCAATTGCCTGAAGTCTTATTCAACAACAACTTATGTGTTTTTTTTATTTGAAATGATTTACCTCATCAATGAAAAATGTTAATATTAACGTAATAATTGAATTCTAAATTCTAGTTTTCTGAACATCTAGTTAATTTATAGTGGATAAATGTATTTGCAATTGTCTGAAGTCTTCTTCATCAACATATTATGTTTGTTTTTTAATTTGAAATGATGTACCCCAACAATGAATAATGTTAATATCAACGTCTTTATTGATTTCTAAATTCTAGTTTTGCGTACAACTAATCTAACTATAGGTGACTAATGTATTTGCAATTGTCTGAAGTCTTATTCAACAACAACTTATGTGTTTTTTTTATTTGAAATGATTTACCCCATCAATGAAAAATGTTAATATTAACGTAATTTTTGAGTTTTAAATTCTGGTTTTTCTGATCATCTAGTTTATGTATAGTGGATAAATGTATTTGCAATTGTCTGAAGTCTTATTCATCTACATATTATGTTTTTTTTTTAATTTGAAATGATGTACCCTAACAATGAATAATGTTAATATCAACGTATTTATTGACTTCTAAATTCTAGTTTTGCGTACAACTAATCTATCTATAGGTGAGTAATGTATTTGCAATTGTCTGAAGTCTTATTCAACAACAACTTATGTGTTTTTTTTATTTGAAATGATTTACCCCATCAATGAAAAATGTTAATACTAACGTAATAATTGAGTTCTAAATTCTAGTTTTCTGAATATCTAGTTAATTTATGGTGGATAAATGTATTTTCAATTGTCTGAAGTCTTATTTTACAACAACTTATGTTTTTTTTTTAATTTGAAATGATGTACCCCAACAATGAATAATGTTAATATCAACGTATTTATTGACTTCTAAATTCTAGTTTTGCGTACAACTAATCTATCTATAGGTGACTAATGTATTTGCAATTGTCTGAAGTCTTATTCATCAACATATTATGTTTATTCTTTAATTTGAAATGATGTAACCCAACAATGAATAATGTTAATATTAACGTAATTTTTGAGTTCGAAATTCTGGTTTTTCAGATCATCTAGTTTATGTATAGTGGATAAATGTATTTGCAATTGTCTGAAGTCTTCTTCATCAACATATTATGTTTTTTTTTTAATTTGAAATGATGTACCCCAACAATGAATAATGTTAATATCAACGTATTTATTGACTTCTAAATTCTAGTTTTGCGTACAACTAATCTATCTATAGGTGAGTAATGTATTTGCAATTGTCTGAAGTCTTATTCAACAACAACTTATGTGTTTTTTTTATTTGAAATGATTTACCCCATCAATGAAAAATGTTAATACTAACGTAATAATTGAGTTCTAAATTCTAGTTTTCTGAATATCTAGTTAATTTATGGTGGATAAATGTATTTTCAATTGTCTGAAGTCTTATTTAACAACAACTTATGTTTTTTTTTTAATTTGAAATGATGTACCCCAACAATGAATAATGTTAATATCAACGTATTTATTGACTTCTAAATTCTAGTTTTGCGTACAACTAATCTATCTATAGGTGACTAATGTATTTGCAATTGTCTGAAGTCTTATTCATCAACATATTATGTTTATTCTTTAATTTGAAATGATGTAACCCAACAATGAATAATGTTAATATTAACGTAATTTTTGAGTTCGAAATTCTGGTTTTTCAGATCATCTAGTTTATGTATAGTCGATAAATGTATTTGCAATTGTCTGAAGTCTTCTTCATCAACATATTATGTTTTTTTTTTAATTTGAAATGATGTACCCCAACAATGAATAATGTTAATATCAACGTATTTATTGACTTCTAAATTCTAGTTTTGCGTACAACTAATCTATCTATAGGTGAGTAATGTATTTGCAATTGTCTGAAGTCTTATTCAACAACAACTTATGTGTTTTTTTTTATTTGAAATGATTTACCCCATCAATGAAAAATGTTTTATTAACGTAATAATTGAGTTCTAAATTCTAGTTTTCTGAACATCTAGTTAATTTATAGTGGATAAATGTATTTGCAATTGTCTGAAGTCTTCTTCATCAACATATTATGTTTTTTTTTTTAATTTGAAATGATGTACCCCAACAATGAATAATGTTAATATCAACGTATTTATTGACTTCTAAATTCTAGTTTTGCGTACAACTAATCTATCTATAGGTGACTAATGTATTTGCAATTGTCTGAAGTCTTATTCATCAACATATTATGTTTATTCTTTAATTTGAAATGATGTAACCCAACAATGAAAAATGTTTTAATAACGTAATAATTGAGTTCTAAATTCTAGTTTTCTGAACATCTAGTTAATTTATAGTGGATAAATGTATTTGCAATTGTCTGAAGTCTTCTTCATCAACATATTATGTTTTTTTTTTAATTTGAAATGATGTACCCCAACAATGAATAATGTTAATATCAACGTATTTATTGACTTCTAAATTCTAGTTTTGCGTACAACTAATCTATCTATAGGTGACTAATGTATTTGCAATTGTCTGAAGTCTTATTCATCAACATATTACGTTTATTCTTTAATTTGAAATGATGTAACCCAACAATGAATAATGTTAATATAAACGTAATTTTTGAGTTTTAAACTCTGGTTTTTCTGATCATCTAGTTTATGTATAGTGGATAAATGTATTTGCAATTGTCTGAAGTCTTATTCATCAACATATTATGTTTTTTTTTTAATTTGAAATGATGTACCCCAACAATGAATAATGTTAATATCAACGTATTTATTGACTTCTAAATTCTAGTTTTGCGTACAACTAATCTATCTATAGGTGAGTAATGTATTTGCAATTGTCTGAAGTCTTATTCATCAACATATTATGTTTATTCTTTAATTTGAAATGATGTAACCCAACAATGAATAATGTTAATATTAACGTAATTTTTGAGTTCGAAATTCTGGTTTTTCAGATCATCTAGTTTATGTATAGTCGATAAATGTATTTGCAATTGTCTGAAGTCTTCTTCATCAACATATTATGTTTTTTTTTTAATTTGAAATGATGTACCCCAACAATGAATAACGTTAATATTAACGTAATTATTGACTTCTAAATTCTAGTTTTGCGTACAACTAATCTATCTATAGGTGACTAATGAATTTGCAATTGCCTGAAGTCTTATTCAACAACAACTTATGTGTTTTTTTTGTTTGAAATGATTTACCCCATCAATGAAAAATGTTAATATTAACGTAATAATTGAATTCTAAATTCTAGTTTTCTGAACATCTAGTTAATTTATAGTGGATAAATGTATTTGCAATTGTCTGAAGTCTTCTTCATCAACATATTATGTTTTTTTTTTAATTTGAAATGATGTACCCCAACAATGAATAACGTTAATATTAACGTAATTATTGACTTCTAAATTCTAGTTTTGCGTACAACTAATCTATCTATAGGTGACTAATGTATTTGCAATTGCCTGAAGTCTTATTCAACAACAACTTATGTGTTTTTTTTATTTGAAATGATTTACCCCATCAATGAAAAATGTTAATATTAACGTAATAATTGAATTCTAAATTCTAGTTTTCTGAACATCTAGTTAATTTATAGTGGATAAATGTATTTGCAATTGTCTGAAGTCTTCTTCATCAACATATTATGTTTTTTTTTTAATTTGAAATGATGTACCCCAACAATGAATAATGTTAATATCAACGTATTTATTGACTTCTAAATTCTAGTTTTGCGTACAACTAATCTATCTATAGGTGACTAATGTATTTGCAATTGCCTGAAGTCTTATTCAACAACAACTTATGTGTTTTTTTTTATTTGAAATGATTTACCCCATCAATGAAAAATGTTTTATTAACGTAATAATTGAGTTCTAAATTCTAGTTTTCTGAACATCTAGTTAATTTATAGTGGATAAATGTATTTGCAATTGTCTGAAGTCTTCTTCATCAACATATTATGTTTTTTTTTTTAATTTGAAATGATGTACCCCAACAATGAATAATGTTAATATCAACGTATTTATTGACTTCTAAATTCTAGTTTTGCGTACAACTAATCTATCTATAGGTGACTAATGTATTTGCAATTGTCTGAAGTCTTATTCATCAACATATTATGTTTATTCTTTAATTTGAAATGATGTAACCCAACAATGAAAAATGTTTTAATAACGTAATAATTGAGTTCTAAATTCTAGTTTTCTGAACATCTAGTTAATTTATAGTGGATAAATGTATTTGCAATTGTCTGAAGTCTTCTTCATCAACATATTATGTTTTTTTTTTAATTTGAAATGATGTACCCCAACAATGAATAATGTTAATATCAACGTATTTATTGACTTCTAAATTCTAGTTTTGCGTACAACTAATCTATCTATAGGTGACTAATGTATTTGCAATTGTCTGAAGTCTTATTCATCAACATATTACGTTTATTCTTTAATTTGAAATGATGTAACCCAACAATGAATAATGTTAATATAAACGTAATTTTTGAGTTTTAAACTCTGGTTTTTCTGATCATCTAGTTTATGTATAGTGGATAAATGTATTTGCAATTGTCTGAAGTCTTATTCATCAACATATTATGTTTTTTTTTTAATTTGAAATGATGTACCCCAACAATGAATAATGTTAATATCAACGTATTTATTGACTTCTAAATTCTAGTTTTGCGTACAACTAATCTATCTATAGGTGAGTAATGTATTTGCAATTGTCTGAAGTCTTATTCATCAACATATTATGTTTATTCTTTAATTTGAAATGATGTAACCCAACAATGAATAATGTTAATATTAACGTAATTTTTGAGTTCGAAATTCTGGTTTTTCAGATCATCTAGTTTATGTATAGTCGATAAATGTATTTGCAATTGTCTGAAGTCTTCTTCATCAACATATTATGTTTTTTTTTTAATTTGAAATGATGTACCCCAACAATGAATAACGTTAATATTAACGTAATTATTGACTTCTAAATTCTAGTTTTGCGTACAACTAATCTATCTATAGGTGACTAATGAATTTGCAATTGCCTGAAGTCTTATTCAACAACAACTTATGTGTTTTTTTTGTTTGAAATGATTTACCCCATCAATGAAAAATGTTAATATTAACGTAATAATTGAATTCTAAATTCTAGTTTTCTGAACATCTAGTTAATTTATAGTGGATAAATGTATTTGCAATTGTCTGAAGTCTTCTTCATCAACATATTATGTTTTTTTTTTTAATTTGAAATGATGTAACCCAACAATGAATAATGTTAATATCATTGTATTTATTGACTTCTTAATTCTAGTTTTGCGTACAACTAATCTATCTATAGGTGACTAATGTATTTGCAATTGCCTGAAGTCTTATTCAACAACAACTTATGTGTTTTTTTTATTTGAAATGATTTACCCCATCAATGAAAAATGTTAATATTAACGTAATAATTGAATTCTAAATTCTAGTTTTCTGAACATCTAGTTAATTTATAGTGGATAAATGTATTTGCAATTGTCTGAAGTCTTCTTCATCAACATATTATGTTTTTTTTTTAATTTGAAATGATGTACCCCAACAATGAATAATGTTAATATCAACGTATTTATTGACTTCTAAATTCTAGTTTTGCGTACAACTAATCTATCTATAGGTGACTAATGTATTTGCAATTGCCTGAAGTCTTATTCAACAACAACTTATGTGTTTTTTTTATTTGAAATGATTTACCCCATCAATGAAAAATGTTAATATTAACGTAATAATTGAATTCTAAATTCTAGTTTTCTGAACATCTAGTTAATTTATAGTGGATAAATGTATTTGCAATTGTCTGAAGTCTTCTTCATCAACATATTATGTTTTTTTTTTAATTTGAAATGATGTACCCCAACAATGAATAATGTTAATATCAACGTATTTATTGACTTCTAAATTCTAGTTTTGCGTACAACTAATCTATCTATAGGTGACTAATGTATTTGCAATTACCTGAAGTCTTATTCAACAACAACTTATGTGTTTTTTTTATTTGAAATGATTTACCCCATCAATGAAAAATGTTAATACTCACGTAATAATTGAGTTCTAAATTCTAGTTTTCTGAATATCTAGTTAATTTATTGTGGATAAATGTATTTTCAATTGTCTGAAGTCTTATTTAACAACAACTTATGTTTTTTTTTTAATTTGAAATGATGTACCCCAACAATGAATAACGTTAATATTAACGTTATTATTGACTCCTAAATTCTAGTTTTGCGTACAACTAATCTATCTATAGGTGACTAATGTATTTGCAATTGCCTGAAGTCTTATTCAACAACAACTTATGTGTTTTTTTTATTTGAAATGAATTACCCCATCAATGAAAAATGTTAATATTAACGTAATAATTGAATTCTAAATTCTAGTTTTCTGAACATCTAGTTAATTTATAGTGGATAAA
The DNA here is from genome assembly GCF_019925205.1 of Metopolophium dirhodum. Lineage (NCBI taxonomy): Eukaryota > Metazoa > Arthropoda > Insecta > Hemiptera > Aphididae > Metopolophium > Metopolophium dirhodum. Next base: position 152,555,345 of record NC_083560.1, read on the forward strand.
TGTATTTGCAATTGTCTGAAGTCTTCTTCATCAACATATTATGTTTTTTTTTAATTTGAAATGATGTACCCCAACAATGAATAATGTTAATATCAACGTATTTATTGACTTCTAAATTCTAGTTTTGCGTACAACTAATCTATCTATAGATGACTAATGTATTTGCAATTGTCTGAAGTCTTATTCATCAACATATTATGTTTATTCTTTAATTTGAAATGATGTAACCCAACAATGAATAATGTTAATATTAACGTAATAATTGAGTTTTAAATTCTGGTTTTTCTGATCATCTAGTTTATGTATAGTAGATAAATGTATTTGCAATTACCTGAAGTCTTATTCAACAACAACTTATGTGTTTTTTTTATTTGAAATGATTTACCCCATCAATGAAAAATGTTTTATTAACGTAATAATTGAGTTCTAAATTCTAGTATTCTGAACATCTAGTTAATTTATAGTGGATAAATGTATTTGCAATTGTCTGAAGTCTTCTTCATCAACATATTATGTTTTTTTTTTAATTTGAAATGATGTACGCCAAAAATGAATAATCTTAATATCAACGTATTTATTGACTTCTAAATTCTAGTTTTGCGTACAACTAATCTATCTATAGGTGACTAATGTATTTGCAATTGTCTGAAGTCTTATTCAACAACAACTTATGTGTTTTTTTTATTTGAAATGATTTACCCCATCAATGAAAAATGTTAATATTAACGTAATTTTTGAGTTTTAAATTCTGGATATCTGATCATCTAGTTTATGTATCGTGGATAAATGTATTTGCAATTGTCTGAAGTCTTATTCATCAACATATTATTTTTTTTTTTTTTAATTTGAAATGATGTAACCCAACAATGAATAATGTTAATATCATTGTATTTATTGACTTCTTAATTCTAGTTTTGCGTACAACTAATCTATCTATAGGTGACTAATGTATTTGCAATTGCCTGAAGTCTTATTTAACAACAACTTATGTGTTTTTTTTATTTGAAATGATTTACCCCATCAATGAAAAATGTTAATATTAACGTAATAATTGAGTTCTAAATTCTAGTTTTTTGAACATCTAGTTAATTTATAGTGGATAAATGTATTTGCAATTGTCTGAAGTCTTATTCGTCAACAAATTATGTTTTTTTTAATTTGAAATGTTGTACCCCAACAATGAAAATGTTAATATCAACATATTTATTGACTTCTAAATTCTAGTTTTGCATACAACTAATCTATCTATAGGTGACTGATGTATTTGCAATTGTCTGAAGTCTTATTCATCAACATATTATGTTTATTCTTTAATTTGAAATGATGTAACCCTTCAATGAATAATGTTAATATTAACGTAATTTTTGAGTTTTAAATTCTGGTTTTTCTGATCATCTAGTTTATGTATAGTGGATAAATGTATTTGCAATTGTCTGAAGTCTTATTCATCAACATATTATGTTTTTTTTTTAATTTGAAATGATGTAACCCAACAATGAATAATGATAATATTAACGTAATTTTTGTGTTCTATATTCTAGTTTTGGGTTCAACTAATCTAACTAAAGGTGACTAATGTATTTGCAATTGTCTGAAGTCTTATTCAACAACAACTTATGTGTTTTTTTTATTTGATATGATTTACCCCATCAATGAAAAATGTTAATATTAACGTAATAACTGAGTTCTAAATTCTAGTTTTCTGAACATCTAGTTAAATTATAGTGGGTAAATGTATTTGCAATTGTCTGAAGTCTTCTTCATCAACATATTATGTTTTTTTTTTAATTTGAAATGATGTACCCAACAATGAATTATGTTAATATCAACGTATTTATTGACTTCTAAATTCTAGTTTTGCGTACAACTAATCTATCTATAGGTGACTAATGTATTTGCAATTGTCTGAAGTCTTATTCATCAACATATTATGTTTATTCTTTAATTTGAAATGATGTAACCCAACAATGAATAATGTTAATATTAACGTAATTTTTGAGTTCGAAATTCTGGTTTTTCAGATCATCTAGTTTATGTATAGTGGATAAATGTATTTGCAATTGTCTGAAGTCTTCTTCATCAACATATTATGTTTTTTTTTTAATTTGAAATGATGTACCCCAACAATGAATAATGTTAATATCAACGTATTTATTGACTTCTAAATTCTAGTTTTGCGTACAACTAATCTATCTATAGGTGAGTAATGTATTTGCAATTGTCTGAAGTCTTATTCAACAACAACTTATGTGTTTTTTTTATTTGAAATGATTTACCCCATCAATGAAAAATGTTAATACTAACGTAATAATTGAGTTCTAAATTCTAGTTTTCTGAATATCTAGTTAATTTATGGTGGATAAATGTATTTTCAATTGTCTGAAGTCTTATTTAACAACAACTTATGTTTTTTTTTTAATTTGAAATGATGTACCCCAACAATGAATAATGTTAATATCAACGTATTTATTGACTTCTAAATTCTAGTTTTGCGTACAACTAATCTATCTATAGGTGACTAATGTATTTGCAATTGTCTGAAGTCTTATTCATCAACATATTATGTTTATTCTTTAATTTGAAATGATGTAACCCAACAATGAATAATGTTAATATTAACGTAATTTTTGAGTTCGAAATTCTGGTTTTTCAGATCATCTAGTTTATGTATAGTCGATAAATGTATTTGCAATTGTCTGAAGTCTTCTTCATCAACATATTATGTTTTTTTTTTAATTTGAAATGATGTACCCCAACAATGAATAATGTTAATATCAACGTATTTATTGACTTCTAAATTCTAGTTTTGCGTACAACTAATCTATCTATAGGTGAGTAATGTATTTGCAATTGTCTGAAGTCTTATTCAACAACAACTTATGTGTTTTTTTTTATTTGAAATGATTTACCCCATCAATGAAAAATGTTTTATTAACGTAATAATTGAGTTCTAAATTCTAGTTTTGCGTACAACTAATCTATCTATAGGTGAGTAATGTATTTGCAATTGTCTGAAGTCTTATTCATCAACATATTATGTTTATTCTTTAATTTGAAATGATGTAACCCAACAATGAATAATGTTAATTTTAACGTCATTTTTGAGTTTTAAATTCTGGTTTTTCTGATCATCTAGTTTATGTATAGTGGATAAATGTATTTGCAATTGTCTGAAGTCTTATTCATCAACATATTATGTTTTTTTTTTTAATTTGAAATGATGTAACCCAACAATGAATAATGTTAATATCATTGTATTTATTGACTTCTAAATTATAGTTTTGCGTACAACTAATCTATCTATAGATGACTAATGTATTTGCAATTGCCTGAAGTCTTATTTAACAACAACTTATGTGTTTTTTTTATTTGATATGATTTACCCCATCAATGAAAAATGTTAATATTAACGTAATAATTGAGTTCTAAATTCTAGTTTTCTGAACATCTAGTTAATTTATAGTGGATAAATGTATTTGCAATTGTCTGAAGTCTTATTCGTCAACAAATTATGTTTTTTTTTAATTTGAAATGTTGTACCCCAACAATGAAAATGTTAATATCAACATATTTATTGACTTCTTAATTCTAGTTTTGCATACAACTAATCTATATATAGGTGACTAATGTATTTGCAATTGTCTGAAGTCTTATTCATCAACATATTATGTTTATTCTTTAATTTGAAATGATGTAACCCAACAATGAATAATGTTAATATTAACGTAATTTTTGAGTTCTAAATTCTGGTTTTTCAGATCATCTAGTTTATGTATAGTGGATAAATGTATTTGCAATTGTCTGAAGTCTTATTCATCAACATATTATGTTTTTTTTTTAATTTGAAATGATGTAACCCAACAATGAATAATGATAATATTAACGTAATTTTTGTGTTCGATATTCTAGTTTTGGGTTCAACTAATCTAACTAAAAGTGACTAATGTATTTGCAATTGCCTGAAGTCTTATTTAACAACAACTTATGTGTTTTTTTTATTTGATATGATTTACCCCATCAATGAAAAATGTTAATATTAACGTAATAATTGAGTTCTAAATTCTAGTTTTCTGAACATCTAGTTAATTTATAGTTGATAAATGTATTTGCAATTGTCTGAAGTCTTATTCGTCAACAAATTATGTTTTTTTTTAATTTGAAATGTTGTACCCCAACAATGAAAATGTTAATATCAACATATTTATTGACTTCTTAATTCTAGTTTTGCATACAAATAATCTATATATAGGTGACTAATGTATTTGCAATTGTCTGAAGTCTTATTCATCAACATATTATGTTTATTCTTTAATTTTAAATGATGTAACCCAACAATGAATAATGTTAATATTAACGTAATTTTTGAGTTCTAAATTCTGGTTTTTCAGATCATCTAGTTTATGTATAGTGGATAAATGTATTTGCAATTGTCTGAAGTCTTATTCATCAACATATTATGTTTTTTTTTTAATTTGAAATGATGTAACCCAACAATGAATAATGATAATATTAACGTAATTTTTGTGTTCGATATTCTAGTTTTGGGTTCAACTAATCTAACTAAAGGTGACTAATGTATTTGCAATTGTCTGAAGTCTTATTCAACAACAACTTATGTGTTTTTTTTATTTGAAATGATTTACCCCAACAATGAAAAATGTTAATATTAACGTAATAATTGAGTTCTAAATTCTAGTTTTCTGAACATCTAGTTATTTTATAGTGGATAAATGTATTTGCAATTGTCTGAAGTCTTCTTCATCAACATATTATGTTTTTTTTTTTAATTTGAAATGATGTAACCCAACAATGAATAATATTAATATCATTGTATTTATTGACTTCTAAATTCTAGTTTTGCGTACAACTAATCTATCTATAGGTGACTAATGTATTTGCAATTGTCTGAAGTCTTATTCATCAACATATTATGTTTATTCTTTAATTTGAAATGATGTAACCCAACAATGAATAATGTTAATATTAACGTAATTTTTGAGTTTTAAATTCTGGTTTTTCTGATCATCTAGTTTATGTATCGTGGATAAATGTATTTGCAATTGTCTGAAGTCTTATTCATCAACATATTATTTTTTTTTTTTTTAATTTGAAATGATGTAACCCAACAATGAATAATGTTAATATCATTGTATTTATTGACTTCTTAATTCTAGTTTTGCGTACAACTAATCTATCTATAGGTGACTAATGTATTTGCAATTGCCTGAAGTCTTATTTAACAACAACTTATGTGTTTTTTTTATTTGAAATGATTTACCCCATCAATGAAAAATGTTAATATTAACGTAATAATTGAGTTCTAAATTCTAGTTTTCTGAACATCTAGTTAATTTATAGTGGATAAATGTATTTGCAATTGTCTGAAGTCTTATTCGTCAACAAATTATGTTTTTTTTAATTTGAAATGTTGTACCCCAACAATGAAAATGTTAATATCAACATATTAATTGACTTCTAAATTCTAGTTTTGCATACAACTAATCTATCTATAGGTGACTGATGTATTTGCAATTGTCTGAAGTCTTATTCATCAACATATTATGTTTATTCTTTAATTTGAAATGATGTAACCCTTCAATGAATAATGTTAATATTAACGTAATTTTTGAGTTTTAAATTCTGGTTTTTCTGATCATCTAGTTTATGTATAGTGGATAAATGTATTTGCAATTGTCTGAAGTCTTATTCATCAACATATTATGTTTTTTTTTTAATTTGAAATGATGTAACCCAACAATGAATAATGATAATATTAACGTAATTTTTGTGTTCTATATTCTAGTTTTGGGTTCAACTAATCTAACTAAAGGTGACTAATGTATTTGCAATTGTCTGAAGTCTTATTCAACAACAACTTATGTGTTTTTTTTATTTGATATGATTTACCCCATCAATGAAAAATGTTAATATTAACGTAATAACTGAGTTCTAAATTCTAGTTTTCTGAACATCTAGTTAAATTATAGTGGGTAAATGTATTTGCAATTGTCTGAAGTCTTCTTCATCAACATATTATGTTTTTTTTTTAATTTGAAATGATGTACCCAACAATGAATTATGTTAATATCAACGTATTTATTGACTTCTAAATTCTAGTTTTGCGTACAACTAATCTATCTATAGATGACTAATGTATTTGCAATTGTCTGAAGTCTTATTCATCAACATATTATGTTTATTCTTTAATTTGAAATGATGTAACCCAACAATGAATAATGTTAATTTTAACGTCATTTTTGAGTTTTAAATTCTGGTTTTTCTGATCATCTAGTTTATGTATAGTGGATAAATGTATTTGCAATTGTCTGAAGTCTTATTCATCAACATATTATGTTTTTTTTTTTAATTTGAAATGATGTAACCCAACAATGAATAATGTTAATATCATTGTATTTATTGACTTCTAAATTATAGTTTTGCGTACAACTAATCTATCTATAGATGACTAATGTATTTGCAATTGCCTGAAGTCTTATTTAACAACAACTTATGTGTTTTTTTTATTTGATATGATTTACCCCATCAATGAAAAATGTTAATATTAACGTAATAATTGAGTTCTAAATTCTAGTTTTCTGAACATCTAGTTAATTTATAGTGGATAAATGTATTTGCAATTGTCTGAAGTCTTATTCGTCAACAAATTATGTTTTTTTTTAATTTGAAATGTTGTACCCCAACAATGAAAATGTTAATATCAACATATTTATTGACTTCTTAATTCTAGTTTTGCATACAACTAATCTATATATAGGTGACTAATGTATTTGCAATTGTCTGAAGTCTTATTCATCAACATATTATGTTTATTCTTTAATTTTAAATGATGTAACCCAACAATGAATAATGTTAATATTAACGTAATTTTTGAGTTCTAAATTCTGGTTTTTCAGATCATCTAGTTTATGTATAGTGGATAAATGTATTTGCAATTGTCTGAAGTCTTATTCATCAACATATTATGTTTTTTTTTTTAATTTGAAATGATGTAACCCAACAATGAATAATGATAATATTAACGTAATTTTTGTGTTCGATATTCTAGTTTTGGGTTCAACTAATCTAACTAAAGGTGACTAATGTATTTGCAATTGCCTGAAGTCTTATTTAACAACAACTTATGTGTTTTTTTTATTTGATATGATTTACCCCATCAATGAAAAATGTTAATATTAACGTAATAATTGAGTTCTAAATTCTAGTTTTCTGAACATCTAGTTAATTTATAGTTGATAAATGTATTTGCAATTGTCTGAAGTCTTATTCGTCAACAAATTATGTTTTTTTTTAATTTGAAATGTTGTACCCCAACAATGAAAATGTTAATATCAACATATTTATTGACTTCTTAATTCTAGTTTTGCATACAACTAATCTATATATAGGTGACTAATGTATTTGCAATTGTCTGAAGTCTTATTCATCAACATATTATGTTTATTCTTTAATTTTAAATGATGTAACCCAACAATGAATAATGTTAATATTAACGTAATTTTTGAGTTCTAAATTCTGGTTTTTCAGATCATCTAGTTTATGTATAGTGGATAAATGTATTTGCAATTGTCTGAAGTCTTATTCATCAACATATTATGTTTTTTTTTTAATTTGAAATGATGTAACCCAACAATGAATAATGATAATATTAACGTAATTTTTGTGTTCGATATTCTAGTTTTGGGTTCAACTAATCTAACTAAAGGTGACTAATGTATTTGCAATTGTCTGAAGTCTTATTCATCAACATATTATGTTTATTCTTTAATTTGAAATGATGTAACCCAACAATGAATAATGTTAATATTAACGTAATTTTTGAGTTTTAAATTCTGGTTTTTCTGATCATCTAGTTTATGTATCGTGGATAAATGTATTTGCAATTGTCTGAAGTCTTATTCATCAACATATTATGTTTTTTTTTTTAATTTGAAATGATGTAACCCAACAATGAATAATGTTAATATCATTGTATTTATTGACTTCTTAATTCTAGTTTTGCGTACAACTAATCTATCTATAGGTGACTAATGTATTTGCAATTGCCTGAAGTCTTATTTAACAACAACTTATGTGTTTTTTTTATTTGATATGATTTACCCCATCAATGAAAAATGTTAATATTAACGTAATAATTGAGTTCTAAATTCTAGTTTTCTGAACATCTAGTTAAATTATAGTGGATAAATGTATTTGCAATTGTCTGAAGTCTTATTCATCAACATATTATGTTTTTTTTTTAATTTGAAATGATGTAACCCAACAATGAATAATGATAATAATAACGTAATTTTTGTGTTCTATATTCTAGTTTTGGGTTCAACTAATCTAACTAAAGGTGACTGATGTATTTGCAATTGTCTGAAGTCTTATTCATCAACATATTATGTTTATTCTTTAATTTGAAATGATTTACCCCATCAATGAAAAATGTTAATATTAATGTAATAATTGAGTTCTAAATTCTAGTTTTCTGAACATCTAGTTAATTTATAGTGGATAAATGTATTTGCAATTGTCTGAAGTCTTATTCGTCAACAAATTATGTTTTTTTTTAATTTGAAATGTTGTACCCCAACAAAGAATATGTTAATATCAACATATTTATTGACTTCTTAATTCTAGTTTTGCATACAACTAATCTATATATAGGTGACTAATGTATTTGCAATTGTCTGAAGTCTTATTTATCAACATATTATGTTTATTCTTTAATTTGAAATGATGTAACCCAACAATGAATAATGTTAATATTAACGTAATTTTTCAGTTCTAAATTCTGGTTTTTCAGATCATCTAGTTTATGTATAGTGGATAAATGTATTTGCAATTGTCTGAAGTCTTCTTCATCAACATATTATGTTTTTTTTTTAATTTGAAATGATGTACCCCAACAATGAATAATGTTAATATCAACGTATTTATTGACTTTTAAATTCTAGTTTTGCCTTTAACTAATCTATCTATAGGTGACTAATGTATTTGCAATTGCCTGAAGTCTTATTCAACAACAATTTATGTGTTTTTTTTATTTGAAATGATTTACCCCATCAATGAAGAATGTTAATATTAACGTAATAATTGAGTTCTAAATTCTAGTTTTCTGAACATCTAGTTAAATTATAGTGGATAAATGTATTTGCAATTGTCTGAAGTCTTCTTCATCAACATATTATGTTTTTTTTTTAATTTGAAATGATGTACCCCAACAATGAATAATGTTAATATCAACGTATTTATTGACTTTTAAATTCTAGTTTTGCGTACAACTAATCTATCTATAGGTGAATAATGTATTTGCAATTGCCTGAAGTCTTATTCAACAACAACTTATGTGTTTTTTTTATTTGAAATGATTTACCCCATCAATGAAAAATGTTAATATTAACGTAATAATTGAATTCTAAATTCTAGTTTTCTGAACATCTAGTTAATTTATAGTGGATAAATGTATTTGCAATTGTCTGAAGTCTTCTTCATCAACATATTATGTTTTTTTTTTTAATTTGAAATGATGTAACCCAACAATGAATAATATTAATATCATTGTATTTATTGACTTCTAAATTCTAGTTTTGCGTACAACTAATCTATCTATAGGTGACTAATGTATTTGCAATTGTCTGAAGTCTTATTCATCAACATATTATGTTTATTCTTTAATTTGAAATGATGTAACCCAACAATGAATAATGTTAATATTAACGTAATTTTTGAGTTCTAAATTCTGGTTTTTCAGATCATCTAGTTTATGTATAGTGGATAAATGTATTTGCAATTGTCTGAAGTCTTATTCATCAACATATTATGTTTTTTTTTTTAATTTGAAATGATGTAACCCAACAATGAATAATGATAATATTAACGTAATTTTTGTGTTCTATATTCTAGTTTTGGGTTCAACTAATCTAACTAAAGGTGACTAATGTATTTGCAATTGTCTGAAGTCTTATTCAACAATAACTTATGTGTTTTTTTTATTTGAAATGTTTTACCCCATCAATGAAAAATGTTAATATTAATGTAATAATTGAGTTCTAAATTCTAGTTTTCTGAACATCTAGTTAATTTATAGTGGATAAATGTATTTGCAATTGTCTGAAGTCTTATTCGTCAACAAATTATGTTTTTTTTTAATTTGAAATGTTGTACCCCAACAAAGAATATGTTAATATCAACATATTTATTGACTTCTTAATTCTAGTTTTGCATACAACTAATCTATATATAGGTGACTAATGTATTTGCAATTGTCTGAAGTCTTATTTATCAACATATTATGTTTATTCTTTAATTTGAAATGATGTAACCCAACAATGAATAATGTTAATATTAACGTAATTTTTCAGTTCTAAATTCTGGTTTTTCAGATCATCTAGTTTATGTATAGTGGATAAATGTATTTGCAATGGTCTGAAGTCTTATTCATCAACATATTATGTTTTTTTTTTTAATTTGAAATGATGTAACCCAACAATGAATAATGATAATATTAACGTAATTTTTGTGTTCTATATTCTAGTTTTGGGTTCAACTAATCTAACTAAAGGTGACTAATGTATTTGCAATTGTCTGAAGTCTTATTCAACAACAACTTATGTGTTTTTTTTATTTGAAATGATTTACCCCATCAATGAAAAATGTTAATATTAACGTAATAATTGAGTTCTAAATTCTAGTTTTCTGAACATGTAGTTTATTTATAGTGGATAAATGTATTTGCAATTGTCTGAAGTCTTCTTCATCAACATATTATGTTTTTTTTTTAATTTGAAATGATGTACCCCAACAATGAATAATGTTAATATCAACGTATTTATTGACTTTTAAATTCTAGTTTTGCCTTTAACTAATCTATCTATAGGTGACTAATGTATTTGCAATTGCCTGAAGTCTTATTCAACAACAATTTATGTGTTTTTTTTATTTGAAATGATTTACCCCATCAATGAAGAATGTTAATATTAACGTAATAATTGAGTTCTAAATTCTAGTTTTCTGAACATCTAGTTAAATTATAGTGGATAAATGTATTTGCAATTGTCTGAAGTCTTCTTCATCAACATATTATGTTTTTTTTTTAATTTGAAATGATATACCCCAACAATGAATAATGTTAATATCAACGTATTTATTGACTTTTAAATTCTAGTTTTGCGTACAACTAATCTATCTATAGGTGAATAATGTATTTGCAATTGCCTGAAGTGTTATTCAACAACAACTTATGTGTTTTTTTTATTTGAAATGATTTACCCCATCAATGAAAAATGTTAATATTAACGTAATAATTGAGTTCTAAATTCTAGTTTTCTGAACATCTAGTTAATTTATAGTGGATAAATGTATTTGCAATTGTCTGAAGTCTTCTTCATCAACATATTATGTTTTTTTTTTTAATTTGAAATGATGTAACCCAACAATGAATAATATTAATATCATTGTATTTATTGACTTCTAAATTCTAGTTTTGCGTACAACTAATCTATCTATAGGTGACTAATGTATTTGCAATTGTCTGAAGTCTTATTCATCAACATATTATGTTTATTCTTTAATTTGAAATGATGTAACCCAACAATGAATAATGTTAATATTAACGTAATTTTTGAGTTCTAAATTCTGGTTTTTCAGATCATCTAGTTTATGTATAGTGGATAAATGTATTTGCAATTGTCTGAAGTCTTATTCATCAACATATTATGTTTTTTTTTTTAATTTTAAATGATGTAACCCAACAATGAATAATGATAATATTAACGTAATTTTTGTGTTCTATATTCTAGTTTTGGGTTCAACTAATCTAACTAAAGGTGACTAATGTATTTGCAATTGTCTGAAGTCTTATTCAACAATAACTTATGTGTTTTTTTTATTTGAAATGATTTACCCCATCAATGAAAAATGTTAATATTAACGTAATAATTGAGTTCTAAATTCTAGTTTTCTGAACATCTAGTTAATATATAGTGGATAAATGTATTTGCAATTGTCTGAAGTCTTCTTCATCAACATATTATGTTTTTTTTTTAATTTGAAATGATGTACCCCAACAATGAATAATGTTAATATCAACGTATTTATTGACTTTTAAATTCTAGTTTTGCCTTTAACTAATCTATCTATAGGTGACTAATGTATTTGCAATTGCCTGAAGTCTTATTCAACAACAATTTATGTGTTTTTTTTATTTGAAATGATTTACCCCATCAATGAAGAATGTTAATATTAACGTAATAATTGAGTTCTAAATTCTAGTTTTCTGAACATCTAGTTAAATTATAGTGGATAAATGTATTTGCAATTGTCTGAAGTCTTCTTCATCAACATATTATGTTTTTTTTTTAATTTGAAATGATGTACCCCAACAATGAATAATGTTAATATCAACGTATTTATTGACTTTTAAATTCTAGTTTTGCCCTTAACTAATCTATCTATAGTTGACTAATGTATTTGCAATTGCCTGAAGTCTTATTTAACAACAACTTATGTGTTTTTTTTATTTGATATGATTTACCCCATCAATGAAAAATGTTAATATTAACGTAATAATTGAGTTCTAAATTCTAGTTTTCTGAACATCTAGTTAATTTATAGTGGATTAATGTATTTGCAATTGTCTGAAGTCTTCTTCATCAACATATTATGTTTTTTTTTTAATTTGAAATGATGTACCCCAACAATGAATAATGTTAATATCAACGTATTTATTGACTTTTAAATTCTAGTTTTGCGTACAACTAATCTATCTATAGGTGACTAATGTATTTGCAATTGCCTGAAGTCTTATTCAACAACAACTTATGTGTTTTTTTTATTTGAAATGATTTACCCCATCAATGAAAAATGTTAATATTAACGTAATAATTGAGTTCTAAATTCTAGTTTTCTGAACATCTAGTTAATTTATAGTGGATAAATGTATTTGCAATTGTCTGAAGTCTTCTTCATCAACATATTATGTTTTTTTTTTAATTTGAAATGATTTACCCCAACAATGAATAATGTTAATATCAACGTATTTATTGACTTTTAAATTCTAGTTTTGCGTACAACTAATCTATCTATAGGTGACTAATGTATTTGCAATTGCCTGAAGTCTTATTCAACAACAACTTATGTGTTTTTTTTATTTGAAATGATTTACCCCATCAATGAAGAATGTTAATATTAACGTAATAATTGAGTTCTAAATTCTAGTTTTCTGAACATCTAGTTAAATTATAGTGGATAAATGTATTTGCAATTGTCTGAAGTCTTCTTCATCAACATATTATGTTTTTTTTTTAATTTGAAATGATGTACCCCAACAATGAATTATGTTAATATCAACGTATTTAGTGACTTCTAAATTCTAGTTTTGCGTACAACTAATTTATCTATAGATGACTAATGTATTTGCAATTGTCTGAAGTCTTATTCATCAACATATTATGTTTATTCTTTAATTTGAAATGATGTAACCCAACAATGAATAATGTTAATATTAACGTCATTTTTGAGTTTTAAATTCTGGTTTTTCTGATCATCTAGTTTATGTATAGTGGATAAATGTATTTGCAATTGTCTGAAGTCTTATTCATCAACATATTATGTTTTTTTTTTTAATTTGAAATGATGTAACCCAACTATGAATAATATTAATATCATTGTATTTATTGACTTCTAAATTCTAGTTTTGCGTACAACTAATCTATCTATAGGTGACTAATGTATTTGCAATTGTCTGAAGTCTTATTCATCAACATATTATGTGTTACGCTGGTTAATAAATTTAACGCATTTTCTTTAGTGGACTGTAAATTTTATTTTTATTTTTACACGATATTATGCTAGACACAGTGCTCACGTCCGACTAACAGCAGTGCAAGAGGGAGACACCGATCTAGCGACAATTAACATTAATAATAATAATAATAATAAGACAAAAATACACTGATAACGACCAGGTACTCATTAAAGTGCATAGATAGCAATAATATATAATAAGCATACGTGACAAGCCGCCCGCCTTGAAATAACATTTCAAATAATAATTCAAATTATTTAAACAAAATTTAATTACATCTAATAAGCATATTATTATACAAACCAAATAAACAAAATATATTTTTTTTTTTACAAATTACAATTACCCACAAATGGCAATGGACATAATTGCCTGACGGCTCTACGAAAAGTTCCATTCGCCGTTTTAACGTCAACCACGCGTATAACACCGTCTTGCCCTGGTATGACATTGATAATCCGACCTAAACGCCATTTCATTGGTGGAAGGTTTTCATCGCGCATGAGTACAATGGAATCTTCCTTCAGTTTGACACCCTTTTCGCTTGCCCACTTTGCCCGTTCCTGAAGTTGGGACAGATACTCTTTGCTCCACCGTCTCCATAGAATATCCGAATATTGTGACACGCGTCGCCAACGAGATAGATAATTTGTTGGTACGTTTGTGTCATCAATTTCTGGTATGGCGGAGAGAGAGTCACCGATGAGAAAATGCCCGGGAGTTAAATGAGACATATCACTAGGATCGGAGGACATAAGTGTTAAAGGACGACTATTTAGACACGCCTCTGCTCGGGTTATAATAGTTAGCAACTCCTCGTAAGTAAAGTACGAATCACCCAAGACTTTGGATAATAAAGATTTCATGGATTTTACACCTGCTTCCCATAGACCGCCGAAGTGAGGTGAACGGGCAGGTATGAATTTCCAATCAATGCCTAAATCTGATAACGTATCCATAGTCCTTTTTTTATTTTCGTCACTATGAAATAATTGGTACCATTCCTTTAGTTTCCGGTTGGCCCCTACGAAATTCGTTGCATTATCTGAGTATATTACCATGCTTTTTCCCCGACGGTCAAAAAATCTATTTAATGCGCGTATAAAAGCATCGGTGCTCAGGTCACTGACGAGCTCGAGATGTATAGCTCGCGTAGCTAAACAAATAAAAACGCTTACATAAGACTTCACTTTCGGGGCATTTCTTCGAGTGCTAGTTTTAACCATGAAGGGCCCGGCGAAGTCTACTCCACATCTTAGAAACGCGCGGCCTGGAGATACCCGATGTTTAGGCAGATCACCCATTATCGGTTGCATTATAATAGGTTTTTGTTTAAAACAAATAACGCATTTATTTACTATGTTTCGTGCTAAATTGCGACCGTTAATTGGCCAGTAGCTCATGCGTACCGACGATAACATAGCTTGTGGACCTCCATGCATTAGTGTTACGTGCTCATTACATAACAATAATTTCGTGAAATTACTATTTGGTGGTAACACTATAGGGTTACGCTGGAATATCGAAATTGATGCTGCATGTTTTAATCGTCCACCCACGCGTATTATATTATTCTTATCTAAGAACGGTCGCAGACGAAATAACTTACTCTTACTTGATATTGCCTCTCCGTTAAGCATAGATTTTATCTCATTAGCAAACTCATTTCTTTGAACAACTTTAATTAATGCCGTTTTTGCCAATTTTATTTCGTCAGCACTTAAATTACCAATCAGTCGGCACCGATCGCCTGGTTTGTCGGTTTTACGTAAGCAATTAGCTTTAAATCGTAAACAATATGCTACGACTCTTATCAATTTACCGAAAGACGAATACCGATTTATGATATTTATATCCCTTGCCGTAGTGCATAGAGCGCTTATCTCATTTATTTTTGTTTCTGCGCTCTCCTCGTTGCAATCTAATGAGCGGTTCGTTGTATCAGGCCACTCGTTTTCGTGTCGTGACAACCAACTTGGCCCGTTCCACCAAACTGATAAACTAGCTAATTGGGTGGGACAACAACCGCGTGAAATCACGTCAGCTGGATTATCGACACCGCTAATGTGAAACCAGTTTGAGGGAGACGTGATCTCTTGAATTTGACCAACTCGGTGTGCTACGAAGGTTTTCCATTTTTTCGACGTTGACGTAATCCAGCACCATGTGACGCTGGAATCGGTCCAATAATATGCTTTACTGATTGACAATTTCAACCTTGGTACGATCTTATTTGCTACCTTTGCTAGCAATAGAGCGGCGCACAATTCCAATCGTGGTAGCGACAATATTTTTAGTGGTGCTACCTTTGACTTTGCGCAAATTAATTGTATCTTATGTTTGTTATTCATGTCCGTACAACGTAAATACAAACAACATCCATATGCCTTAATACTCGCGTCCGCGAAACCGTGTATTTGTATCGAGTGTATTTTATCGTTTATCGTAATTTGACGCGGAATTTTAATTGCATTTAGATGCGATAATTCGGATTTGTATTTATACCACTCACTGCTTATCTTTTCCGAAACCGGTTCTGACCAAGATAAACCCTCTTTCCATAACTCTTGCATGATTAATTTTGCACATACTATTACCGGACCAATTAAGCCGAGTGGGTCGTATATACGTGCAATATCGGACAATATGTTGCGTTTAGTAAGAGGCGTTACTAACGACGTTTCATTTATCTTATATTTAAGTTCATCGGTGTGAGAGTCCCAATATAGACCAAGTATTCTAGTTAAATCATTACTTGTCTCTTGAAAATCCACTAAGCCATCATTGTTGTCGAAACCATCTCGAATTATATCCAAATCGTTAGACGCCCATTTACCTAGCTCTAATTTAGCTGTAGACATTAATTTGATAAGTGCATTGCGTATCTCGATTGCGTCTTTCTTTGTAGCTGCGCCGCTGATAAAATCGTCCATATAAAAATCATGTGCAATTAATGGTGCTACTGTTGGATATTGAACTTGTCCGATTTCCGATAATCTTTGTAAGCAAGCCGTCGCGAGATAAGACGCAGGTACTGTCCCATAGGTGACAGTGTTTAATCGATATATCTTTATAGGGTCATTATCGTTCTCTCTCCACAATATACGCTGATAATCACGATGTTGCTCACAGACCTGTATCTGTCGGTACATTTTTTTTATATCGGCAGTTAACACAAAATTGTGCGTGCGAAATCTGGCTAATATGTGAATTAATTCTTCTTGTATTGACGGTCCCTTTTGTAGTACGTCGTTTAAACTAAACCCACTTTCTGTTTTTGTTGATGCATCAAATACTACGCGTAATTTTGTTGTGAGACTGTTTTCATTTTGGACGCAATGGTGAGCTAGATAGCACATACGACCGGGCAATTCGATTTCTTCGTTATCCATATTCTGTGTCATATGGTTTAATTTTTCATATTCGTTCATAAATTTTACGTAATCCTTTTTCAGCGAGGGATTTTTTCTAAATCGCCTTTCTATTGCGAATAATCTTCCTTTTGCGATGTCGTAGGAATTGCCTAATTTTGAGACGTTTCCGCGAAACGGTAGATGTACGACAAATCGACCGCTCTCGCTGCGACTAACGTTCTGCTTGAAATGTTGTTCACAAGTTTGTTCTTCCATCGTGTACGGTTTGCTTTGGCCATAATCCTCGACGCGCCAAAACTGTTGTATTACATTTTCTAAAGACTCATATTTGTTTTCATGACTGTTTGATGCATAACAGGAAATCGTGTTTTTTATGTTTGTGTCATTTGATGTTAAACCAGAAATAATATATCCAAATTTAGACTCGCGATATACAGGGCCATTTGACTCCGGTTTATACTGCTGAGCTCCCACAATATCATAAAAATGACGTGCTCCAATTAATATGTCAATTTTCTGCGGAACGTTATATGACGGATCCGCAAGTGTAATCTTTTCGAGTTTCACCTTACTTTTAGACACACTCCGCGCAGGTAACTCTCCCGTGATTTTTGGAACAATTAATAATTGCGTGTTTATTTCATAATCACTCACACGCGATTTGATTCTTAACGATACCGTTGCCGTCACGTTTTGTTTTGAATTCCCAATGCCGTAAACAATATGATTAGTCTTATTTTTAATTAATTTTAAACTGTTTACCAACTCCGCACAAATGAAATGATTAGTAGACCCCGAATCGAGCAATGCCCGGGCGTAAGTCTTCTCGCCGTTTAAGCCGAATACTTCTACTACTGCGGTACCTAGCAACACGTTATCTGTCTCGTTAGCGACATGTGCTGTCGTTGACGTCGTAGCCATCTGTTCACCTTTATCTGTGTTTACTACTTGTTCGTTGATATTAGGTTTTTGGTTTAAATGTAACATCGTGTTATGTGGTTTATTACATTTAAAACAATATTTACCAAAACATTTACTACCGCTGTGTTTGCGTAAACAAATTTTGCACAGATCCAGTTGGACTACTTTGTCAATACGATCACGTGCCGATAAAGAAGTAAATACGGGACATTTATAAATAGTGTGCGGCTGATTACACGCATAGCATATAGCCGTAGCTGTCGATGTAAATGCCGTTGAACTTGTTGCGGCTTTGTATTTATTATTTTTAATAAACTTTGAAAGACCTTTTTCCTTTTTTGCAGACTCTGTATTTATATATTTCGACGATTCAATGGATTCGGATATTTGGAATCGATCCTCTATGAACTGGATTAATTCCGTAACGGACGGTATTTTGTCCTTGACCGATTTACTCTCCCACTCTTTCAACGTCTCGTTGTTTAATTTTGAACACAGTATATGCAACAACAGTGGACCCCACTCTTTCGGCTTCTGTCCAAGCGTTTCTAGAGCTTTCATATTGCTGACGAGATCGTCGGAAAATTGACGTAATTTTGTCGAGGTGCTCTCGTTTATTGGAGGCAAATCCACAATATTTTTTACGTGCGTCTGTATCAAAATTTTTTTGTTATCGTATCTATTGATCAGACTTTTCCAAGCTATATCATAATTTGTTGCGGTAGTTTCCAAATATTTTATACAACTTGCTGCGTCGTTTGACAGAGATGACCTTAAATAGAAAAACTTTTCTATGGCAGTCAAGTCCTCGTTAGTATGCATTACAGACATATAAATATCCTTAAATGACATCCATTCGTCATATTTTCCTGAAAAAACTGGAATATTTAATGGAGCCAATCTAACTATTGATTTCGTACTGCCTCTTTGTGTTTTTTCTTCGCTGTTTTGACCCCAATCGATCAAATTTATTGTTTCGACCTTCGAATTTTCCCTTTTTGACGCTCTTATACATATCTCGGCTTCTGACATGACCTTAAAGTACAAGTTTTCAAATTCTATTCGGTAGGGATAATGTTCACTTGTATTTCGTATTTCTTCGTCGTTGTCCTCTATTGCCGATTGTACCTTTTCAAATTCGTACCAGTTCTCTTCTATTTTTGCTTTACGAATCTCAATCTGTACGACTTCTCGTCCTTCTGATTGTATATAAGTTGAGAATCTAGTTATCGCTGCCTTTAATTGGCCTCTTCGCGCTATCAGTGCTGATATGTTTTCAGCCATATTTAATGCTCTTGTATATAGGTATAATTGCCAACCGTTCAATGTATCGACCCTATTTAAAATTATTGAATAATGGGGTATCCAATAATTATATAATCTATATGATTGTTGCTACGAGTTGTACTTTGTACCTGTCTGCTATGGGCGGACTCTGTTAGTTTTTATTATTTATAAATAATTAATTTTACTAACTACGAATTGCTAACGCTACCTAACCCTTGAATACGTGTCTATTTTGTAGTTTAAGGAATAAGGGAACTATGATAATTTTTATACGATAGGAATGACTCTCTTACCTTGATTTTTATTCGTTAGCTCATCCCGCGATGTGAATTTTCAACACGAACCTCTTTTTGAATTTCACTGACACGATAACCAGTTTGAAATCGACATGAGATAATACACGACACTCTTGCGATCCGGCCGATGGACCAAATGTTACGCTGGTTAATAAATTTAACGCATTTTCTTTAGTGGACTGTAAATTTTATTTTTATTTTTACACGATATTATGCTAGACACAGTGCTCACGTCTGACTAACAGCAGTGCAAGAGGGAGACACCGATCTAGCGACAATTAACATTAATAATAATAATAATAAAAAGACAAAAATACACTGATAACGACCAGGTACTCATTAAAGTGCATAGATAGCAATAATATATAATAAGCATACGTGACATTATGTTTATTCTTTAATTTGAAATGATGTAACCCAACAATGAATAATGTTAATATCATTGTATTTATTCACTTCTAAATTCTAGTTTTGCTTACAACTAATCTATCTATAGATGACTAATGTATTTGCAATTGCCTGAAGTCTTATTTAACAACAACTTATGTGTTTTTTTTATTTGAAATGATGTACCCAAACAATGAATAATGTTAATATCAACGTATTTATTGACTTCTAAATTCTAGTTTTGCGTACAACTAATCTATCTATAGATGACTAATGTATTTGCAATTGTCTGAAGTCTTATTCATCAACATATTATATTTATTCTTTAATTTGAAATGATGTAACCCAACAATGAATAATGTTAATATTAACGTCATTTTTGGGTTTTAAATTCTGGTTTTTCTGATCATCTAGTTTATGTATAGTGGATAAATGTATTTGCAATTGTCTGAAGTCTTATTCATCAACATATTATGTTTTTTTTTTAATTTGAAATGATGTACCCCAACAATAAATAATGTTAATATCAACGTATTTATTGACTTCTAAATTCTAGTTTTGCGTACAACTAATCTATCTATAGGTGACTAATGTATTTGCAATTGCCTGAAGTCTTATTCATCAACATATTATGTTTATTCTTTAATTTGAAATGATGTAACCCAACAATGAATAATGTTAATATTAACGTAATTTTTGAGTTCTAAATTCTGGTTTTTCAGATCATCTAGTTTATGTATAGTGGATAAATGTATTTGCAATTGTCTGAAGTCTTATTCATCAACATATTATGTTTATTCTTTAATTTGAAATGATGTAACCCAACAATGAATAATGATAATATTAACGTAATTTTTGTGTTCTATATTCTAGTTTTGGGTTCAACTAATCTAACTAAAGGTGACTAATGTATTTGCAATTGTCTGAAGTCTTATTCAACAACAACTTATGTGTTTTTTTTATTTGAAATGATTTACCCCATCAATGAAAAATGTTAATATTAACGTAATAATTGAGTTCTAAATTCTAGTTTTCTGAACATCTAGTTAATTTATAGTGGATAAATGTATTTGCAATTGTCTGAAGTCTTCTTCATCAACAAATATTTTTTTTTTTTTTAATTTGAAATGATGTACCCCAACAATGAATAATGTTAATATTAACGTAAGTTTTGAGTTCTATATTCTAGTTTTGGGTTCAACTAATCTAACTAAAGGTGACTAATGTATTTGCAATTGTCTGAAGTCTTATTCATCAACATATTATGTTTATTCTTTAATTTGAAATGATGTAACCCTTCAATGAATAATGTTAATATTAACGTAATTTCTGAGTTTTAAATTCTGGTTTTTCTGATCATCTAGTTTATGTATCGTGGATAAATGTATTTGCAATTGTCTGAAGTCTTATTCATCAACAAATTATTTTTTTTTTTTTTAATTTGAAATGATGTAACCCAACAATGAATAATGATAATATTAACGTAATTTTTGTGTTCTATATTCTAGTTTTGGGTTCAACTAATCTAACTAAAGGTGACTAATGTATTTGCAATTGTCTGAAGTCTTATTCAACAACAACTTATGTGTTTTTTTATTTGAAATGATTTACCCCATCAATGAAAAATGTTAATATTAACGTAATAATTGAGTTCTAAATTCTAGTTTTCTGAACATCTAGTTAAATTATAGTGGATAAATGTATTTGCAATTGTCTGAAGTCTTCTTCATCAACATATTATGTTTTTTTTTTAATTTGAAATGATGTACCCCAACAATGTGTCGCGGTCCTGTGAGGAGTCGCGAGGATGAGGTGGTGCGGGGTCTTTTGACCACGTGAATAAAAAAAAACAAAAAAAATAAATAACGAAACGACGAGTGGAGTTTATTTTGTAGCGTATTTATGAGCGAGAGCTAAAAAAAAAACAACAGGCAACGGAGAACAGAATTCTACGCAAAACCGTAAAGAAGAAAAAAAAAAGAGAACAACGATGACGGGTGGTGCAACGATCTGCGGCCGCGGGTTGAACGTCTCGTATCAGTCGTCGGAAAACTAGTGACTTTATAATCCGGTTCACCCAACGGCCGGCCGACGGTTCACAGCGCGGGTGTCGCGCGCTGGCGTCGTCTGTCGTCGATTGGCGGTTTGTTTGAGAAGCGTAGCGCGGCTTTCCGCGTAAAAGGCTATTTGAATTCAAACAGCTATTACGCGGGACCGCGTCATACTCCCCCCCCAAACTGCCAACGGCGGTGGTGTTCCGGCCGTTGCCGGTGTTGTCAAAGGTTGTGTGTGGAGGGTGGGTGTGGTAAACACCTGTCCGTGGGCACGTTTTTCCAGCTGTGTTCAGCGGACGTGGCCCTGGTGGTGTCTAGTCATGTTGGGGGAACGTGGGGAGACTGAAGTACATGAGGCTGACCTCCATGTCTTCAGTGCCAGCCATGCCTGCGTCGGTCTCGCCTAACAGGTCCGCCTCCTCTTCCGGGGATATTTCCATATCCGCGGTTTGAGGGGTCGCGGCTGTTGGTTCTTCCGCGGTTCCGGTTGTTCCGGAAGTGGTTGTCACTTCCGGTACCGTGACCACGGTGAGGTCCGGTGTCGCAGGTTCTGGCTGTGGCGGGACGGGGGCTGGTGTTGGCGCCGGTTTTTCCAGGCGGTGCTGCTGGGACGTCTGCTTTGACTTGTAGTCCCGCATCCGCTGTTTGTTCCGGCGCTGGCGGGCGTTGAGTGAAACCGGTGGTGTTGCGTCGGTGGTGTTGTCCCTTTTTGGCAGCGGGTTGACGGGCGGTCCTGGAGGCGGGATGGTTGATGTCCTCGGTGCCGGTACTGGTCTCTCCATCAGTGGGTGGGGAGGCAGTCTCGCCGGTGCCCGACTTGTTGTTGTTGGTGGCGCCGGTCGAGTTCGGGTCGCCGGTCGTGCTGCGGCTACCGGTCGTGCCGTGGCCGTCGGTCGAGTCACCCGCCTGGGGCTGCGCGACATATTGAGCCGCATTGCGGTTGCGGGTTCGCCGCTCGTCGCCCTTTGGAAGACGACGGTCCGGTCCTCCCACCCACGCGTGTAGGCGGCCCACAGTACCGGGTCCCGCTGCAACTGCGCCGTGGTCATCTGGCGGACCCGTGCCGCCGTGGTGGTGTTGGTGCCCTCCTCCATGCTGACTGACCTCAGCAGCTGCTGGCTGCGTTCCAGCAGTTCCGCCGCTTGTTGGAGGGTGCTGGATGTGGCTGGTGGTTGACGCTCCATTGGTGCTATTCCGACTGAAATGATGTACACCAAATGCTATTGTGGGTTTATGGTTGGGGTG
Organism: Metopolophium dirhodum; assembly: GCF_019925205.1. Lineage (NCBI taxonomy): Eukaryota > Metazoa > Arthropoda > Insecta > Hemiptera > Aphididae > Metopolophium > Metopolophium dirhodum. The sequence goes on from NC_083560.1 coordinate 152,578,719, forward strand.
GGGGTTGGGTGGGGGGTGTTTTGGGCGCTGCGGTGTTTGCGCGTTTTAGGCAGGACACGTGGATCTTGCGTGTTGGCTGCTGGTCTGTGGTGAACACACCTTTGCTTACGCGTTTGTGTAGCTTTACCGGTCCCCACCATTTCGGTGCGAAGCCGGCGTGAAATTTTTTGTGCGCGTTTGACAGGTGGTGTGCCTTGTAGTACACTGTGTCACCTGTTTTGTACTTTGTGTCCGTCGGCCCACCTGTTACCGGTGGTGCGGTCAGTACATTGTTTTCGCGACTCGCCCTAGCCATGTTTATTTGTTCGATCGGGTTGTCCGCTGTCCGCGACAGTATCCAGTCCCCCGGCCTTTTTCCCTCTCTCCCGAGGACGAGTACCGATGGTGGATATCCTGTCCGGTCGTTACGCCTGTTCCTGATCGAAAAAAGAATGGGGGCTAGCTTGGTGTCCCAGGTGTTGTGGTTGCCGTCGATGAGTAGCGCGCGTAGACCTTTTTTTAATTCCTGGTTACGGCGTTCGACTGGGTTGGCCCTCGGGTGATATACCGGAGTTGTCCAGCCCTCGGCCCCCCACTGTTCGATCGCTTTACGCATATCGTTTGCTACGAACTGTGGGCCGTTATCGCTTAAGCACACACGGGGGTATCCGAAACGTGAAAAGAATTCTCGTTCAAGCGTTTCGGTTATTGTTTTTGTAGTGGCTGTTCCGAGGGGGTATGCCTCGGTCCATCTACTAAACAGATCCGTGGCGACCAGTATGTATTGTTTTCCCCTACTCGTACGCGGGTAGGGGCCCATGAGGTCTATGCTAACCACCTCCCAGGGGTGTCGGGGTATTCTGGTGGTCGCGGGGTCATCTGCGCGCGTGTTCAGTGGTTTGGTACACGCGCATATGTGACACGACTTGACGTACAGTCGGATGTCGTTTTTTTGTCCTTTCCAAAAAAACCGTTGTTTTACCGCTCTGTACGTTTCTTTCCAGCCCGGGTGGTTTGCGAGTACGTGATCGTGGTATGTCCAGATCACGTTCTGCGTCTTGTCCTTTGGGATGACTATGGGTGTGTGTTCGCCCAAATTTATCCGCAGAAGACCGTCGGTAAAAATGTATTTATTTTTTTTATCCGTGGTACTTCCGGTATTGTGCGCTGGGTCGTCCGTTGTCATGTTGCGCGCTGTGTCTCGTGTATTGGGGTCATTGGCCTGCCATGTCACGAGCATAGCGTGTGTCATTGTGGGACCACTAGTGGTGTTAGCCGGGTCCGTCGTGGCGAACAGATTGTCGGCCGGTGAGCTAGTAGCAGTGGTGAGTGGTGAGGTGGGTACTCCTACTAGTCGTTCCTCGAGGTGTTCCTCGTCTACCGGTGACCCGGTGGTTGGGTTGCGGGATAGCATGTCCGGCGCCTCGTTCTGTACGCCGGGCACATGTGTGGTTTTGTAGTCCAGGTTAGCCAGCTGTAGTGCCCACCTGGTTAACTTGGAATTTGTGTTTTTGGCTCGGTGGAGCCATGTGAGTGCCGAGTTGTCGGTGAATAGGTCAAAGCGGCGGGCCTCTAGGTATGGTCTAAACTTGTCGGTTGCCCAGATTATCGCGAGGCACTCGCGTTCTACCGCGGCGTACCTTGTTTGCGTATCACTAAACTTTTTGCTTGCGTAGGCGATTATCCGCCTTTCGTCCGGGCTGTCACCCCGTTGGAAAAGGACGGCACCTGCTCCTATTTCGCTAGCATCGGTTTGTAGGCAAAACGGTTTTCCGTAATCTGGCGTCGACAGTTTTGGCAAATCGTACAGAGCGCGTTTTATTTTGGTAAATGCGGCCTGTTCGGTTTCGGTCCACGACCATTTGGTCCCCTGTTTGAGTCTATTCGTTAGGGGTGCTATGGTGTCCGCGTAGTTGTCGACAAACTGGCTGTACCAGTTGCAAACGCCCAGGAACTTCCGTAGGTCCCTCAGTTTGGTTGGTGGGGGGTAGTTTATGATGCCCTCTAGTTTCTCCGGTTGTTTGTCTATTCCTTCGGAGGTGACTAGGTGTCCGAGAAATGAAATTTCGGTGGCTCCGAATTTGCACTTTTCGGGGTTGCACGTGAGCCCGTGTCTCTGTAGACGTTCTAGAACTTTGTCCAAGTGGCACTGGTGTTCGTCCACAGTGTTCGAAAACACCACTATATCATCTAGATATACGCGGACGAACTCGTCCAGGTACCCCCTCAGGACTTCGTCCATTAATCGCACGAAGGTCATGGGGCTGTTTTTGAGGCCGAAGGAGAGGACTCGGAATTGGTATAGGCCCCGACGCGTCCGGAATGCCGTGTATTTTCGCGCGTTTTGGTTAAGTGGGACCTTCCAGTAACCCGACTTAAGGTCCAGGACACTGAATACTTTTGCGCCTCTCATCTGACGTATCAGCGTATTGAGGTCGGGCATTGGGTAAGCGTCGGACTCAGTGATATCATTGAGCCGCCTATAATCAATGCATAGTCGGGGTGAGCCGTCTTTCTTTTTTGCTAGGACGATGGGTGCGGCCCACGGGGATGTGCTCTGTTCTACCAGTCCCTGCTCTTCCATGTCCCGTATCATGGTGTCGATTGTGGCCTGTTTTACCGGTGGGTAGGGATATGGTTTGAGTGCTATGGGTGTTTGATTTTTGAGGAGGATGTCGTGTTCAATTAACCTGGTGCGTCCTACCCTACCGTTGAATACGTCCGGATAGTTGCGTACTACTTCGGCGAGTTTCGCGCGTGTGTGGTGGTCACCGTTTATTGTTAATTTGTCGACATCTAGTGCTGGGGTTGGGGTGGGTGTCCGCCCTTTCCAGCACGCTGTTGTTCTCCTATCCGAACCTAAATGGATAGTGCTCGTTGTGTAGTCCCAGGTGACTTCGTTTTGTACGAGAAAGTCGTGACCTAGGAGCATATCGCAGTACAAATTTTCCAGAATGGCTGCGTTGAAGGTGACCGTGAGGTCTCCGATTCTGGCTACGAATGTGGAGGTACCACTTGTCGTGGTGGTATGTCCGTCCGCCATTCGTACCTGAGTTGGTTGTCCGTGTGGGGGTGTGCCATATTTATGTGCTATGTTCGGGCTTACATACGATTTTTGTGCTTGTGAGTCGAGTAGTGCTGTTACGGGGCCTGACCTAAATTCGAGTTCGACCGCGGGGGTCGGAATTTTGTCGGGGCATACACGTTTAGCGTTATTCGACGGTGGTTGTGATGCATAGCTGGGTAACTGGTTCTTAACCGCGTTATCGGTACTATGGGGAGCGGTTTGCACCGCCATTACCAGAGCATCCGTTTCGGTTACCTCTGTGCTATGGGTGTGTACCGTATGAGTACGTGTTAATTCCGTAGTAGGGGTCGTTGTGTGTGGTGATGATGACCTGCTACTTAACGGAATTTTAATGTTTTTGATGGGTGATATATCTGATGACGCCGAGTTTATCGATGCGCGTTTGATAGTTATATCCCCGTCTGTATTGCCGAGCGTTGTGTGTGGTGGCGTGGTTGTATGTGTGTGTGTGTTTGAGGCGGCGGCGTGGACAATTGTCCGTCGACTCATTTCCCGTTTCCCGAACGCGGCGTGTTCCCGGGGCAGTCACTGTTCCAGTGAGGACCTCCACAGTACCTGCACGGGTTGGGCGGTTGCGTTTTACCTGCAGTACCGTCCCGTGTACGCGGTTGCAGCTTCGGTTGGGGCGGGTGGGTTTGGGAATGTGATTTGTACGCCGGTTTCTGCTGCTGTTGTGTGGGCGTTTAATCTGGTGTGTATTCCAGGATTCCAGCTACCCGGCGGAGGTCTCCAAAAGTCACTGGTCTCTGCAATCGGATATGCGTGCGGTATTCGTTGCGCGTTAGACCGGCTATCGTACCGACTAGCTGTGTTTCAGATAGCCCGGTATTGACGCGGCGCGCGAGTTGGTTTTTTTGTGTCCCGAACTCCGTAAGCGATTGCGTTTGTGTTTGTCGGACGGATACTATCTCGGCCCGCAGTCGTGATTGTATTTCCACGTTGTCGAATTTTTCTAAAAATTCGGCACGGAACTCATCCCAGGTGAGGTCCAGTAGTCTGATGGTGTTCCACCATGTACTGGCTGCACCCTTCAGCTGCTGCGTGACAATATTAGTCCAGGCCGACCTATCTATACGCGTTTGGTACAATATCGATTCCGCCTTGTGTATGAATCGTACCGGGTCCTCAGGCGTTGTTCCGAGGAACTCCGGCAGCGAATGTTTCGCTGCACATACGTCGTCGTATGGTATCAGCGTCGATTGTTGTGACGCATAGGTGTGTGTGGAGGAGGGGGCATTGTATAAATTTGGCGTGTCATCGAAACGTACCGAACGTTCGGCGTGCTGGTTACCCGCGGACGGCGGTTCGCGTGCCGCGGAGTACCTCGTACCGTATTCCGTGTTGTTCGATGACACATTGTGGTGGGGGCGGGTCGGTGCTGTCCCTTCCGGTTGGTGTTCCGGTGCTTGGCGTGCCATACCCATTTCTAGGCGTCGCATTGTTTCTGCAATGCGGCGTTGGTCGTCGCCAAAGCGGGCCATGCAGTCCTCGAGCATGGTCAGTCGCGATTCCAGACTGTGCCCATGCGCCGAGTTTTCCGCCGCTTGCCGTACCTCCTTAATTATGGACCGACTCGCTTGAATCATGTCCATAGCCTGTTGGTGTGTGGGTGTGTGTGGTTTATTGGTGGTGGTGTTCGGTGGCTGGGCGGGTGATGATTCGACCGGTTGGTTTTCCCTTTGTCCGGCGTCAAGTATTTGACCTGTTGGCGGGTTGTTTCCGGTATGCCCGGCGGGTTCCATAGGCGGTGTAGTGATCCCTCACTGCTCGCTTATATTTTTGAGTTCGTCGACGTTGATGGTGAATGTAGGAGAAAAGGTTGTAGAGCGACAAGTTACACAAGTTAGTTATAAGTAATTTATTTAAAAAGTAATTAATTTCGTATATAAATTTGAGGACAGAGCGAAAAGCATCTGCCCGAGAAGTTAGTGACTGCGTAGTGCAGACTCTGTACTAAATCCTAATTTGCTATAGACTCTATCTTATATTTATATAAAATCTATATGTATAAAAAAATGTACACGGTAGAGCCCAGGAGGTGGATATCTGAAAGGGAACCGGAGCTGGACGTTGTTATTGCAAAACAACCCGAATGTACGATTGGCACTCTTCTTTATTGGCACTTAAATTATTATAGGTTTGTTTTGCAGATATTTGATGTCGAAGTTTTAATTACGTCGTAAAACTCTAGGTACGTATATGTACGCGATTCTTGGAATCGAATAGTTGAAAGTTAATCTCCTTGTTGTTGTTGTCCTACCGCGGAAAGGTACTTAATATATTCGTAGAAACGCAGGTTTACTACATTCCTCCCCTCGAAGATGGAAGTCCCCGACTTCCACTAATTCAAGAATGTTCGCAGTGTTGGGTAGCCGGTAGGGCTGTTTCTTGGCGCGAGTGGGAACTCGACCATGTCGACTCCTCTTAATGACATCACTGGGTTTGCATTAAGTTCCTCTGTTTCTTCCTGTGACTGTGCTACTTCCGTGTGATTTGTTACTGTTTTTGTTTTAACCATATTTATTATTAATATGATTACTGCCATAAAAATACTACTTGTTATTACATATAATATATAATCGTTGCGCTCTTGCGCGTCCTTTAGCTCGTCAATTTTGTTGTCGACTTTCCGTTGTTTTTCTAATTGCTTGTTTGACCCTGACACTTTATGTAGGTCCTCCATGTTATTTGTTTTAACATGGTAATCTTCCATTAAGTTGTTGTTGTCGGTGAACGGCATATCCTTTATGTGTTCTAAAACTGATTTCGGGTTGAAATCCATATATTCAGATTTGTAATCGACTTTCCCTGGTATGAGTACGTCTCTAGCGGCGTACGCTTTACAAGTTTCATTTAAACTTAAGATACCTACACCTCTTAGTGTATGGCTGGTGGATTCTTTATCTTCGTCGCAGGTGATGAATACTAAATCGTAGTTAGTGACGTAGATCCACTCGTTTTTGAATCGTTTTTTGTGAAAGATGGATGTACCCATTTGTACGTGCATGATTTCGCAGTTTGTTGGAACTTTTATAGGATCTTGGAGTAATTGTACTTCGCATGCTGGTCTACTAGCACGTGGATGTAAAGGATTACCCTCAGGACACAAAAGGAAGTCTCTAGCGTGTTTACAATGTGTGTAATACAATTCGTCATAAAGAGCATAGTGTTCTTTCGTTTTACTTATAGCTAGATACTTATTACTAGGTTTTATATAAAAACAATCGTTTCCGGTGCACACTGGCACAGGTATTAAATTATACAAATTAAAATCATTTTGATAAATTAAAGGTAAAGAAATTATAAACACTAAGTTGTCATTTGCATAGTATATAGTAATGTCTGAGAGCTTTATCAATTCGTAAATATTTTGTATGTCTAAATCAGTTGGTAAATCGGTGCCCCCAGGTAATGATACTTTAACGTCTTTAACGTGTTCTAATAACTCTTTTGGAGATATTAAACTTGGATGAATAATTCCCATTTTAGCTTGTTGTATTACCTCTAATAGTGTGTTTGTTTCTTCTATCTGTTTTGTAATTAATAAATTAACGTGTATAAAATGTTTTGTCAAATAGTTTTTTATTTGTTGTTCCCTTGTACTGTTTGTCGTTTCGTTCACCATTAATGTTAAAGGTACCGAAGATATAATGTTGTGTGACACTATATTATTCTGTAGTTGTACTACTTTAATTTGTTCTTTTATTAGTTTAGATTGCGAAGTGCTTTGGCTTTTTGCTATATTAAAATTAAATTTTTGTATGCATTCTAAATTGCATATTCCGTATATTAATTTAGCTGCTTTTGTAACGAGTTTAGTTAAAGCATTACGTTTAGTAATTATGTGACCAATAGAATCTAAGACTTGTGTCTTTTTATTGTGTAAATTGTCAACTATAGCGGTGGCTGTTTTAAGTAAGTTGTTACAATTAAAGTTATTGGTAACTGGGTCGTGCATGTATGCAACACACAATTCGTTTGTTTTATCTATTACTTCGTTTATGTATTCGAATTCTTCGTTATATTTAGTAAGATTAATGTATGCAGTAAGATCCCATTGAGATGTAATAAGTTTCAAAGGTCCCCGGTTCTCGTAGTATAAGCCAGAGTGTCGGGTTAGTTGTTCGTCGGTGTATCGAAAAGTCCCCGACGTGAATGGTATTATCAGAAGCATAAGTCTGAAAATCGTTTCAGCTTATTAGTTTAATATAGTTTTATAATAAAAGTTTAACTTAATAGTATTCAATATACCCGTTCTACTGTTCAGGAAACTACTAATAATAGTAATATGATTACGAGTGTAAAATAAATAGAATGATAATAAAATAGTATTATAATTAATCAAATCCCATAACCCTTATAAAACGATTTGATAATAAAATCTTAAATACCGTAGTATATTATAATAATAATAATAGTAATAATAATTATACTGTAATAATAACCCGTCTCCAAAATAAAATGAATATAATTGTATGACTTAATGTATCCTACAATTTGTTTTTCTGACATAATTCGCAATGTTTAATATAATGTTTGACGTCTTTTTCCATGTGGCGCCAGTTATAATTAAGTTTTAATCTTTTCACTGTGCGCGATACACCTGCATGTCCCCCTAACGGTGAGTTATGGTGCTCGTAAATTATTAATTTCTTTTCGTCTTCGGTTAATTGTTGACCCGTGTAAATTTTTACTACAATGTCGGTTGCTTTAAAAATATGCCGAAACATTGTTCGAATACGTAAGTAACTGGTGAGTGAGGTGGACCCGTCTAATTTATTCGTAGAAAACGAGTTAATTTTATTTGTTATGCAAAACGTTTTTAAATTGTTTATGGCTTGGTAAATGACCTCGGCTTCGAGTGGTGTTGTATACGTGGCCTTAAAACCATAAATTATTAATAAATTCGGGTCTCTTTGGATAGTACAAAACTTGTTTTCTTCGGAAAACTGTATTTGACCTACGTCAATGTTTTTTATTACTTCACGCACTGCCGGGTTAGTTATGACTTTGTCTTCTGAAACTAGTATTATAACGTTCTCTGTCTCTACGGCCTTAATTATATCATTGTCGATTTCGATAATTTTTGAATTGAAGATGGGTTTGCTTTCCGCGGCTTTGAATTCATTGAACCCGTTAATTGCGTTGGTCGGACCGGTTTGTATCATTCGAATTCGTGATAAACAGTCGGCGTTCGAGTGCTCGGGGCCGGCCCGGTACGTAATGTCATAATCGTAATCGGCCAGTTGTAATCGCCAGCGCATTAACTGCGATGACGCGTCTTTAATGCCGAATAAATATGTTAAAGGTCGATGGTCGGTTATAATGTTGAAATGACGACCGTATAAATATGGTCTGAAATATTTCACGGCCCAGACGATGGCTAATAATTCCTTCTGAATAACGCTATAGTTACACTCCGCTTTATTTAATGTTCTACTGGAGTACGCGATAGGTTGGTCTTTAGGGACTTCCCCCTGAGATAAAACGGCTCCTATTGCATACTGACTTGCGTCTGTCATTAAATTGAACTTTCCCGCTTCCCAGTCGGGATAGACTAGTAACGGCGGGTTCATTAAAGCTTTTTTGAGTTCTTCAAAACTATGTTCGCAATTATCGGTCCAAACGAATGGTACGTCTTTTTTAAGTAAATAAGTTAATGGCTTTGCTATTTTTGCAAAATTATCGACGAAACGTCTATAGTAATTTAATAGTCCTAAAAATGACTTAATATCCTTTGCATTTTTCGGTTTAGGATATTCCCGAATGCATTTCAATTTGTTCGGGTCCGGGGAAACTCCGGTTTCGTTTATTACGTGCCCTAAATACAATACTTCTTTTCGTAAGAAAGAACATTTGTTAGGTTGTAATTTAAGTTTGTGTACGCGCAGCCTATTGAATACTTGTTCTAATTTTTTCTGGTGGTCCATAAGACTAGATCCGTGTACTACAATATCATCTAGGTATGCAGTGCACATTTCTTCAAGTCCCATGAGTACAGATTTCATTGCGCGCGTAAAAGTGGCTGGAGCTGAGCTCAGTCCGAAAGGCATGCGTAAAAATTCGTAGTGACCGGATTTTGTAGAAAAAGCTGTTTTATGTGTATCGGCCGGGTCTATATGCAGCTGATGATAACCTGCCGCCAAATCCAAAGTACTGAAGTATTTGGATGATCCTAGGGATTCTAATATCTCTAGTAAGTTTGGGAGGCCATAAGCTTCATTCTCGGTTACTTCGTTAAGTTTTCTGAAATCTACGCACACTCGCAGTTTGGGTTTCCCTGTCGGATCTAAATTTTTCTTTTTCACTACTACGAGTGGAAAATTGAAAGGTGATTTAGAATCACGTATAATATTGTTATGTTTCATTTCTTTAATTTGTTTTTCGATTTCTTCTTGGTATGCCCAAGGTAAACGATACGGGCGTATGTTAATGGGTTTTGTGCAACGCGGTGTGTTTATTGTGTGAGTCACGATTTCCGTGGCGCTAAGATAGTCACCCGGTAAATAAAACAGGTCCGCGTAATCACAACAGAGTGCTAAAATATTTTCCCGTTCTTCTTTATTCAAATCGTCGGTTTTAATTTCGCGTTTGATTTGTGTTATACGATCGGTTTGTTTGTCATCTATAAAAGAGGCTGTCAATACTGTTTCATTATATGGCTCCCACTCGATATGTTGTGTGGTAAGCTCGTCTATCACGAAAGGTTCTTCTGAAATATTTATTATATTACTAACAATGTTATTTTTGTTAACCGGACTGATACTGTTCGCGATTATTACGTTTTCGTTCACGTCTTGTTTTTTTATAGTTATATTCTCGTGACCTATGTTTTCGTCGTTTTTTATGAGAAGTACACAATTGCTACGCGGCGGTAATATAATTTCTTTAAAACCAGTTTCTTCTGGTATTGTTAATAGATTTTGGCTATAGTCCATGATAACCTTGTTTTGTTTTAAAAAGTTACGACCGATGATGCCCGACTCGTTTATTGGAAAATCGCCAAAAACGACGTCGAATTTGATGAGCACATCGACGTTGTTAATTTGCATAGTGGTTACCATAGTGCCTACGGTAAATATTGGAATTTCGTTAATGCCTTTTATCGTACGTTTCTCGGATTCGTTTATGACAACTTGTCCTTCTAGCGCGGTTATTTTAATGAGATTCATCTCCGCGCCGGAGTCGACTAATAATTTAATATTATGAGGTTGGAAATTATTTGATCCACACATTATGTGTTCTTCTTCGAAATTGGCTACAACTCTTACATGATTTTGGTTGATTTCGTTTACGGTACGGCTAGTGCTAGGACTTTCGGTTTCCTTACTAGTGGTTTTTTTACTTTCATTGTAAATACGTTTCCTACAATCTTTTATATTATGATTTGTTTTCTTACAGTACGCGCAGAACCTGACCTGCCCTTGATACTCGTGTTTTACTACACTGGTTTTATCGTCGCGACTGTTAATGGGATTTCTAAAATTCGTGCTGTATGAAGTACCTGTATTACTACGGCACTCGTTTGCATAATGGCCCATCTTACTGCATTTATTGCATTTAATATTCTTTTTATTCGCGTTATTTTTCCCGTAATTTTTGTTAGTGTTAAAACGGCGATTAATGTGTTGTAAATCCTGTTCTTCTTCGGTTGCTATAGAAACGGCTTTTTCGAAAGAGGATACGTCGCGTGCTTTTAATAATGCTCTGATTTCGGGTCGCGTCCCGTTAACAAATGCGGTAAGCGCTCCCGTTTTATAAGATGCAGCTACTGCTGTGGCTGATGCTGGCTCTAGTCCTACAGTTAGTGCTCCTACTAATTCATGAAAACATTTTTCCGTACGCCCGGCGAAGCTACGTATGTCTTCGTCGGAACGTTGTTTAATATTGCTCATTTGCGATTGTAAATAACTAATGGAATGCGGTGTTCCAAAAACAGCTCGAAGGTGGGCTTTAAGTTCGGCCCAGTCTGCAAAATTTCGGTATCGGGCAGACTGGAAAGCGGTCCCCTTTAATTTAGCTATTATATTGTTAAAAACTACCGTTTTAAGATTTTCGTGAATATTGTTCATTACATAGTCACATTCGATTATGTATGAGGCTAAATCTGCCTCAGTGCCCCCGCTAAAGTTAGGTATGCCGCGCAAGGCGGAGTCAATTCCTAATGTTACGCTCATAATTGTCGTGTGTAAAGTTTGCGGGTTATATCTAACTACTGACCAACACCTATTTGGACTCTCAGACATATACTATATAATTGCTTAAATAACAACTTACAGTGCGAAATTCATTGCTCTTTTGTCCGGTCCTAAATGGTTGCGTGCTGACGGCTCTGCTGACTCGTCGCTGATGCTCTGCTTGGCTAGTTGAGTGAAGTTGAAATGTTGAATGCAGTTGAACTGTTGATTGCAGTCGAAAATGTTGAATGTAGTTGAACTGTTGATTGCCGTTGCAAATGTTGAATGTAGTTGATGTCTTGGCTCGGTCCTCCTATCGTCAGCAACGTGGTTGAACTCGAGGTCCGCTGATGTACTCGATTCTAGGTTGGATACTAGAATTCTTCCTTCAGGTTACCCCACACCTGACACCAAAAGACGTGTAGTGATCCCTCACTGCTCGCTTATATTTTTGAGTTCGTCGACGTTGATGGTGAATGTAGGAGAAAAGGTTGTAGAGCGACAAGTTACACAAGTTAGTTATAAGTAATTTATTTAAAAAGTAATTAATTTCGTATATAAATTTGAGGACAGAGCGAAAAGCATCTGCCCGAGAAGTTAGTGACTGCGTAGTGCAGACTCTGTACTAAATCCTAATTTGCTATAGACTCTATCTTATATTTATATAAAATCTATATGTATAAAAAAATGTACACGGTAGAGCCCAGGAGGTGGATATCTGAAAGGGAACCGGAGCTGGACGTTGTTATTGCAAAACAACCCGAATGTACGATTGGCACTCTTCTTTATTGGCACTTAAATTATTATAGGTTTGTTTTGCAGATATTTGATGTCGAAGTTTTAATTACGTCGTAAAACTCTAGGTACGTATATGTACGCGATTCTTGGAATCGAATAGTTGAAAGTTAATCTCCTTGTTGTTGTTGTCCTACCGCGGAAAGGTACTTAATATATTCGTAGAAACGCAGGTTTACTACAGCGGAAACCGGACTTCGTTGGCCTGCAGGTTCAGGTCCGTGAAGTGTTGTATCAACCGGATTTCAAGATCATCCTTCGCGCCCGTATCCGACAACTCGCGCTGCCTGCATTCGTAGCGCAACTCCGCGGCGGTCAACTCATTAATATATTTTCCCGGCATGACGTCCGGTTGTTTTTCCGGTGTTGTTTACGGGAAAATATAAAATGTGGCTGTTGTCGGTGGAAAGGTCGTCGCGTTCCTTCGATCAGCTGTGTTGACCGTTTATCGGTGTTTATTTTCGTACGGAATGTAGGTCAGTGGGTTGTTATTGTTTTGTTATTGCGCTTGCCGGGCGATCACAGTAACCGGTTTTCGCAGAGTGTTGTCACGGCTGCGCGTGTGTGCGTTATCCGGCCCACTACTGCGATTAGGGAAGACGGCGGCTGTCGCTTTGGGCGGCGGCGACGGCAGTCCGATTATGTGGTATTTCTGTCCCAGGTAATCGCGTGTTGACGTTATCGGTGGTGGTGCTGGGCGGTGGTGGTGTGACCCTCTCGCGCTCTTGCGTTCCTACCTACCTACGTCGTGTGTGTGTGGACTTTGGAGCGTCGCGCGCGGTGTAGTCGGTGCGTCCGTAAATCGGGCGGCGCGGCTGGTCGTTACGTCCTTATGTAATATATTACGTAACGCCGGTTTTTCCGTTTTCGCCAGCTAACCACGTTTTTGTCGGATCGCGTCGGGGACTTTTTTCCAAGTCGCGCAACGGGAAGGGTATATGATGGTGGTAGTAAGGGGTAAGTTAATAAGTTTTCACTTACCGGTGATTCCTGTACGGGAGCCAGTTGTCGCGGTCCTGTGAGGAGTCGCGAGGATGAGGTGGTGCGGGGTCTTTTGACCACGTAAATAAAAAAAAACAAAAAAAATAAATAACGAAACGACGAGTGGAGTTTATTTTGTAGCGTATTTATGAGCGAGAGCTAAAAAAAAAACAACAGGCAACGGAGAACAGAATTCTACGCAAAACCGTAAAGAAGAAAAAAAAAAGAGAACAACGATGACGGGTGGTGCAACGATCTGCGGCCGCGGGTTGAACGTCTCGTATCAGTCGTCGGAAAACTAGTGACTTTATAATCCGGTTCACCCAACGGCCGGCCGACGGTTCACAGCGCGGGTGTCGAGCGCTGGCGTCGTCCGTCGTCGATTGGCGGTTTGTTTGAGAAGCGTAGCGCGGCTTTCCGCGTAAAAGGCTATTTGAATTCAAACAGCTATTACGCGGGACCGCGTCAAATGAATTATGTTAATATCAACGTATTTATTGACTTCTGAATTCTAGTTTTGCGTACAACTAATCTATCTATAGATGACTAATGTATTTGCAATTGTCTGAAGTCTTATTCATCAACATATTATGTTTATTCTTTAATTTGAAACGATGTAACTCAACAATGAATAATGTTAATATTAACGTAATTTTTGAGTTTTAAATTCTGGTTTTTCTGATCATCTAGTTTATGTATCGTGGATAAATGTATTTGCAATTGTCTGAAGTCTTATTCATCAACATATTATGTTTTTTTTTTTAATTTGAAATGATGTAACCCAACAATGAATAATGTTAATATCATTGTATTTATTGACTTCTTAATTCTAGTTTTGCGTACAACTAATCTATCTATAGGTGACTAATGTATTTGCAATTGCCTGAAGTCTTATTTAACAACAACTTATGTGTTTTTTTTATTTGATATGATTTACCCCATCAATGAAAAATGTTAATATTAACGTAATAAATGAGTTCTAAATTCTAGTTTTCTGAACATCTAGTTAATTTATAGTGGATAAATGTATTTGCAATTGTCTGAAGTCTTATTCATCAACATATTATGTTTTTTTTTTTAATTTGAAATGATGTAACCCAACAATGAATTATGTTAATATCAACGTATTTATTGACTTCTAAATTCTAGTTTTGCGTACAACTAATCTATCTATAGATGACTAATGTATTTGCAATTGTCTGAAGTCTTATTCATCAACATATTATATTTATTCTTTAATTTGAAATGATGTAACCCAACAATGAATAATGTTAATATTAACGTCATTTTTGAGTTTTAAATTCTGGTTTTTCTGATCATCTAGTTTATGTATAGTGGATAAATGTATTTGCAATTGTCTGAAGTCTTATTCATCAACACATTATGTTTTTTTTTTAATTTGAAATGATGTAACCCAACAATGAATAATGATAATATTAACGTAATTTTTGTGTTCTATATTCTAGTTTTGGGTTCAACTAATCTATCTATAGGTGACTAATGTATTTGCAATTGCCTGAAGTCTTATTTAACAACAACTTATGTGTTTTTTTTATTTGATATGATTTACCCCATCAATGAAAAATGTTAATATTAACGTAATAATTGAGTTCTAAATTCTAGTTTTCTGAACATCTAGTTAATTTATAGTGGATAAATGTATTTGCAATTGTCTGAAGTCTTATTCATCAACATATTATGTTTTTTTTTTTAATTTGAAATGATGTAACCCAACAATGAATAATGTTAATATCATTGTATTTATTGACTTCTTAATTCTAGTTTTGCGTACAACTAATCTATCTATAGGTGACTAATGTATTTGCAATTGCCTGAAGTCTTATTTAACAACAACTTATGTGTTTTTTTTATTTGATATGATTTACCCCATCAATGAAAAATGTTGATATTAACGTAATAATTGAGTTCTAAATTCTAGTTTTCTGAACATCTAGTTAATTTATAGTGGATAAATGTATTTGCAATTGTCTGAAGTCTTCTTCATCAACATATTATGTTTTTTTTTTAATTTGAAATGATGTACCCCAACAATGAATTATGTTAATATCAACGTATTTATTGACTTCTAAATTCTAGTTTTGCGTACAACTAATCTATCTATAGGTGACTAATGTATTTGCAATTGTCTGAAGTCTTATTCATCAACATATTATGTTTATTCTTTAATTTGAAATGATGTAACCCTTCAATGAATAATGTTAATATTAACGTAATTTCTGAGTTTTAAATTCTGGTTTTTCTGATCATCTAGTTTATGTATCGTGGATAAATGTATTTGCAATTGTCTGAAGTCTTATTCATCAACAAATTATGTTTTTTTTTAATTTGAAATGTTGTACCCCAACAATGAAAATGTTAATATCAACATATTTATTGACTTCTAAATTCTAGTTTTGCATACAACTTATCTATATATAGGTGACTAATGTATTTGCAATTGTCTGAAGTCTTATTCATCAACATATTATGTTTATTCTTTAATTTGAAATGATGTAACCCAACAATGAATAATGTTAATATTAACGTAATTTTTGAGTTCTAAATTCTGGTTTTTCAGATCATCTAGTTTATGTATAGTGGATAAATGTATTTGCAATTGTCTGAAGTCTTATTCATCAACATATTATGTTTTTTTTTTTAATTTGAAATGATGTAACCCAACAATGAATAATGTTAATATCATTGTATTTATTGACTTCTTAATTTTAGTTTTGCGTACAACTAATCTATCTATAGGTGACTAATGTATTTGCAATTGCCTGAAGACTTATTTAACAACAACTTATGTGTTTTTTTTATTTGATATGATTTACCCCATCAATGAAAAATGTTAATATTAACGTAATAATTGAGTTCTAAATTCTAGTTTTCTGAACATCTAGTTAATTTATAGTGGATAAATGTATTTGCAATTGTCTGAAGTCTTATTCATCAACATATTATGTTTTTTTTTTTAATTTGAAATGATGTAACCCAACAATGAATAATATTAATATCATTGTATTTATTGACTTCTAAATTCTAGTTTTGCGTACAACTAATCTATCTATAGGTGACTAATGTATTTGCAATTGCCTGAAGTCTTATTCAACAACAACTTATGTGTTTTTTTTATTTGAAATGATTTACCCCATCAATGAAAAATGTTAATATTAACGTAATAATTGAGTTCTAAATTCTAGTTTTCTGAACATCTAGTTAAATTATAGTGGATAAATGTATTTGCAATTGTCTGAAGTCTTCTTCATTAACATATTATGTTTTTTTTTTTAATTTGAAATGATGTAACCCAACAATGAATAATATTAATATCATTGTATTTATTGACTTCTAAATTCTAGTTTTGCGTACAACTAATCTATCTATAGGTGACTAATGTATTTGCAATTGTCTGAAGTCTTATTCATCAACATATTATGTTTATTCTTTAATTTGAAATGATGTAACCCAACAATGAATAATGTTAATATTAACGTAATTTTTGAGTTTTAATATTCTGGTTTTTCTGATCATCTAGTTTATGTATCGTGGATAAATGTATTTGCAATTGTCTGAAGTCTTATTCATCAACATATTATGTTTTTTTTTTTAATTTGAAACGATGTAACCCAACAATGAATAATGTTAATATCATTGTATTTATTGACTTCTTAATTTTAGTTTTGCGTACAACTAATCTATCTATAGGTGACTAATGTATTTGCAATTGCCTGAAGACTTATTTAACAACAACTTATGTGTTTTTTTTATTTGATATGATTTACCCCATCAATGAAAAATGTTAATATTAACGTAATAATTGAGTTCTAAATTCTAGTTTTCTGAACATCTAGTTAATTTATAGTGGATAAATGTATTTGCAATTGTCTGAAGTCTTATTCATCAACATATTATGTTTTTTTTTTTAATTTGAAATGATGTAACCCAACAATGAATAATATTAATATCATTGTATTTATTGACTTCTAAATTCTAGTTTTGCGTACAACTAATCTATCTATAGGTGACTAATGTATTTGCAATTGCCTGAAGTCTTATTCAACAACAACTTATGTGTTTTTTTTATTTGAAATGATTTACCCCATCAATGAAAAATGTTAATATTAACGTTATAATTGAGTTCTAAATTCTAGTTTTCTGAACATCTAGTTAATTTATAGTGGATAAATGTATTTGCAATTGTCTAAAGTCTTCTTCATCAACAACTTATGTTTTTTTTTTAATTTGAAATGATGTACCCCAACAATGAATAATGTTAATATCAACGTATTTATTGACTTCTAAATTCTAGTTTTGCGTACAACTAATCTATCTATAGGTGACTAATGTATTTGCAATTGTCTGAAGTCTTATTCATCAACATATTATGTTTATTCTTTAATTTGAAATGATGTAACCCAACAATGAATAATGTTAATATTAACGTAATTTTTGAGTTCGAAATTCTGGTTTTTCAGATCATCTAGTTTATGTATAGTGGATAAATGTATTTGCAATTGTCTGAAGTCTTATTCATCAACATATTATGTTTATTCTTTAATTTGAAATGATGTAACCCAACAATGAATAATGTTAATATTAACGTAATTTTTGAGTTCGAAATTCTGGTTTTTCAGATCATCTAGTTTATGTATAGTGGATAAATGTATTTGCAATTGTCTGAAGTCTTATTCATCAACATATTATGTTTATTCTTTAATTTGAAATGATGTAACCCAACAATGAATAATGTTAATATTAACGTAATTTTTGAGTTCGAAATTCTGGTTTTTCAGATCATCTAGTTTATGTATAATGGATAAATGTATTTGCAATTGTCTGAAGTCTTATTCAACAACAATTTATGTGTTTTTTTTATTTGAAATGATTTACCCCATCAATGAAAAATGTTTTATTAACGTAATAATTGAGTTCTAAATTCTAGTTTTCTGAACATCTAGTTAATTTATAGTGGATAAATGTATTTGCAATTGTCTGAAGTCTTCTTCATCAACATATTATGTTTTTTTTTTAATTTGAAATGATGTACCCCAACAATGAATAATGTTAATATCAACGTATTTATTGACTTCTAAATTCTAGTTTTGCGTACAACTAATCTATCTATAGGTGACTAATGTATTTGCAATTGTCTGAAGTCTTATTCAACAACAACTTATGTGTTTTTTTTATTTGAAATGATTTACCCCATCAATGAAAAATGTTAATATTAACGTAATTTTTGAGTTTTAAATTCTGGTTTTTCTGATCATCTAGTTTATGTATAGTGGATAAATGTATTTGCAATTGTCTGAAGTCTTATTCATCAACATATTATGTTTTTTTTTTTAATTTGAAATGATGTACCCCAACAATGAATAATGTTAATATCAACGTATTTATTGACTTCTAAATTCTAGTTTTGCGTACAACTAATCTATCCATAGGTGAATAATGTATTTGCAATTGTCTGAAGTCTTATTCAACAACAACTTATGTGTTTTTTTTATTTGAAATGATTTACCCCATCAATGAAAAATGTTTAATTAACGTAATAATTGAGTTCTAAATTCTAGTTTTCTGAACATCTAGTTAATTTATAGTGGATAAATGTATTTGCAATTGTCTAAAGTCTTCTTCATCAACATATTATGTTTTTTTTTTAATTTGAAATGATGTACCCCAACAATGAATAATGTTAATATCAACGTATTTATTGACTTCTAAATTCTAGTTTTGCGTACAACTAATCTATCTATAGGTGACTAATGTATTTGCAA
Source organism: Metopolophium dirhodum (assembly GCF_019925205.1). NCBI lineage: Eukaryota > Metazoa > Arthropoda > Insecta > Hemiptera > Aphididae > Metopolophium > Metopolophium dirhodum. The sequence goes on from NC_083560.1 coordinate 152,597,519, forward strand.
TTGTCTGAAGTCTTATTCATCAACAACTTATGTGTTTTTTTTATTTGAAATGATTTACCCCATCAATGAAAAATGTTAATATTAACGTAATAATTGAATTCTAAATTCTAGTTTTCTGAACATCTAGTATATGTATAGTAGATAAATGTATTTGCAATTACCTGAAGTCTTATTCAACAACAACTTATGTGTTTTTTTTATTTGAAATGATTTACCCCATCAATGAAAAATGTTTTATTAACGTAATAATTGAGTTCTAAATTCTAGTTTTCTGAACATCTAGTTAATTTATAGTGGATAAATGTATTTGCAATTGTCTGAAGTCTTATTCATCAACATATTATGTTTTTTTTTTAATTTGAAATGATGTACACCAACAATGAATAATGTTAATATCAACGTATTTATTGACTTCTAAATTCTAGTTTTGCGTACAACTAATCTATCTATAGGTGACTAATGTATTTGCAATTGTCTGAAGTCTTATTCAACAACAACTTATGTGTTTTTTTTATTTGAAATGATTTACCCCATCAATGAAAAATGTTAATATTAACGTAATTTTTGAGTTTTAAATTCTAGTTTTGCGTACAACTAATCTATCTATAGGTGACTAATGTATTTGCAATGGTCTGAAGTCTTATTCAACAACAACTTATGTGTTTTTATTATTTGAAATGATTTACCCCATCAATGAAAAATGTTAATATTAACGTAATAATTGAATTCTAAATTCTAGTTTTCTGAACAGCTAGTTAATTTATAGTGGATAAATGTATTTGCAATTGTCTGAAGTCTTCTTCATCAACATATTATGTTTTTTTTTTAATTTGAAATGATGTACCCCAACAATGAATAATGTTAATATCAACGTATTTATTGACTTCTAAATTCTAGTTTTGCGTACAACTAATCTATCTATAGATGACTAATGCATTTGCAATTGTCTGAAGTCTTATTCATCAACAACTTATGTGTTTTTTTTATTTGAAATGATTTACCCCATCAATGAAAAATGTTAATATTAACGTAATTTTTGAGTTTTAAATTCTGGTTTTTCTGATCATCTAGTTTATGTATAGTGGATAAATGTATATGCAATTGTCTGAAGTCTTATTCATCAACATATTATGTTTTTTTTTTTTAATTTGAAATGATGTACCCCAACAATGAATAATGTTAATATCAACGTATTTATTGACTTCTAAATTCTAGTTTTGCGTACAACTAATCTATCTATAGGTGACTAATGTATTTGCAATTGTCTGAAGTCTTATTCAACAACAACTTATGTGTTTTTTTTATTTGAAATGATTTACCCCATCAATGAAAAATGTTAATATTAACGTAATTTTTGAGTTTTAAATTCTAGTTTTGCGTACAACTAATCTATCTATAGGTGACTAATGTATTTGCAATGGTCTGAAGTCTTATTCAACAACAACTTATGTGTTTTTTTTATTTGAAATGATTTACCCCATCAATGAAAAATGTTAATATTAACGTAATAATTGAATTCTAAATTCTAGTTTTCTGAACAGCTAGTTAATTTATAGTGGATAAATGTATTTGCAATTGTCTGAAGTCTTCTTCATCAACATATTTTGTTTTTTTTTTAATTTGAAATGATGTACCCCAACAATGAATAATGTTAATATCAACGTATTTATTGACTTCTAAATTCTAGTTTTGCGTACAACTAATCTATCTATAGATGACTAATGTATTTGCAATTGTCTGAAGTCTTATTCATCAACAACTTATGTGTTTTTTTTATTTGAAATGATTTACCCCATCAATGAAAAATGTTAATATTAACGTAATTTTTGAGTTTTAAATTCTGGTTTTTCTGATCATCTAGTTTATGTATAGTGGATAAATGTATTTGCAATTGTCTGAAGTCTTATTCAACAACAACTTATGTGTTTTTTTTTATTTGAAATGATTTACCCCATCAATGAAAAATGTTAATATTAACGTAATTTTTGAGTTTTAAATTCTGGTTTTTCTGATCATCTAGTTTATGTATAGTGGATAAATGTATTTGCAATTGTCTGAAGTCTTATTCATCAACATATTATGTTTATTCTTTAATTTGAAATGATGTACCCCAACAATGAATAATGTTAATATCAACGTATTTATTGACTTCTAAATTCTAGTTTTGCGTACAACTAATCTATCTATAGGTGACTAATGTATTTGCAATTGTCTGAAGTCTTATTCAACAACAACTTATGTGTTTTTTTTTATTTGAAATGATTTACCCCATCAATGAAAAATGTTAATATTAACGTAATAATTGAATTCTAAATTCTAGTTTTCTGAACAGCTAGTTAATTTATAGTGGATAAATGTATTTGCAATTGTCTGAAGTCTTCTTCATCAACATATTATGTTTTTTTTTTTAATTTGAAATGATGTACCCCAACAATGAATAATGTTAATATCAACGTATTTATTGACTTCTAAATTCTAGTTTTGCGTACAACTAATCTATCTATAGATGACTAATGTATTTGCAATTGTCTGAAGTCTTATTCATCAACAACTTATGTGTTTTTTTTATTTGAAATGATTTACCCCATCAATGAAAAATGTTAATATTAACGTAATTTTTGAGTTTTAAATTCTAGTTTTGCGTACAACTAATCTATCTATAGGTGACTAATGTATTTGCAATTGTCTGAAGTCTTATTCAACAACAACTTATGTGTTTTTTTTTATTTGAAATGATTTACCCCATCAATGAAAAATGTTAATATTAACGTAATAATTGAATTCTAAATTCTAGTTTTCTGAACAGCTAGTTAATTTATAGTGGATAAATGTATTTGCAATTGTCTGAAGTCTTCTTCATCAACATATTATGTTTTTTTTTTAATTTGAAATGATGTACCCCAACAATGAATAATGTTAATATCAACGTATTTATTGACTTCTAAATTCTAGTTTTGCGTACAACTAATCTATCTATAGATGACTAATGTATTTGCAATTGTCTGAAGTCTTATTCATCAACAACTTATGTGTTTTTTTTTATTTGAAATGATTTACCCCATCAATGAAAAATGTTAATATTAACGTAATTTTTGAGTTTTAAATTCTGGTTTTTCTGATCATCTAGTTTATGTATAGTAGATAAATGTATTTGCAATTACCTGAAGTCTTATTCAACAACAACTTATGTGTTTTTTTTATTTGAAATGATTTACCCCATCAATGAAAAATGTTTTATTAACGTAATAATTGAGTTCTAAATTCTAGTTTTCTGAACATCTAGTTAATTTATAGTGGATAAATGTATTTGCAATTGTCTGAAGTCTTCTTCATCAACATATTATGTTTTTTTTTTAATTTGAAATGATGTACCCCAACAATGAATAATGTTAATATCAACGTATTTATTGACTTCTAAATTCTAGTTTTGCGTACAACTAATCTATCTATAGGTGACTAATGTATTTGCAATTGTCTGAAGTCTTATTCAACAACAACTTATGTGTTTTTTTTATTTGAAATGATTTACCCCATCAATGAAAAATGTTAATATTAACGTAATTTTTGAGTTTTAAATTCTGGTTTTTCTGATCATCTAGTTTATGTATAGTGGATAAATGTATTTGCAATTGTCTGAAGTCTTATTCATCAACATATTATGTTTTTTTTTTTAATTTGAAATGATGTACCCCAACAATGAATAATGTTAATATCAACGTATTTATTGACTTCTAAATTCTAGTTTTGCGTACAACTAATCTATCCATAGGTGAGTAATGTATTTGCAATTGTCTGAAGTCTTATTCAACAACAACTTATGTGTTTTTTTTATTTGAAATGATTTACCCCATCAATGAAAAATGTTAATACTAACGTAATAATTGAGTTCTAAATTCTAGTTTTCTGAATATCTAGTTAATTTATGGTGGATAAATGTATTTTCAATTGTCTGAAGTCTTATTTAACAACAACTTATGTTTTTTTTTTAATTTGAAATGATGTACCCCAACAATGAATAATGTTAATATCAACGTATCTATTGACTTCTAAATTCAAGTTTTGCGTACAACTAATCTATCTATAGGTGACTAATGTATTTTGCAATTGTCTGAAGTCTTATTCATCAACATATTATGTTTATTCTTTAATTTGAAATGATGTAACCCAACAATGAATAATGTTAATATTAACGTAATTTTTGAGTTCGAAATTCTGGTTTTTCAGATCATCTAGTTTATGTATAGTGGATAAATGTATTTGCAATTGTCTGAAGTCTTATTCATCAACATATTATGTTTATTCTTTAATTTGAAATGATTTACCCCATCAATAAAAAATGTTTAATTAACGTTATAATTGAGTTCTAAATTCTAGTTTTCTGAACATCTAGTTAATTTATAGTGGATAAATGTATTTGCAATTGTCTAAAGTCTTCTTCATCAACATATTATGTTTTTTTTTTAATTTGAAATGATGTACCCCAACAATGAATAATGTTAATATCAACGTATTTATTGACTTCTAAATTCTAGTTTTGCGTACAACTAATCTATCTATAGGTGACTAATGTATTTGCAATTGTCTTAAGTCTTATTCATCAACAACTTATGTGTTTTTTTTATTTGAAATGATTTACCCCATCAATGAAAAATGTTAATATTAACGTAATAATTGAATTCTAAATTCTAGTTTTCTGAACATCTAGTTTATGTATAGTAGATAAATGTATTTGCAATTACCTGAAGTCTTATTCAACAACAACTTATGTGTTTTTTTTTATTTGAAATGATTTACCCCCATCAATGAAAAATGTTTTATTAACGTAATAATTGAGTTCTAAATTCTAGTTTTCTGAACATCTAGTTAATTTATAGTGGATAAATGTATTTGCAATTGTCTGAAGTCTTCTTCATCAACATATTATGTTTTTTTTATTAATTTGAAATGATGTACCCCAACAATGAATAATGTTAATATCAACGTATTTATTGACTTCTAAATTCTAGTTTTGCGTACAACTAATCTATCTATAGGTGACTAATGTATTTGCAATTGTCTGAAGTCTTATTCAACAACAACTTATGTGTTTTTTTTATTTGAAATGATTTACCCCATCAATGAAAAATGTTAATATTAACGTAATTTTTGAGTTTTAAATTCTGGTTTTTCTGATCATCTAGTTTATGTATAGTGGATAAATGTATTTGCAATTGTCTGAAGTCTTATTCATCAACATATTATGTTTTTTTTTTAATTTGAAATGATGTACCCCAACAATGAATAATGTTAATATCAACGTATTTATTGACTTCTAAATTCTAGTTA